>NW_018127932.1:2492165-2523380 GCF_001952655.1 Monopterus albus | reverse complement strand
ATATATAATAATAGTAATACGTTTTGTCTCTTTTTTCCTATTTAATGTAGTACATTCTTTTTCTTGTTGTCCTTTATGGAAGCACATCGAGAGCCACATGTTTGGTAACAATGTCCATCAGTTATTGCTTCACTTGTTCTGGAATTCTGTCACATTTGCAGGTTTGAAAGATGTGACATGTAGAGATTTTTTGTTTGATTAACTATCGTCTATCAGCCTCCCTCCATCACCAGCTCCTCTGCTCTCTATAGCACGCAGACACATGCATGCAAGGCACCACCACTGCCCAAACCCTGCCAGCCTGCCCATCCAGCAGGCCTCCTCCGCGGGCAGCCACAGCCCAGGACTTTCCCAGGGTGTCGGGTTGAGGGTGGGACAACCCCTCCCCTGTCAAGACTGTTATTACAAAGAGTCATCTAACATGATTGTTTCCATTTAGACAGTGAGAAAAATAGGCAACTGGAACATGCAGAAGTCACTGGGGAGTCTAAATGAACCAAGAACATGGATCTGTTTACCTGTATCAATATTATTCACCCAGCAGTGGCTATGTTCACCAAATAGATGATTACACTCAGGTTTCAGAATTGTTCTGTTTGGTTGTTATGGATTTGTGAAGAGAACCACAGAGCTCTGGTTTCTGGTTAAATACTCCTTGAGGTATTTGAGATTTCAATAATGTTTTTTGTTGCATTCCAAAAAAAGATGAAGTCAAATGTAACAGGCTCAAGTTCTGGTTCTCTCAAAGTTGCTGCTACCATCTAGTGGTTGGTTTTAGCATTTACATCAGTTTACAGTTAGGTCTAGTTTTAAGTCCTTGGTGATATATTACACTGAACACCTTCTGTCTCCCTCTCTGTCTGTCTCTTATGTGTTTATGTACATCTAGGATCATGAAGTTTCACGTAGCAAAGAAGAAGTTTAAGGAGACGTTGCGTCCCTATGACGTAAAGGACGTCATTGAGCAGTACTCTGCGGGTCATTTGGACATGCTCTGCCGAATCAAAAGCCTTCAAACCAGGTCAGGACACAGTGAACACACACCCACATATACAGTACATAATCAACACTCAAACGTAATTTATAAAATCTCAAAGAAGTGGTCTGTCTTGCTGCATAAAAAATTATTTTCTACATATGTGGGCATTCTTTACACAATTTTGAGTTTGCTCCTTTTTTTTTTTTTTTTTACAAGAATTTTATATATACCAGAAACGTGTACAGGTAGATATTGCTGCAGTTCCTGCTGGTTCTGGTGAGGTTATAGATCACTTCAACGGGATAAAACATTTACACTTTCACTTTAATCTCACCTTGGCTATGTCTTTCTTACCCAAAAATGTGTGTATGTATGAGTATATGTGTACATGTGTGTCCCCTCTCTCTCCCAGACTAGACACTGTAGTGGGTCCTCCTCCAAGGCCTTTCAGCAGAGGCGGCAAGAACTTTTCCTCTCCCTCCCTGCATTTATATTACAGCCAGGCCTGTAGGAAACAGTCTGCACCAGGGTTAGACCTACCCTGTCATCTGCCTGCCAATTGCTCCCCTACTAACTTTATCAAAATGTCATACTTGCGTCAAACAGCATGCATTCACACATTGAATGAATCAAAAAAAGCCACTTCCTGCTTTGTAAATTATACACATAGCTCTTGATTTATTAAATAAATTTGATGATTTGAAAATGTTTTATTCAACATTTTATCAGAAATCAAGCAGTTTTGTCAGTTTTTTTTCAGACACCTGATAAACTTTGTCTTACATACTTTTTTTCAGACAACAAAAGTGCTTTTAAAAAAAAGTACACTTTCCTGTGCCTTCTCATTTTTGTCTAGATTCTGTGGAGGCAAATAATATGTTTCTTCACACACTCTACATGTATAACCAGACAAATGAGGTTTGCCATAATTGAGTTAGTATGTGGTCAGTCATCACATGAAAGTGTACCACGCACTGCGGCGGTTCTTGGGAGGCTCAAACACTAGATTATAAACTTAGTTTCACAAGAAAAGAGTTATGATGTAGCATGGTGGGTGGGGAGAAAGAACCTGGCTGTGTTGGCCTGAGAACACCCACTGGTTCAGTTTTTACATTGTCAGTTTTCCAGCAAAGGAATTGCTCCTTTAATTACCCTTTTAGGGGTTTTTTTTTTAATTCATCTTGACATACAGTATGCAAGGTACTATATGTGAAGTAATGTATGGAAAATATATGATAATCCTGATTTGAGCCTCTTGAAGACCTCATCTGTTTTTATTCTAGGTGTCTGTAGACATAACAAGAATTTATTAGAACTCATAAAACTTAATAATCTGACTTTTTTAAATCAAATTGAGCTTTTTCCAACTTTTATAAATTGTAAATAAGTAGATGACTGATTTGTTAATTTGTGCTCTTGTGCTTCAAACTTCAGTGTGTGTGTGTGTGCGCGTGTGCGTGTGAAAGAGAGCGATGTATCTGACCCAGTCTTTCTCCTGTCTTCAGACCGGCCAGTGCAGCAGGCTCTGGTCCCTTCCTGAGTAGCCGACGCAGGAACATGTCCTCTCCTGCCCTGCACTATTGTTACAGCAACACCAGGAAGAAGCTCCCTGGCTCAGGGTTACTTTTATTTCACTTAATCTGAGTTCTACTTATAGTACAATCCCATCAGTTGCCCTATGGTGACCCTTAAAACCCCCATAAGTGTCTGACTGACTGTGAAATGTCTCACACAAACAGGGATGCTGTAAATCACCATTTGTATTAACTTTCAAATAGTGCCAGATGATTGGAGTTTGCACTAGAATATGCAATGAGTGCAGTAAGGTTAAGACAATCAAATTTGGAAGTGAAAGTCATATAGTGTACATTGCGTGTTACTACAGTTGATCTAGAATTGAATGTTCTAATGTGCTTAACTCCACCCATTTGGTAAGGTTTATATTAATGCAAGTGTATAGTAATGTGTATAATTCACACAAACCCAAATGCATCCATCACATTAGGTCTGCAGTTTCATACTTCATCTCTTTTTGAAGTGTTATCCAATTTATTAATGTAGTTTGAAGCAAAGAAAACAAAAAGAATTGTGTGGTATCTTTGCATGTTGTCTACAAACATTATTAACTTAACTAATTTGACAATATTTTAGTGTCAAACAACAAAGAACGTGATTTAATCAACACTCTGACATTAAAATGTATGACTACATTCTCAAATTGTTTAAAAAGACAATGAAAGTATGTGTAGTTCCTCAAATTTTTTACCTTGTTGAACTGAAAGTGAAATAAATGAAACAATTAGCCCATGATGATCTAAGGCCTACATCAGCACTGTTAAGTAATTTCCGGACTGATATTTTTCTGGATAATCCTGTATGTGCTGTGAAACTCTTTTGAACACCTGGTGTGGTGAATTTAAAAACGTACTCTCAAGATTGAGATACCAGGTTTCCACTAGACAGCAGCAACAGAATCTTTGCTGAACATACTATATTCATTCATTCATTCATTTTCTACCGCTTTTGGGGCAATGTGGTTTCCTGTGTTCAGTTTTTCACATTTACTATTTTCACAAAGTTCAACAACCCATTGTACCCATGCAAACAACATGCTGCATAAAATTCAGTCTGAAAATACTGTTTTTCTTTAATCCTGAAAGTGCTGACATTTTTGGAGAAGCAGGGTTTTCAAACGGCACTGATACAGCTAAGCCATGTGTGTTTTGGGTTTTACTAACTCTAATCCTAACATCCTACTGTTGATTTAGGTTTGTTGCCTGACTTGGGATAACCTGAAGTGACGCTCGGGTGCCCACTTGTATTACAGCATCTTTAGTTTTTAATATATTAACACCTGTGTGTTTGTGTGTGGGTGTGTGCCTGTTAGGGTGGACCAGATCCTGGGAAAAGGCCACATACCTGTGGATAAGAAGATAAGGGACAAACTACACCCAGATGGAAACTCCCTGGAGGGCATGAGCATGCTGGGACGAGTGTGTAAGGTGGAGAGACAGGTGAGTTTAGGGGGAAAAATGAAAAAGCACTGTCCTTTAAAATGCTGCAGTGACTCAGGAATTACTTTTCCAGGTACTTTGCATAACAGATTTTTAAGGTCTAATCTGTTTGCCTCCAGTCATATTGTTACTCTCTGACTCTGCTTTTTCTCCCAGGTAACATCCATCGAGTCAAAATTAGACTCTTTGCTAGATGTTTACCGCCAAGTCCTACAAAAAGGTCCTTCAGCACTCACCCTCTCGTCCCTGCCTCTGTTTGAGCTGGACAGCCACCAGCACCACAACTCAGACTACCAGACCACTATAATCAGAGATCTCCCCTCTAACCAGAGAGGTGATCCAGTTCGAGGTGGAGGAGATGACAATAGGGGCATACGCCGTTCCCTTAGTGGCAACCCAAGAGGTCTGCGGCTCATCCTGGCACCCGCCGATGATGATGCTCTACCAGACTCAGCCCCTCCATCCTACCCCCCGTCCACAGCCTCACTCTCCCCATCACCCCTGCTGCGGCCAGATAGCCCATACCCAACCTTAGTCACCCCCAATGGCACCTTCAAAAGAGTACCCTTCCCTGACCTGCCACCCCCACCTCCCTCAACAGGGAGTTTCACTCTACAGCTGCCCCCCATGGTGCACCCTTCCCATCTCCGGTACCCTGCTGACTGTGTTGTGGATGATATGACAGATGTCATGGCAGCCAATGAAGAGACGCTGGGCCCCTATGTTACTGTGGAATCCAGGGTGGCTAATGACCAGGAAGGAGACAGTGAGGCAAGCTCTGTCCAAGGAGGGGGGCAGCTGCGGAAGAAGGCTGGCTTGAAATCTGAGGATGTCTGGAGGAGGCACATGAGCCTTGAGGTCAACCCCCTGCTGCTGCTCTCATCAGATGGTAGGCCTTCAGACTGGGAAGGAAGACTCGGGAAATCCCTCTCCATGCACAATATCAACCAGTCTTTGACTAACCGTGCCCGGGGTCTTTCCTCCATGCTCAACAACAGCAGCAGCAGCAGCAACAGTAGCGAACCTGGCAATGCTCACGGTGACCTTAGCAACTGGGATGAATCAGAACTCTTCATTAGTGAGTGCAAGCTGAAGCCAACAGGAGAACATTTCAACTTCCTGTCCCAAGGGCCTGACAGCAGCCCCTCAGACATTTTACAGACTGTGGAGGAAGCTGCACTTCACCCCAAGGGAAACTCAGACTTTCTCACTCAGCCTCCACACATACAGCTGGCATAACTGCACATACATTGACATGTACACTCTCACATACTGTATTCACACACCACTACTGGGTAAGCCGCTTTTAAAGTATTTTTACAGGAGACTACACAGATCATGTTGCAGATGGTACAATTAAATGCTTTGTATATAGACAATGTTTTTTATTTTGTTGAACATGATTATGTCCATTTTCATACAAGTGTTATTACCTTTTTATGGGCTATATGGTAGATTAGCATATACATCAAAACAAAAGCAAATGTATGAAGATGCCTAAAATATGTATGCAAGTGGCCAGTTTCATGTAAGACAAAAAACACATGCAATACACAAATACAAAAAAGCTTTGTTAAGGGGAAATAGATGTGCTCTTTATCTGAAGATATGGAGATATGGTCACTTTATCAACTTTATAGAGACTAGGTGTTTGTCATATTCAGGATCATTTTGCTGATCAAGACAGGAATGGCGATGTTATCTGGCTTGTGCCAATCTTGACAATTAAATTCAAGAAAAAAAAAATAAAACAGACAAAAACGCACTGACACAACCACAACCACCAGGAAGAGCCAACTTGACAAAAAGACAACACTGACTAGTGACTTATTTTTTCATACAACCCCAAATCAGAAAAAGTTGGGACAGTATGTAAAATCAAAAGTAAAACTGAAAATAGTGATGTGTAAATCATCTGTGTCCTGTATTATATTGAAAACAATACAGCAGCACCTTATTTGATGTGAGACCTCATCAGTTTTATTCTTTGTTCAAAATAAACACTCACTTCAATACTGACACCTCCAACAGTTTAATACAGGACATAGAGGATTTACTAATCACTGTTTTCAGTTTTAATTTTGATTTTACATCCATACCATCCCAACCTTTCTGATTTGGGGTTGTACAAGTGTTTGTATTCAAAGACCTTCTTGAAAGAAGAGGAGAGCTACTCACTCTTCTTTTTCAATGTCTGCCTTTGGCAATGTAGAATGTCATATTTTATTTATGCTTTCATAGATACTGTATCACCGCATAGACTGTGTCCAAAAACAAATGAATGGAAGCCGAAAAACTGGTGAGGGAATCGTTGAATTGTCAAAGCCTTAGCATGTATTCAGGCCACAAGCATCTCATATTAGTTTTTCTGCAGCCACAGGAATATATGCAGAAAACCTAATGGGAAAATAGCCTGTCAGCAATTACTGAAGACAAGTGTGGGACCCACTTGGTTTGGACAGAAGCCCTGTGAGTTAGTTGGAAATGTGAGAATACTGTATTGTAGTAGGTTTATCAAGTGGGCTTTCTCAGCCAAGCATGAGCTGCTGCATGTCAAAGCTGCTGCAATACTTAAAACCAAGAGCAGGCACACACTTGCCCAGCTTAGATGTCCTACTGCATGTTAAAGTGATGTTTCCTCCAAGACTTTAACAAAAAGGTTTGAACAAAGTCTGCCTATATGAACATCAATACTGTATTTTTTAACTTGAACTTATTTGATTAATTAGTAATTAAAGTGTGTACTGCCAATCATATGGATAATTATGATTAAACGTTATGAAAAACACAGTTTTTAAGGTCATGACAAGCCCAATCTTTTTACAGGGTGCTGGCTGCACCGTGTACAGTACATTAGTAATAACTAGAGGCTGCTGGACTGACCTTATTTCTTCCTCCCAGTCTGCAGCAATACTTGGTGTAGTGTAGTTGTTACTGGGTGAAATATGCAATGCACACACTCCATTTACGGCACAGTAAGTTAGTTTGGATTCATCTGCAGAACGAATGATAACAATAAACTATACATGCAGTAATGCATATGATTTTATATGATTTTATCCATGTTTCCATTCTGCTGCTAATAATGTCAAAATAAATCCACATAATAAATTAGAAGAGAAGGAAAGTGAAATAAGAAAGAATGTGCCATACAAATTCTGGATCAGCATGCTCAAGGAAACTTTGGCAGCAGACAAATTAGATGAACTAGAATTTCATCTGAGAGTGAGATTAGAATTTGCATCCTGTAAGACCTATTTAACCTTTTCTGCTGTAAAACATGTATAATTTAGCAGGTTTTTGAATGTGTGCACACTACCTCCTCAAAACATCAGTCAGTCATAACTATCCATTGAAATTTTAGTTAGCCATTTTGATTTGTTTGATTTGTTTGTTACACATCTTAAGTGGTATGCAGTCACATTGGTCTTAAAAATGTATTTTAATGTGTTAATGACACCCTTTATTTGCCATTATTTGTTATTTTTTTATTTGTTTTGAATGGCAAGTGCATTACTTACCTTATATAACAGTCTGTAGATTAATATAAAAAGTATTAACTAGTTTCTAACAAATAAACACTTGTAGAGTTTTGATTATTATACAATCCATGAAAGAGCTGTTCTGGTATGATGAAATATATTGTCAACATGAAAGTATGGTTGTTTTTGGTGAATTTGAGGAGCCTGAAAATGTGACATGGTAGTTTAATGCTTATGGGTTTTCCTGCATGTGAAAAGAGGTCAGCCACAACCACTACTCTGAAGCAAGATCAAATGCATATTGAATAACAAGGAACAATCACACAAAAGGATATAATTTAGTCAGTTGGAGAACTGGATGAATTATACCCCTTATGAAACATGTTCATTTTTGCAATCTGTAAATTGCTTTAAGGGTGTCTTTCTTGCATATGAAATTTCTTTTACTTTTTCTTCACAGGGCTATAAAGGTCTAGTTTGCCTACAGCCTAGAGCTACTGTATAGTTAAAATCAAACAGGTCATGTTAGGTCAGGCATCAAATTCACTTTTGCCATGTAGCTTTAGCCACAGATTTTATATAGCTTTGGTGGCTAATTGTACCATTTCTCTACTGCTTGAAAGGTAATTTATTACACAGCTGGCCTTAAAGCTAGATAATGTTAACATTATTATTTCTTTTAAATTAATTTATTAAAATGCACATTATGTTCTCTGAATGAGAAATGCAAAAACAACTTTATTATTCATTAATAAAGTAAGAATTATTTAAACAGTTTTGGTTTTTTGTCTTTAGTTTAGCAATAAAAATTTTCAAAAGTACTTTTAAAGTTCGGTAATGATGTCTTTAGTGGAATTCGGATTTTTTATATTCAGTGATGTAAAGGGTGTTGTGTGTGATAAGTATTGTTTTTTGGCCATCGTCTTATGCTATTATTAGAATTTAACATTTTAATTAATTGCAGCCCATATTTGTAAATAGAAATTTCATCAAAATTTGGTCAAAATCTATCCAGTCATCAAGTCAGAGGTGTTAGTTTCACGAGAGGACGTGAAGGCGACATAAACTTGATTGACAGCTGGTCACCGTTACGTAGAAGCTAGTTAGCTAGCCGTCAGGTGTGGAACCAATTTGAGCTAAAATGTCTGACTGGGAAGATGAATACAACGAGGACGGTGTTGCTTTCCAGAAACCTGCTACAAATTCAGCCCAGACTTGGTGTGAGTTGTCATGTGGTGACCGTAAAAGAGATAATGTAGTTTTCGGTGTAAGAGATAGGTGTGGACCATCAGGAGAGGGGAGAGCTGATGGGACTAGCGGAAAAGGGTTCGACTCCAGAGGTTGGACAAGTGGAAGGGAGGCCCGTTCCCGCGGAGCCCCAGGAGGACGACCCTTTGGCGATGATAAGTCGGCCTCTTCCCGACCTGTGACCATCACCGTGGAAAATGCTTTAGTTGGGAGGATAATAGGTAATTTTTTTAAAGGAGTGACCCCATTTTAGTTGACTTCGCTGTTAGCTCCTTATGCTATCAGGTCCACAATGGGTGCTAGTTTCAGTGCCATTAGCTGATTTGCTTGTAGAAATGACATGGTTATAGGTATGGTTTATGTAATGATGTTTTAACTGAGAAAACCTGGTTAGACTTACTCCGGCTCTGTGACTCTCATGTATGTAACTAATACATGAGAGTCACAGAACTAGGTGCTAACTGTTAGCTCAGACTCTAAACACATGTTAATCCTGACATAGGTCGCGGGGGAGCCAAAATCCGCGAACTTGAAGAGAGCAGCGGTGCCAGAATCAAGGCAAGTTGTGTCGAATTAGTTTTGCAACATCCATTCATAAACTAATAGTGCTGGGAAACTGTGTGCACGTAGTCGGGGGCTTAACTACACGTTTTTCTGCTGCTTCTCTAAGGTAACTAAAGGTAGTAGTACATGAAGTTAATTGGGGTGAAAGTAGAGGATGCCGAGGATAGAGTTAGGTGGAAACAGATGATTCGCTGTGGCGACCTCTAACGGGAACAGCCGGAAGAAGAGAAGGTTCCACTTATTATTGACAGAAGTCACATTTTCAAGCTTTGGCTGCAATTTTCCTTTACTGCCCCCCCCCCCACAACAGAACGTCAGTAAATGTGACTTCTTATTTATCAGGACCAGTGTAACTGGGGAAAAGTCAGTTCCAAGACTGCAGCCAGAACAGCAGAAGTCCAGAGGGTTCAGGATTGATTCAAAGCAGTGTATGCTGGCAATGGACAATATGCTGAAGATTCCTAGAAATATAGATCAAAATGTAAAGAGCAGTGAGCTATCTTCATAATTTAACTAATCAGGATATAGCAGCAGTTAATGTGATTAAAGTAAATTTAAATCAGCAAAATAATTGTTTTTCATTATATATGTAAAAATGTTCCATTTGTAACTGAACCCAACCTCAACACCTGACTGCTATGCAGCTGCCCTATGTGCTTGGCTAAACATAGTGACTCTTGCTCGAGACATTTTGAATAAACAGCACAGTTATCAGAGCCCGTAAAAGATGTTGGCTTTGTGCTTGTTGTAAAACTCTTTTTTTTTTTTTGGAGGGTAGATTAATAAAGGGGACTATGATGGTGAGGTGGTCATCTTTGGGTCCTCTGCTGCCCAGCAAAAGGCCAAGGAGATGATTGAAGACCTGGTGGCAGATGGCAACTCTCGATTTCACGATGGTATGAACAAAATGTAGATTTCCTGTCAATTGTGCATTTTAAAGCAAATGTAGTTACACAATGGCATTTTCTGTAAATGGGGATATGAACTCTGTTTGTATCCCTGAATACATCCAACTTTACCATTCAGTACTTTATTAAGATAAAAAGTTTTATAATGCAAGCCTAAAGAGACCAGAGCAAAAGTTAAGCAAAATTAGTTATTGTAATATATTGATCAGCAGCACATATATTTATTAAATTTATATTTGAATTAAAATTGATCTCTAATCTCAAAATTCTACTGCATGTGTTTGTTATTAAGTGTGCTTCAGTGACTAAAAGTAAATTTAAAGTTTTGAAAAACTATTAGATGCTTATTAGGTGGCCTGCTTATTTTAACATGGATTTTTTTGGTCCCAATATATGAATAGTAGGCTTTGTTCCTTGCTGATACTTGGTTACACAACTGTACTACAGTTTCTAAATGAGAAGGAATTTGTTTGTCAGGTTCTTGTAAGGGAAGAGACTATGGAGGAAGCCACAGAGGTGATGAAAGAGGAGGGAGCGACTCTGTATGGTCTGCTGCACAATTACAGGCTGCATATGTTGCCCCAGCACGTGTCTCCATAGACTGGAACGACATACGGGAGAACAAGGAAAAGTATGAACAGCTCAAGTGGAAGGGTGAGAGCTTGTATATTGTCACTAATGTACACACACTGCAGTCCACAAATGCTGTCAGTTACCACTGTCTTTTGTAATGCCTGTTTGATTTTCAATGTAATATAATACAAAGCCCAAAGAAAACAGTTTTGTTATGATCACTTTGTTTTCCTTTTGTTTGCTTACCCTTACTTGTTAATAGCTTACAATAACTATCCTTGTGATATGCAACAAGAATTTCACTTTTACTTTTTTCAGACGCCCCACCCTTGAAGAAGAATTTTTACACTGAGGCCCAGAGTGTATCCATGCTCACAGCAGAGGAAGTGAGTGAATGGAGGTAAATTTGACTATGGTCTTTTTTGTTGCATCCTTTTCTTGTCTGCAAGTGTAAAATTCACCCATAAATATTATATACTGGACACTAGTATTATTTCAAACATTACTATGGAATTGCAGAGTAGAGTCAGTCAAATGCCATATCTCACTGTTTTAATAACCCTGGTGTAGCATAACCATGTTATTAAAATCAGGACACTGTGGGCTTAATTGCCAGATGTGCAAAACCTCAAACCTCCTGTTTTTGGTGAGGATGTTTATCGTAGGTACTGTTTTCCATTACAGCCTCAGACCTCTTTTATGTGTCCTCAGTTCAGGTCTGGCTGTAATACTGTCAGCCAGCCTGTCTTAGATTTGTTAGTGTTTGTCAGTTTCCAGGGCCTCACAATAAGGCGAGAGCCAATAACATTGAGGACAACAGGGAACGTAATTGCCATATTGGGTTCACAGTGGTCTAAATCTGAGAGGGATAAACAAGCCATAGTTAGGCCCTGGCCTGCAGATGCCCAGGACCCAATTTATTTGACTCTGTTTGCAGCCTTGGTTAACATTACATTTACCAGTTCATTACATTTACTTTGCATTGAAAATAGTTAGGATTTTTATGTAGAAAGGATATACTTTGTCAAACTTGTAAATAAAGGGGAAAACACATGGTACAGTTGATTTTGATGTGGTGTTTGGAATGCAGCATAATTTGGGCCAGATGTGGTCTCTGAAACGTATATTGTTACATGTTTATATGTCTGGTACAATAGTGTGGATTGGACTTAACCACTAGCCAGCCAACATGTTCTTGTTTGTGTGATATTTTTCCACAGGTTGGAGAATAACAATATCTTTGTGGATGACCTGAAGGATGAAGGGGAGAAGCGGCTCATTCCCAACCCCTGTCGCACTTTTCTGGAGGCCTTTGAGCATTATCCGGAGATCATGGAAAATATTGAGCGAGTTGGCTTCGTCAAACCAACCCCCATCCAGGTATGAACCTGACATCAAAGAACACTGGTACAACTTGTCACTCTAAAGTATGTAAAAAGCTGGTGACACCTTGTGAAGGCGACCTGTTGTTCTGGGATAATTGACAAATACGTACCTTTAATGCCATTTTAAGAGACGGTAAAATCAAAGCTTTGTTCAAGGTTGGCAGGTCTGCTGTAGTGACTTAAACAGATTAAGTCTGTGGTCCTCGGTAATCCCCAGAGATAGATTTTGTGAAATACCCATGTTAGCGACAGTCTTGATGGAAAATACTGAAGATTTTTTCCATATATTAGTCTGTGGTCTCGTCCAAAAGCAGAAATGAAAAGAAACCCCATGTTTGATGGCTCATTATGCTGAGAAATCGGAAAAAAAAAACCCAAATCATTCTTACTTAATGTGCATTTCCTCTTTTAACTGAGAAGCTCTTGAGCATAATATTATAATGAAGAGTGATGGCAATTCATTATAGATAATAGTTATACATCTGCTACCACTTCACAAAGAAATTATGCAAATTTTAATACTTTTTCCTATAGAATGCTGCACAATAAAATTTTCAACAAGTGACAAAACATAAGAAAACCAATAAAACTGAGGTAACATTTTTTGTTCAGATACACAGGACGTGTCACTGAATGCACCTTGTTTTTATTTATTTAGAGATCCACTGTGTAGAAACACTAAGCCAGTGATCATATGGGGAAAGCTGTGGGTGATTCCAATTTATCCTGTACATGCATATGTGTACACATTGGCCACTGAAACCAGAGATATTTAAAGGATTCAAAGGAGTCACATTGGATAAATTTACAGTTAATTCAATGGAAATATTGGTGTTGTAATCTAATTGTGAAAATCCGACAGGGAGTGGGCCGGAGGGAGAAATGAAAGTGTATCATCTCCTGTGATAGTTTCACTTTCATTTTACAGTAAAAGGCTTGGTCAGGTGGCCTGTAATAGCATGCTGTCGTAATTCCAGGTAAAAGCCTCATTGAGATTCAAATCTCTTTCAAAAGTGAGTTGGCCAGAGTGATTACGACAGAGATGTTGCAATAGTTGTTTTCCACCCTCAAACTCTCAACCATTAGAGAGTGAGTAAGAATCAAAACAAACTCAGGTGGGAAGCCCTCCTCCTCGCCCCTCTTGCCCTGTGTCATATGTGGTGACTTCAGCCAGGGACAGACTCGGCAGTCAGGCAGCTCAGCAGTAATGTTAGTATGCAGAATATAGCCCATAGAGCCTGTGCTTTTCAGTGGCATTGCAGAGACACTTCCTAAAGCAGTAACACAAGCAAATTGTACAAAGGAAATTGTTATCCTTAAAATGACAAACTGTCCCTTTTTATGTTTCTGTTTATGAACAGGTTAACAAATAAGGTACAGTTAGTAAATATTGTTGAAAGTTCACATTTTCAATTTGGTTTGAGCCAGGATGAATGAATTTGTGCTAACTTATCCTAAACATGCCCTGACTCCAGCTCTGCCAGTAAATGTATGCTCATCTCACTCCCAAAATGTTAAAACCTATTCTGTTTCTTAAATTAGAATTTATACGCAGTAGATTTCAACATGAAATGTTGTTTTAAAACCAGATTAGTCAAATTGTTCAGGTCTGGTCATGCTGAAAGCTGATGTCTTGCTACACAGTTAAGGAGTGATTCTGCAGTTAAAATGCTAAAAAAAAAAAAGCCCATTTGTGCTTTTGTGTATGTATATCATCTTTGTGTAAATACATTTGTTACTTCACCAGTCCCAGGCATGGCCAGTGTTGCTGAGTGGGGAGGACCTGATAGCCATCGCACAGACAGGAACAGGGAAAACCCTGGCATACCTGCTGCCAGGCTTCATCCACATGGACGGACAGCCTGTGTAAGTACAGGATCTGTTTTTTATTGTTCAGCTAATTTTATCTTTTCCTTTCAGGCATTTTGATGACTATTGTGCTGTCTTTTTGTCCTTCCTACCCTAGACCTAGATCAGAGCGGGGTGGGCCAGGCATGTTGGTGCTGACTCCCACCAGAGAGCTTGCCCTGCAGATTGAAGCTGAGTGCAACAAGTACCGCTATAAGGGCTACAAAAGGTGCAGCAGTCTTGTATTTTCATAAGTCATCAAGGAGGAGTTTAGAACTCATATTTAATCATGAAGTAGAAGCAACATGACTGTGACTGTTCCTTGTGTACCTTCTCTCAGTGTCTGCATCTATGGTGGAGGGGATAGGCGAGGCCAGATCAGCTTTGTGAAGGAGGGGGTGGACATAGTGATCGCCACCCCAGGCCGACTAAATGATCTACAAATGAACGAACTCATCAATCTTTGCGCTATCACCTACTTGGTTAGCTGTTTGTGTTGGTGCATGTCTGTTTTTGTGCGAGAAGGGCTGAATGTTTTTCCATTTTTAGACTGAGTTGTGTCAAAGTGCCTTTCAATGTATGTTCATTATAGCACTGCTTACCCCAGTGGGAATTGCACTTTTAAAATAGCAAGTGCTTCACTGTGGTGAAATTCTGCTCGTCTCAGGTGTGAGCACAAACAAATATAGCAAAACCTTGTGTTTGGTGTAAGTGTTTTATGTTTTCCTTAAATGTTATATGGGAGCACTGAGAGGTTTTTAACATCTGCTCTGATCACTGGGGAAAGGTGCTGGACGAAGCTGACCGGATGCTGGATATGGGCTTTGAACCCCAGATTTTAAAGATTCTCCTGGACATCCGCCCAGACAGGCAGACTGTCATGACCAGGTATAAGTCAAGTTACATGAAGCACAAGTGTTTGTCACCACATGGTTAATGCACACGACATTAGGACACAGGTACTGAAAATATTTACTTTTGTGAATACAATTTGTTGATCACATGTATTTGTTAATTATATATGCATTGGTAATGAATTAGAAGTGGGCTGCTGCTGGGGAAGGAAGAAATTATTAAACAGTCTGACTGGAGACTGGAACTCGGTGTCCCAGGCCTTGACATTTATTAGATAAAGTTAGTTGCTCACTGACTTTTACTCCCTTCCTCTCCCATAGCTAATTTTCTGCACCTGTTTTATTTCTGAGTATAAAGAGCTTCTTGACCTTGCAAGAGCATTCCTTTGCTGTCCTTATTTCCTTGTGTGTGCTTTGAGCCCTTCTGCAAAAGCTTATAATAAAGAGCCAGAAAGAGAAAGTGGGTTTCAAAGTTTTTGTAATTTAATAAGAATTGTCACTTTGCAGATCTGGAGCATTAAAGCCATCCAGTGCTGCAGATGGTGTTACACTGCATATATTAATAAACTCAGGGAATAGGTTGAGAAAAGATTAGTCGAATGAGAAAAGTCAGATATTATGCTTTATTGCAGCTGTATATGTTGGTCCACGTTTTCACAAAGAAAAGAAATGGATCATATAACAAATAATGGAACTGTTTGAAAGCAAATTCAGTCCCAGTATTAATTTATTTTAGTGCACTATTCTTACTGAAATGCTGTGGAGATTTTTTTTTTTAAAACAGTTGCAGGATGTACAGTATAGAATTTGACATAAACTTCCTATGTACATTGTAAACTCTTATGTTTCAGTGCCACCTGGCCCACTGGTGTGAGACGATTGGCCAGATCCTACCTAAAGAATCCTATGATGGTTTACGTGGGCACCCTGGACTTAGCGGTAAGTGGAAGTGGAACATTCAGTTGTTTATTAAGTGTGTCAACTGGATACATATAGTCTACTTTGTCCCATCTGAATATTGAAGAGATGGCCTTTGTCTTCTAATTGTATGAGAGCAAACTGAGAAATTTCTCTGCTACAAAAACAACTCAGATTTTTTTCTCTACTTTTTTAAAAGTGTAATGTCTTTAGAGGTGAGTTTTAAATGTTGTACTCCCTTCTAGAATATACTGTGTGTTTACCTACTTCCTGTGTTTCTCTGGGTCTTAGGCAGTAAACACAGTGCAGCAAACGGTGCTGGTCGTCCATGACGAGGATAAAGAGTCCTATATGTATGACTTCATCAGAAACATGGGTCCTGAGGATAAAGTCCTCATCTTTGTTGGCAGGAAGTTTAAGTGAGTGGGAAGCCAATCACTAACATATGGCTTGTAAACAAGGGAGTAAATTACAGTTATTAGCTAAACCCACAGTTGCTTTTAAATACATATTTACATTGGCAGTACATAATCACTTATACTAACAGTTTCCTGTGTGTGTGCATTTTTCTCTCTATTTGCATTTAATCTCAGGGTGGATGACCTCTCCAGTGACATGTGTCTGCAGGGGCTGGCTGTGCAAAGTCTCCACGGTGACCGTGAGCAGCGTGACCGTGAAGAAGCCCTTGAAGACTTTAAAGAGAGTACATAATGGGAAGGAATATGTGGCTTTAAAAATGAGCTTTTCATGCCTCTAACAGAAACTTTCAGTTAGCTGGTATTCGTATCTTGAAGCAAATTAGCAACCACAATTAAAGGCTGAAAGATCAAGTTGACAGGAGAATAACAGTGTTTCATACTTTTCCAGGTCGAGTTCGTATCCTGGTCGCCACAGACTTGGCGTCTCGAGGGCTGGATGTCTGTGACATAACACACGTCTTTAACTTTGACTTCCCACGTAACATAGAGGAGTATGTTCATCGCGTGGGCCGCACTGGCCGAGCAGGGTAAGGGTCTGTGCGTGTTCGTCTGCTAAAGGATCACTGCACTCTCCTGGGGCGATGTCATTGAAAATCACTGCCAGTGTCTGGCTGCTGTTGGATTAGCTTGTGATGCTGCTGCATTTATCTTTCAGGCGGCCAGGTGCTGCTGTTACCTTGGTAACAAAAGAAGACTGGAGGAAGGCCTCTGAACTGATTCCCATCTTGGAGCGAGCAGGACAGGTTAGCATGCATATGGTGTGTGTGTGTGTGTGAGGGTTAATTCACAGTATAAGTCGGAATATCAGACATATACAGTCGTGACACCAAAAATATATTTTTGCTTATTTAAATTGAATATTGTTCCCTATTGTTCATGACACTTAGTCACTAAATGAGGAAAAAGAGCTTAGTTTTCAGGCTGTATTTGCAACCTGAAAAAACTGAGATAAATAGTGTAAACAAGTAAAAATGGATTGATTTGAATTAGTCAGTTTTAGGGGTATGGCGAGATCTCACGATATTAAAACATGACTAGTTCTCGTCGGGGCAAAAGCTGTTGGCGATATTGGTACATAACAGAACCAGTGCAGCAGCCAACATGACGGAGTGTGACGGGACGTTCACGTTAGTCCGGTAGAAACTCGGCTCCCTGCTGTGTTTTAACACACGGGGCTGCAGGGGGAGTGTTGTGGGTGTGACGTAGCCACATTGAGACAAGTCGCCATGAATGGCTTCATATATGTTTCCAGCCTGAGAGTTGTGAGGCGTGTTCTTTAATATTGAAAAGAAAAGACTAATAAAAAGATATTTCACAATGTGAAATTTATTAGGCATTAACGTATCAAAATAAGCAAAGCATGTGCACATGGATCTCCACAGTTTAGGATAAACACAAAAGACTGACTCCAACTTGGCGGTATACAATATTTGTATGAAAAGATGTTACTATCTGATTGGTCAAAAACTGTTGGGGTTTAAACTTAACTCTCCCAATATTGGTCCTTCAGTCCATCCGTCCTCCAATCATCCTCTCTGCTCCAATGGTCGTGGACAGCGCCCTAAAACGGGAGGAATACCTATACCGTCTTAATTCTACATAGACACTTACGTCTTTCTTTGTTTCCAACTAACTGCTACATTTTAGGCATTGCTTTCCAGTTACAATAAAACTGCTCTGCCAGTGTGTGTGTAATGGTTCTACCTTTGAAGTTTTCTCCTCTTCCTGGCTTCAGACCTAATCTCTGTTTCACTGACCTAGGATGCAATAAACTATAACTCCCCCGGCCCATTAGCCAGGTGGTGACAATAAATTAATTGTGGACCCTCTTTGCCAAGGCTGTAAACCTAATGAGATTCAGTGTTTTAGTGAACCAGTCTCCCTTGATGTTAACCAGTGCTCCAGTTGGCTAACACAGTAAATACTGACCAGTAATTCAGTGAACACATAACATAAACACAACTGTGAGATTAAAATATATATAAACTTATGTATGCTATATAATAAAAACCCTAACTAATTATTCATTTCTATCTAAAAATGAAAATCACCCTAACAGGAATCAACATCCATCCATCTCTTATCTATACCGCTTATCCTGAAGAGGGTGTCAGGGGGCTGGAGCCACTCCCAGCACGTGTTCAGGAAAGCCACGCACCTGTCTATATAAGACCCTACAGCTCACAGTGCATGTCAGAGCAAATGACAATCATGAGGTCACAGGAACTGCCTGAAGAGCTCAGAGACAGAATTGTGGCAAGGCACAGATCTGGCCAAGGTTACAAAAACATTTCTGCTGCACTTAAGGTTCCTAAGAGCACAGTGACCTCCATAATCCTTAAATGGAAGACGTTTGGGACGACCAGAACCCTTCCTAGAGCTGGCCGTCTGGCCAAACTGAGCTATCGGGGGAGAAGAGCCTTGGTGAGAGAGGTACAGAAGAACCCAAAGATGACTGTGGCTGAGCTCCAGAGATGCAGTCGGGAGATGGGAGAAAGTTGTAGAAAGTCAACCATCACTGCAGCCCTCCACCAGTCGGGGCTTTATGGCAGAGTGGCCTGACGGAAGCCTCTCCTCAGTGCAAGACACATGAAAGCCTGCATGGAGTTTGCTAAAAAACACCTGACGGACTCCAAGGTGGTGAGAAATAAGATTCTCTGGTCTGATGAGATCAAGATAGAACTTTTTGGCCTTAATTCTAAGTGGTATGTGTGGAGAAAACCAGGCACTGCTCATCACCTGTCCAATACAGTCTCAACAGTGAAGCATGGTGGTGGCAGCATCATGCTATGGGGGTGTTTTTCAGCTGCAGGGACAGGACGACTGGTTGCAATGGAGGGAAGGGTGAATGCGGCCAAGTACAGGGATATCCTGGACGAACACCTTCTCCAGAGTGCTCAGGACCTCAGACTGGGCCGAAGGTTCACCTTCCAACAAGACAATGACCCTAAGCACACAGCTAAAATAACGAAGGAGTGGCTTTACAACAACTCTGTGACTGTTCTTGAATGGCCCAGCCAGAGCCCTGACTTAAACCCCATTGAGCATCTCTGGAGAGACCTGAAAATGGCTGTCCACCAACGTTTACCATCCCACCTGACAGAACTGGAGAGGATCTGCAAGGAGGAATGGCAGAGGATCCCCAAATGCAGGTGTGAAAAACTTGTTGCATCATTCCCAAAAAGACTCATGGCTGTATTAGCTCAAAAGGTGCTTCTACTAAATACTGAGCAAAGGGTCTGAATACTTATGACCATGTGATATTTCAGTTTTTCTTTTTTAATAAATCTGCAAAAATGTCAAACATTCTGTGTTTTTCTGTCAATATGGGGTGCTGTGTGTACATTAATGAGGAAAAAAATGAACTTAAATGATTTTAGCATATGGCTGCAATATAACAAAGAGTGACAAATTTAAGGGGGTCTGAATACTTTCCGTACCCACTGTATCATTTAAGAGTCACAGGAATTTAGCTTAGGCAATACTGAGCTGCCCTCTAACCTCAGAGTGAGTTTTTTATTTCCCATATCATCTGCTTTATGAGCAGCCAACAGCATAAACATCCCCCTGTGTGGGCTTTAAATATACAGTGTGATGTAAATAAACTAGAAAACAAACAACTGGGTGGTAGATGCATGAAGAGAAAGAGTTCTACACATTAGAAGAGGAAGCTAAGTGATTATGTAAAAGAACTAAATAAATAACACATGATAAGGAGAGTGAATAAACAAAATCAAAGGCATTTATATAAAAACTCAAAGTGAACCTAAAGAAAACCAACCATGCACTAAATACATTTAAGACCTGATTCAGTGAACACATAGGGTGATATGAAACTACATTAATCTCACAGTTGTGCTTATGTTTAAGTATATAGACTTATATATGCTATATAATAAAAACCCTAACTAATTTTATTCATTTCTATCTAAAAATAAAAATCACCTTAACAGAGTTTCCCATGTGTTTTGGTTAGTCATGTTGCTAAATAGCCTGCTCTGCCTTATCACCAATTCTACTGCCAGTGTGTCTGCAGTGATAGATAAAAAACACCATTTAACATTCAGAACTAATGAAAATGCATGCCGTGTCATTATAGTGCATTAACTGTGACCCAAATTTCACAGTGGATCGCAGTGAATGCTCATGCTAACAAACTAAACAAGTCTTCCTGTGGGCACCCATGTCCCCGATTGTCCCCCATACTTGATTGGTCAACGTGGTGCCTTTGCCGGATGATGTCAATGTTCCAGTGTGGGTGAAAATAGCATAGAACGCCACACACAGCGTCAGTTAGAAGCTCATACACAGTTATAAGAGACAATATACCTGGACGTGTATATTGTTGTCATATGATATTTCATACTCAAAGTAGAACTGAAGTGGCATTCATTTACAAGATGATTAAAGCATTTAAAAATGCACTTGCATTGTTTTGCATTTTGCAACGTTCAGTCAAATAAGATACTTTTTCCAGCTATATATTTCATTATTGAAGATCTCTTAAAAATAGTGTAAAAATGGTTTTGTTCTCCTGAACCCAGTATCATGTATTATCTCATCTTGTGACCTAAGTGTTTTGTCATAACCTTAGTCAGGTTTAAAGACTGATTCAAAATTTCACAAACTATAGTAAAATTCATGTAACCCTCATGTTGCAGGAAGTCCCTGTGGAGCTGGCGCTCATGGCAGAAAGGTACGAGAACCACAAGAGGGAGAGGGAGATGTGCAATCCAAAAGGAGGATCAAGACGAGGAGGAGGAGGAGGGAGGAGAGATGGTAGTGGGAGAGGAGGCAGGGATCGAGGCCAAAACTGGGGATTCTAATGCCTGACTGTCCATGTAGGTCCCCAGATATTATCACAAGGTTTCCTACAGATGGATGTTATGAACGGACAGATAGAAAATGTAACGTCTGTGGTTTTGAACAGACTACTTTTTTTGTGTAATAAGACAGTAATGACTATTGTCTGGTATTTTGAACAGGGCTAATGGTAATAAGCTTTGTTTACACTTTTTTTCATTAACAAGAGCAGAATTGGAAATCACTTGTCTTATAGTTTCTTTTGAATGTATATTTCATTTTATTTATTTTTCTCTGATTGTTAAAACTTCTTTGTGTTTTTTGCTGGATTACTTCATTTACATTTAGAGGCAGTTGCACCTCAAACTGTTCTTTGGATCTGACAGTGTTTTAAATGCACAATGTTGACAGTTTTGTTTTCTGTCCATCACTCACTAACTACAGTAGTGTTTTGTATCACTTTTGACTGTTGTATGTCATTTCTTGGTTTGGGCAGAAAGAAATGTCTAATAAATTCTCTCTTTTAAAGAGGCATGACTGTGTATTGGCTTGGTAATGAGTATTAGAGATACAGTAATGATTAAATCTGCCTTGGACCATTCTACACCCGCCACAGCCATGACAAACAGTTGCCTGGAATATTCTAAAGGTAAATATCATTTTATCTTTACCATTAAACCCTGGAAAATGTGCTCTCTAATGCTCTTTAAATTATCTTCCACAGGACGTGATCCCCTGGTCCAAGAGCTTGCCCAGCAGTACAGTATGTGGACATGGACTTTGCTCTGCTGATCATGTAAGGTTCCCTAGAAGAGATGTAAAAATTTTGAGCAGGAAATCAAAACAAGAACACCGCTTCAGATTCCAGTTAGCATTGTACAGAGTTGTTATATTTTGTCTTTTTGTGAAATTGATATTTTGTACTGTGACAGACCGTGTCAGCTTTTGTATGTTTGACTGAGGTTTTCATTATGCTTTTGAAACGGTCTACTGACTTGGCAACACATTTATCTTTCATCACATTACCGTGACAGTGTTTATTCTGGCTTGTTGCTCAGCACGCCTGCTACCCGAGATCTAATATGCTTTTGAAAGTTTAAAAGCTTACCATTCTCTATCCTGAATGCTTTTAGATGACATTTTAAAACGTATGAGTGCAGATTGCTTAAAGCTGTAGTGTGGTAGTGCCATTTTGACAACTTGTTAGTATTACATGGGAACAGTAACCAGGCTTTTTGTTTAAATATGAAACCAGAAATAGGAGCATTTAAAGAATATGGAATAAATTGTTCCTTTTGTGTATTGGGTCAGAGCAGGCAAAACAGCGTTCTTGCTGTTGCTCCGTGACTTTAAATTTTAGGTGGCACATTGCTTACACATCCTTAATATAGAGACATTTTTAAATGAAAGTGAGCACATTAAATAGTGAATGATAAAGTAAGAGACGATGCAGAGTGCAAACCGTGTATAGAGAAAAAAACTTTTAATTCATTTTTCAAGAAATTGACGTATGTCTAATGATGGTGTTACAAAGTAACTAAAAATATGAGCAATAAAAGGGGAGATTTATTAGGAATAGGTTTACACAAGAAGGCCTTTGGTAAACCCAATGATATCAGAATCATCTTTGATGGCCAAACATGTTTTGAACATAAAAGGAATTTGACTCCGGGGCCAAGGTGCTCCCTGCGTTTGTAAGGTAACAGGAAATAGAAAATAACAATAAAAAAAACAACAGTGTGCATTCATATAGGAAATGTATGCAATCAAAAATAGAAAAATAAGAGGAAAAGAGGGACGGTGATTATCTAGATATAAATGCCATTTTGATGATTGTTTCCTGACAGGCTACTTAACCTTATTTATATAACTTTACAATAAAACCAATAGAAGATAGATTACTGGGAGTTTAATTGTCAAATTTTCATATAAAGGATGTTTTAAATGCTGGCTAGATACCACAAGTAAAGCACTTAATGGAAAATAGGAAAGCCCTTGTCACATTGCTCCATAATACAATTAGCCAAACTATAGCGCTTCCTCTGGTCAAAGCCAGAGAGCAGGTTCTGGGTTGGGATAAAGAAGTTGGGGAGTTCACCCTTTTTCAGATAGCCTACAAAGTCTTCCAAGAGCAGCTGAAAACACCGGCTTAAATTTGAGGCCTTCCACTCGCTGTCTTTAATTCTTGAGCAGCAGGCATGTAAGAGTGTGGTCTTGGCGTGGTAGGAGCAGAACTTGTCAAATGAAGGTTCTCTTTCCTTCAGCAGACTGAGGAGGTGTTTTAGGAGCTTCAAACAATCCTTCCTGTATGGAAAAAGAGAGGAAACCTGGATTCTCAGATTAATAACTTTACCTCAAGGATGATTATGATGAGCATTACTTCCAAAAACAAATAATTTCTATTTTTGATGAAAATGAAATGACTTCATTGTATCTGTAGATCCTGAAGAGCACTGGGTTGTGTTCTCAGGTCTTAGAAGGCGCTGAAGATTGCAGTAAAACCTACATAATTATAAATCTAGGCCATGTTGTCCCTGCTGGTTTCCCATCATAGTTTATTATTTTGGCTGGAATGACTGAAGTTATTAGACTGAATTTTAAATAAGCTTAAGAAGTTTAAATCTGCAGAAACCCTCAACTTCAGATAAATACATCTGTTATACTTTCACATTAGGAATCTAACCTGCAGCAGCGATCACCGTCTCGTTCACAGCAGGTCTTCTCTGATCCGTGATTCTTCAGAATGGCCTTCTCAATATGAGAGAATGAAACCCGCCAAGCATCTGCATGTTATAAAAGACAAAGCACTCAGTGGATAGGAAGTTGAGGCTTCTGCTTTTTTTTTTTCTGCTCATTGTTCATCCATGAAATGGCTAACATTTAAGCCTCAAAACAGGAAATGCATTTAGCACTTTTGCTGTATCATGTCAATGAAAGGACAATATAATTTCAAATGCTAGGACTCTAGATATGAGCTAAACCGAAACTGATCATTTCAAGATATGGTATAATATTGGGCAAGTGTATGAACCTGTGGGATCTCTGATCTGTGACAGCAGCATGGTGTGTTTGCATATACAGTACACACCCAAACCGCCACCTGTAGCCTCTCAGAACTCTTTTTTTCTTATAACATTGTATATCTTTAATTGTTAAACATGAGGCCTATCTTATTGAGTTGTTTCAGTCTTGATGTAAAAAGCCAGTGGATCATTCCTGTTAATCACAGTCTCATTTTAGGTCATTCATTGAGAGAAGTTAGACTTACCTTTGGCAAGGACTCCGTCATTTTCCACTGTACCCCTCCCTTCATATTTGGGGACAAGATAATATGGCTTTCGCTTGTAGTCTTGCCTTACTTTAGTTCCTAGCCAGCTTTCTATTTTAAGACCATTGTCAGTGAAAGGAGGCCAGCTTGATTTAACCACAAGTGAGAGAACAAAATCAAGTGAAATGGTTACTGATTGTACTTCTGTGGTCAGGGTCACTGCAGGACAGCCTCTTTTCTTTTTTGTCAACTGCCATTCTGAAAGAACAGACAGGAAACACAAGGATTACTTTTTCATTAAATGCTATGAATATACACAGCTGAGGGTAGCATCACCGACAAAAGGTGTAGTATTACTTAGTATGATCAAAGGGAACAACATTTTGTCTCTGCCCACTACAGTAACTGGCTCTCAGTTTACATCGGACCAACTCAGCCCATTGCCCAACAATTTAGAAAGTGCAGAGGTTGTTACTCACCTGGAAATGCCTTGACACATTTCTTCACTTCTTCTCTGAACTCGTCGAGCATTTTACAGGCTGATAAAGTGCTGGTGTTCTCAAATTTTTTCAGTGGACTCCTGCCACGTTTTAATTCCACACTGTAAAAGGCTCCATTATCTCCAAATGGTTCAATGTTGACTCGGTCGACCGGCATGGCCAACATCACATCAAATTCATCAGGATTAGAAATCTGTATAAACGATACACTGAAAACTAATCATGTCCTCAACACATGTTGGAACTAAGTATTTGGTTCAGGGAACTCAGACTGAAGTGACTTACCTTGACATTTTCATAGTAACTTCCAGTACACAGTGGTGCTTCTACTTCTGTAAAGCAAACTGTGTTCTCTTTTAAATGCTTGATGATATTTTTTTTTATTTCATTGATGACTTCTGATGCATTTGATTTATCGTTCTTCTTAATCTTCAGTTTTTCCAAAGTTGAGTAGAGGATGGTGCCCACTTCAGCTTGTGGGACAGAAGCCTTTGTGTGCTGTTTAGGTGTCTGTGGCTGCTTTTTTGTTGTCTCTTTTGTGAGCCGGTCTGGTGATTTGGCTTTGCTACCACATGTTTTTGCTTTACCTGTCTTTGTAGAAGCCTTTGTGGTGTCCTTAGTTGTCTCTGTGTGCAATTTGGTCATCTTTGCAATTTGTTCTGGTGATTCTTCCTTCCCGCCACACTTTTTTGCTTTTGTGGTCTTCAGAGAATCCTTTGTCACGTCCTGTGGTCTCCTTGGTGTCTTTGTGCTCTGTGCAGATGGCTTGTCCTCAGTGTGGCTTGGCTTTTTCAGTTCTCTTTCCTTTGGTTTTGGTTCCTTTTTGGTAGCATGTGGCTTCTCTTGTGTGAAGTCTTTTCCTGGACATCTTGGCACAGAAACTTGTTTAACTTCTTCAGGTCTAGTTTTGTTCTTGGCGCACTTAGTCTCAGGAGTCTTTGCCTTGTGTGGTTTTCCTCTACCAGTCATGATGGTGCAATGACAGCTGTGAGCACTGTTCAACAGGAATGCATTCATAGCATTTCCGGTTAAGTGTATGAGAACACACCCCTACTTGGCAGACTGGCCTTGAGCTGTTGGCTACATCTTGTGGAGAAAAGTGTGTACTGTAAGGAACTACTTTATGAAATTCATTTTATAGGATTGACAAGTTTAAGGCATTTGCTGCCATATTGCTTCAGTCACAGCAAAATGACAAAATCATTTTGGTTGGAACATGTTTAATGTTGCAAAAAGGCTCATGCCATGTTATAAGGTGCAGTAGCTTATGCCAATTTAAACTTCCTCAGTTCAAGTGCAAACTCAGCAAAATGCCAATCAAAGTGCTTTAAGAATCCATTTGTGGTCTAATCAGTCTCTCAAAAGAGGGAAGTTTGGACCATTTGTTTTAAGTGCTTTTTAAAGCTTAAACACAACAAATCACTAACTTCTACAGTCTACTACTCAGAAGAACATAGTTTGAACTTCTTTCCATAGGCTCCTACAGAGCACCATGTAGTTGCAAACAAACACTAAAAGCAAGACAACGTATACCACGTAAAGAGACCTGTACCTGCACTCCAGAGATCTAGAGAGGTAATAAATTACAGTACCTCTAATTCTTCAATGTCTCAATATCACAGAAAGGTATTGCCATGAACTAAAGCAACAGTGCACATTTAAAACCATTTGATATTACATTGTACGTAATGGTAATCTAACCACGGAAATGGAGTCAGGAGTGCCACCTCATGTGTCTACATGTTTTTCTTTCCTTCGAATGCTTTTGCGATGCATTGTGATGATTAACCAGTCTTTGATTATTAAGTTGAAGAAGCCAATTGTTGGATGGAGTTGGATGACTGATGTCCTGCCTTGGGAGACCTTGGGGTTGGCAGAGTAGCACAACATTCATTTGTTCCTCTGGGCCTTCTGGGCAGACTTGGTAATCTTACCAGTGGTGGAGACCTTCTTCTCCACACCCTTAATCACACCGACAGCCACAGTCTGACGCATGTCACGCACCGCAAAACGACCTGCAAGATGAGGAGAAAATATGTCCATTGTAGATAAAATAGACTAATACTTGCATAGCATTTTCTGTGTGCTGAAGCATACTCAGTGTTTTAACACTGTTCACCAATTTGCTCACACAAGCATTCATAAACTGGTGATAACACTGAAGCAACTTGCTTCACTTCATGTGGACTAGAGAAGCCGGGGATCAAACCGCTGACCCTACAGA
The DNA here is from genome assembly GCF_001952655.1 of Monopterus albus. Classification (NCBI taxonomy): domain Eukaryota; kingdom Metazoa; phylum Chordata; class Actinopteri; order Synbranchiformes; family Synbranchidae; genus Monopterus; species Monopterus albus. The sequence goes on along the minus strand of NW_018127932.1, from coordinate 2,496,333 downwards.
TAGGGAACAACCTGCACTACCTCCTGAACAACAGCTGCCACTTTAACAGCCATGTCAGATGGCATGACTTACGGTGGAGTCACAAACTTTTTGATGAAGGCTACATGCAAGTGTGTGAAAATTTAACATCCTCTCTGCACTTGAACTTACCCAGAGGAGGGTACTCCGAGAAGCTCTCAACGCACATCGGCTTGCCAGGAATCATGTCTACAATGGCAGCATCTCCAGACTTGAGGGATTTCGGGTTGTCTTCCAGCTTCTTGCCAGAGCGACGATCAATCTTTTCCTTGAGTTCAGCAAATTTGCAGGCGATGTGAGCAGTGTGACAGTCCAGCACAGGAGCATAACCAGCACTGATCTGGCCTGGGTGATTAAGGATGATCACCTACAAAGCAAAAAGAGAACATGTATGGCCTATTAATACGAAACTATTTCCGTCCTGTCAACAAAGTTCAATGCAAAGACAAATCTTTGCATATTCAGCAGTTACTGCTGTGATTGTCTGATTGTGACACCTTCCCTTTGTGGCAGTCTAAGGCTGGATTTATGGTTCTGTGTTGAATCTACTCAGAGCCTATGCCATAAGCAATGCAAGTGGCCTCACTGTTGTGAGCGTTTATACTTGTGCACTCTGTAATTACACCGTCAAAACACTAGTTGGCAGTGGGGTTTCTATGCCACTTTGTTGCATTTCTTCGCCACTTACTATCAGTGTTGACTGAAACTGAGCAGGTCACGTTGGAGTTAACACTAATAGATGTTGAACAGCAGTTAATTTACTGATATTACTGCAGATAAGACAGAAGAAGTTGGAGGAGATGGTCTGTATGATCATTGAACCGAATGAGGCAGAATTGGGGGGTGGTCTGTGCTTGTCTGGCCACTGAGAGACGACATGAGAAAGGAAATGTGATGTAACCAATCAGTCGTTGCAGTCTGCGTCACCACGGTGTATGGTTACAAGACATCTACACCGTTGCGTGGCAGAAACTTTGACAAACCTGTAATATACAGTAGCGCGATGACCCAGTTGTAGATGTAAGATTTAAAGATAGCTTTTCTTGGTATAAATGTATTTTGATGCTTTATAACAGTAACTATTCCTCAAGGCTAAAAAATTGTTCTGGCATAGAGTAAGACTTAGCTGAATGTGGTTCATCATGCTCATGTTTCATTTCTGTAAGTAGATCCCTTGCAATATCTACCTGAGCTGTGAAGTTGGCAGCTTCCTGTGGTGGATCATTCTTGCTGTCGCCCGCCACATTGCCACGACGAATGTCTTTGACGGACACGTTCTTGACATTAAAACCCACGTTGTCGCCAGGGAGAGCCTCAGTCAGTGCCTCATGGTGCATCTCCACAGACTTCACCTCAGTAGTTACATTGACAGGGGCGAAGGTCACCACCATGCCAGGCTTTAGTATGCCCGTCTCCACACGGCCTACAGGCACTGTTCCAATACCTGGAAAAAAGTCAGTGTAGAGAACTTATAGCGATAGGCATAAAATTAACAAAGTGGTGCAGTCCCATACAAAAAGCCCTCTGCTAAACACTCTGACATATAATAAACACTCTGAGGTGTTTTATATGCCTCGTTTTGAGAGTTTATGTCCTACTTCCACAGTGCCTAGATTTTGTCTGTCTTAATCAGTGCATTACATGCCTCCTATCTTGTAGACATCCTGCAGAGGCAGTCGCAGAGGTTTGTCTGTAGGACGGGTGGGGGGCTGGATAGCGTCCAGCGCCTCTAGTAGCGTGGTCCCTGATGCATTGCCTTCTTTCCTATTGATCTTCCACCCCTTAAACCATGTCATCTGAAGAGAAGATAATGTACCATTATTGTCAGTTAAGAGGATTTATTTAAACTTGTGATCATAACTCAGCAGAACAACTGATTAATAGTAATATTTTTAGGTTTAATATATTGTTATGGAACCAGTGTTAACCAAAAAGCTCCACTGGCTCAGTTTTTTAGAATTATAAATAGGTCTTATAAATAAGTTGAATTTATAAGAAATAAAATGGACTTATGCTGAATTTAGTATTCTCTCAGGTTTCCCTGCTACAGTCATACGTGTTCTGGTGTGACCAATAGCACAGGGTGGCTAACTTAAGATAGACATCGATTAGTCGATTTTTCTGATTTAATGGCTCTTCCATATCCATGGTATTTACCATTATCCTGTAATTGCCACTGTGGTTAAGCAGAAGTTGCATGGAGCCACTTTAAATCACTAGCACAGGGGCATTTGTGGTTACTGAAAGGAAAAGGGGAAACTCAAAACTCTTCAGCTGATCTGATTACTTGAGTTAGATCTACAGCCAGTCACTGGCTAGGCTTTAGACTACAGCTCCCTGACACCAGCCATACAAATAAGTAGTCAAACTCAAGGATGTTCTTACAGCATGCACATTTCAATTCTGCTTTGAACTTACATTGGGGCTGGGCTCAAGCATGTTGTCTCCATTCCAGCCTGAAATGGGTACAAAGGCAACAGTGTCTGGATTGTAGCCGATCTTCTTAATGTAGGTGCTCACTTCCTTCACAATTTCCTCATAACGTTTCTGGCTGTAGTTTGGCTCAGTGGAGTCCATCTTGTTGACGCCCACAATAAGCTGCTTTACTCCCAGAGTGTAAGCCAGGAGGGCATGCTCACGGGTCTGTCCATTCTTGGAAATACCTGCCTCGAACTCTCCCACACCAGCTGCCACAATCAGCACGGCACAGTCAGCCTGGAGATGTAGTAGATCAAACAATAGTGTCGTTGGTGCGCAGAAGCTTGGATAACTGCATTCATACTTTTAGGCTTTTAAGGTTACTGTAGTAGAATAAGTCAGTATGAGCAACGTCCTACATAGTTAAGTTATAAAGGTGACATATTTAGCAATAAGGCCAACTTCAACTACAGTGTGAACAACTTGCACTGCACCACAGGAACATGGTGAATGAAGTTGCTGCTACTTGTTGGATGCTGTTATTACTTTTGTGGCTACTTATTATGACTTGCTTAGGAATAAACCCCTGTTCTGCTACACGCGGGACAAGTCACTATAGATAAGCAAGCTGAAATGAAAAGGTAAAGAAAGCAGCTAACGAGGACCCCACACAGCACGTAGTGTGCACACACAGTGTCTGAGCACTCGAGTTACAGACCTGTGAGGTCCCAGTGATCATGTTCTTGATGAAGTCCCTGTGACCTGGGGCGTCGATGATGGTCACGTAGTACTTGCTGGTTTCAAACTTCCACAGGGAGATGTCGATGGTAATACCACGCTCCCTCTCTGCCTTCAGCTTGTCCAGCACCCAGGCGTACTTGAATGACCCCTTCCCCATCTGAGAAACAAGTAACAGATTTCCGTAACAAAATAGTTTAAACATGTTTAAAAGCTGATCACAACATAATCTTAAGACAATTTGTGGTATTCTGCATTGAAACATTAGTGACTTTAAGTCATAGTGATGAGGCTGCACAGTCTTGTATCATTCGTTCCATCTTGTTCATAGTGAGTATGGCTTTTATCCTATGGTCAGAAGAGTGCAGGTCCTGATCTTGAGGAAAGACTGAAGGCATCTTCTGTATGTCCTTACCTCAGCAGCTTCCTTTTCAAACTTCTCGATGGTTCTCTTGTCAATGCCCCCACACTTGTAGATGAGGTGGCCCGTGGTGGTGGACTTGCCAGAATCCACATGGCCGATCACAACAATGTTAATGTGGAGTTTCTCCTTTCCCATTGTGGCTGAAGTCACAAGACTGTCTGCTGAAGCCAGGGTGTTGTTAGTGTATAGATGGTTCACAAACAGGAAACAGAAACCTTTCATGCATTAATTACTGTGATTAACAGATATTGGACGGTGTTTGTGTAAGCAGCTACATACACTCGTAGGTGGATGAAATGACTGATGTCAGAAATGATACAGTTGGCAGCTGAAGCATTTATTAACTGAATGGGCATTTGCAAGATTACACGTCTTAAGGGAGCAAATGTATATAAAATACTGCACAAGGAATGGGAAATCCATTTTGTTTCCATTCAGCCACCTCTAAACAAGGCGCCTGAGTCCAGGGTGTGTTTACCTGATGTTACTGACAATGAGTGCTTTTGAATGGCAAGAAATGTTTGTGCTGTATCTCAGAAGGTTAGGGATGGTGTCAAGGCCACTGAACTG
>NW_018127932.1:2475583-2492089 GCF_001952655.1 Monopterus albus | reverse complement strand
ACCCCTGCTGTCCTCTTTCACTCCCACCCTGCTGTGCTGTCATCAACACAACTAGAAGCTGATGTTTCACAGTACCATCCTCCTTCCCACAGCCTAAGTAGAGCTTCACTCCAAGCCAGAATCCACCATTTTGTCAGGTCCCCTGTCCACTAGTGTAGCAGCCATTTCTCAGGCACTGCGGTGCATTGCACACAGGTTAATGCAGGGCAGAGTGCATGCTGTTGTCAACTTTGTATGAGTGTTATGGTGATAATCGTGAATTTGAGGATTTTCACGTGCATACATTTTTTTTTCTTTTAAATAATCCACGTGAGTGAGATTAGATTTAGAATGAATGTAGTTTGCCCCCGGGTGGAGATGCCGGCAGCTTAATCCAGCTGTAACACGAATCCCCCACATGATCTGGGCCAGACTTGTTCAGGTGAACCCGATGCCATGACGAACACTATACATGCACATGTTTAACTCATCCCTCCCCTGTCACGGCACGGCGGCTGCCGCAGTGCGCTTTACTGTGCAAAAGCTGATAAAACAGCGGAGAGTGACTTAACACATCTATAGCGGCAGATCTGTTGTTTTAAGGATTTAACCGAAATGTCAGCCGTCCGCCATGTTCTATCGTCTGCCCGCTTACCGCCGCCTAGATTCGTATCACCTACAAGCCCCCACTGTATCACAACATCCCCAACACTGCGCCTGGAGACCCGCCGCTAAAGTAAACGTTCACTTCATTCTTCTGACAGCATCCAATACAAAACCTCCTCAATCCGTTACTTGATGTACGGTGTCGTACCTGCGAAGTGGCCGGTGTCAGGTTGACTGCAGGACCGGAGAGGCTGAGGGGGACGCTGCTGATCCGGTTATAGCGCACAGGACAGGCGGGGGTATTGCGTAATTGCGCGCACACGCTGCTGCACAGCATCACAACAAGGGACCAGGGGCAGTTACCGTAAATGAGTTTATCATAAGACCCAGCAACCGGCGAAGCATCTTTGTCAGAGATACAGTGATCTAATTGTGTAATTCTGCATGAGGACTTTTACTTTTGGTACGTTAAAGTCAATTCTGTGCTGCTACTTAAGGAACATTTTGAATGCAGACTTGTAAGAGTATTTCTACAGGGTGATTTTGCTACTTTAAGTAAAGCATCAGAACTTTTCCAAAATTGGTTATTACGTTTAGTTCTGTGCCCTTTCAAGCTCTCCTGTCAGTACTGAACTGGGGCCTTATGGGGACATAGACGAACCATTTTGACTTGTTATGGCTCTGTGTGACTTGGCACACGTTAATTTATGTAGATTATATAAACAGATCTATACACCTGTCATTAAGACGTTTTTGTTGGCTGTTGTTTCTGCATTAGTTGGATTTGTAGAACAGAGTCCAGGAGGAATAAAATTGATACAAGCTGCAGAATTATATTGGATAATCGATGTGGGTCATTATAGATGTATTGGTTTCATTCTGTTTCAGATGTAGAGATGGTTAATGTCTTACAGTCAGGTGGTCAACCTTTTCTAATCCTATGATAATTAAATGTCTAAAGCTAAAGGCTTTTAGCAAAAGGTGAGACATTTCAACACATGACCAAATGCTGTCAGTAACTGCTGTATTTTGGTTTGTGGATAAGACTGGGTAGAACTGGATCACTGGGTGGGCTGCAGATGAGATTAATAGCATCAGGATGAAGAGTGAAACCAGAGTAAAAGTTGTCATTTCTTTGTTCATCCAGGGAATGCGACCAACTATTCTCTTATTATTTATGGTCTTATCACTGACCTTTTCCCAGCACTAAACTCTTACAAACCATATTTGTTATTGTGAAGCACTTTGGGTCACTTTATTAAAGTGTAATTTGCATAGTTCAGTTCATTTCAAGTGTTTGTAATATTACATATGTAGAGAAATAAATAGGTTTGAGATGATCGAAATGTTTCTTCTCTTGCACTTTCTCCATCAGATACTCAGAGGTAATTAAATTGCAATAATAAAAAGCACATCATTCCTTTAGTTAGTCAAAAAACTGTTTAATGAAATAACCCAAGGCAATATCAGATTTGATCAACAGATGTTATTTCTAATACATGAAGCGGTTTAAGATATTGTTACCAGATGCAATGATTACGTGTGTGTGTGTGTGTGTGTGTGGTAGTCACACAAAAGCCCCTTTATGCCTGACTGTAGATGCAAACCTGAAATAATAAAAAGAACTCATCTGACAGTGTTTAATGTAATAAGGCACAAGCATATTACATCTTAAATTGGGATGATGCTACTTGTTGACAGAAGCTGCAACCAAGACAAAATGTTTACCTTGTGGCTTAGGTTTGATTTAGTTCTTTAGAGGCATTATGTTTAAAAAAACCAGTGCCTATACATGTGGCTTTAAAGTGCAAACCTGATGGAAAAATTGCACATAATCAGCTTTTTGCATTGATAGAGTACCAAGACTTGAGTTTTAAAATTGGACCTAATTAAGTTGACAGTTAAAAACCAAGGACATGCAGTACATGTATGTGGTAGAGCGATCAAACATCCTTTTCAGTCCCTGTATGATAAGATCCCTGAGAACTGATAGTGTGAATCCCGTGAATAGAATAAGGCTGTGTCCACCATGAACCTCTTAAACACGGTTTCCTTTCATTACAAAAGTACCAACATCTGGCTTCTTCTTAGTGTTATAGATCAAAAAGTAATTCATTAAGTGCTACTACCTCTATTAAGAGGTGCCTGGTGGACACAACACATGAAATCCCTTAATTGCACCATATTACAAGTAAATATAAAAACTGTCCATTTACAATCACATGAAAGACAAAGCACTTTAAAATAATTTTAAGGAGCTTCACTGTAAGGCATTTTCCCAAACAAGTGTTTGTGCGTGCTGTGCAGTTATAATGTTTCAGAAAGTGTGCCAGGGTAGCACATCTGATGTTATCTTAAACCTTTCCTTACACTTTTACAAGTGACAGAAAGCATCCTTCTGAAAAGTAAATCAAAGGTTACAGGATGCTCTTGAGGCAGAAATAAGAGCTGAGCGTAGCAAGTTGGCAAACCTGGACACTAAACAGGAACTTAACTGGAATCATTTGAAGTTCCTAGTTTATTTACCAAGGTATTCATAGTAGCTGATGGTCAACAAGGCTTTGATAACCTATAGCTATGATACTTTTCGTAGATGCATATTGTCAGTGTTTCCCACAGCATTAGATTCTACGTGGGGCAGAAGCTATCTCTTCCTGGGAATATTCAAAAATTCCCAGCTTTTCTTAACGTTAACTATGGTCTAGAACAAGGCTGCACAATAGATCGTTTTGTGAGCGTGATTTAGATCCCTGTGTAATCTCAGCCTCACATGACAATGTCTCTGCCGTGTTTGCATTAGGAGGGAGATGGCTTGCATCAAACCAAGCGCTCCCTTTCCCTTGCTATATTTGAATATTCCTCTGGATGGAGGGAACAAAAATTCAGCATTATAGTTTAAGAATCTGGATTAACATTGTCCACTTGCAGAGCAACAGCAGCTATAATATACAGCACTCTAACAAAAAAAAACTAAAATCAAGAGCAAGGGGAAATTGTCTGCTAGCTGATTGTAGGCACAGTTCTCTTGGACAGATAAAGTTGTAATAATAAACATGAAATATCTGTGGGAGGCTCAAGTAAAGTGCATGGGAAACACTGTGTGGTTTTTGCCTCAAAAGCATCTGAGAAATAGCTGCTGTGACTGCAGGTTAATCTGCTTACAGACTAAAGAATATGGCTCTTACTCACTGTTAGCTGTGCTCTGAGAGCTACAACACAGCTGAAAATACCCGCTGACTCACTGAGACTTGTCCTTCTGATGATTCAGATGAGTCTGCTACTCATGTCCTGCCTCAGTCTCCATGGGAGTAGGATGCGTGGATAGCCCAGGGCTGCACTGTTCCTTGGCCAAGCACAGTGTAGAACAATGCTCCAAGCAGGTTGATGGTAGCAGCAATGTAGAAGACAATCTGCCATTCTTCTATGGTGTTCTGAAGGACAGTCAGTTAATTAGTACTTAAATTTAAGAAGGTGTCAGTGTGTCACTAATAATTTACTGCCACACTTAGTTTATCTAATTGAGACTGTGTTATAGAGTAGTACTGATGCCCCCTGGTGACCAAATGTTAACTTACTGATCTGGTGCTAATTAAACCAATCAGACAGAACATGAGGCATCGAGACAAAGGAAAGACACCATCTATGTAGGCAGTGTCCCTGGGGGTCAGGACACAGTTATGCATCGCTTATACTCATTGCTTGTGATTGCCACTCCATGCTCTTGCACACGTGCCAGCAGATGGCCTCTGTCACAGGCTGCTGTTTATTTGTTGGTATGTGTATGAATGCTGTCCTGTACAGGGACAAAACTGCCAGTGTGCATCTGTTTACAGCAGTGAAATTGGAAACATGGGAGGACATTATTTTTTAAATCAACCCATATACCATGCATGATCCTTTGTCAGGAAAAATACTGTGATACATTTTAAAAAGCTTCTCTAGTTAACTACATTCAGTGTGAACTTGCTAGGAGCAGCTTTACTTTAAGCTGCAGACGCACCATAAATTATTATTCCTGGTTGTTACTGGAGGGCAGCATGTAACTGGATGTGTTGAAGTCAACTTTGAGAAGGTTGTATGCTGCCCTCCAGTAATATTTAATGGTGTCTCTGCAGTGCAAAATAAAGAGACTCCCAGCCATGCTCACACTAGGTGTAGCTAATGAGAGCAGCACTTTATTTTTTAATATTGCCAGCTGGTGATATAAAACCATATTAGAACAGGTATAAAACACTGAACAGTGAGGAAGGGGAGACTAATCACGATCTGTGGTTAATTACAATCTGCGTGTACATTTGTTTACCTGTACAGTGAGGGCTCTCCCTATAACTGGTCCCACCATGCCAGGAATGGTGGCAAAGGTGTTGGTGATTCCCAACAGAATGCCAGCATACCTATAAAGAGAATACATAGTCAAATAACAGGTTTTTATTGCTATTAAACTCACCCAATATTACAATGTATTTGTACATGTAACATAGCAGGTTTAAAATGTTTGAAATGTGAAAGCTTATTCCACAAGAAGTTATTGTAGTCATAGAAAAGTCGTTCTTACGAGGGAGCAATGTCAAGGTGGTTGATGTTGAATCCAGAGGCTGACACTCCACCCAGAGAGGAGGAAATAGTGAGGAAGGTCACAGCCAAGGTGTAGTTACAGCCTGTGTATCCTGCTGCCACCAGGAAGACCGCTGGCCCAAACATACCTATAGAACAGTAACAGGCACGTTGCACTGGGTGTCCCACCTCAAGTTCACAAACCAAGATAACAGAATGATACTGCCCTTCCTTACCAACAATGGTGAAGGCCTTCCTGACAGTGACTGTGGGGTAGTTGCAGGTTTCCCGGAGGTAATCGGCAACTTGGCCACTCAGCACAGCAATCACAGCACAGCCCAGGTAAGGCAGAGCCGACAGCATACCGTTCTGTTGACGAGAGACACACGGCAGCACACGACGTGCAGACTATAAGAACTATAATAGTCCTCAGCAGCTCCTGCAGTGCAGACACACAGTAAAATGGGTAGCAGGGCCTTCAGACAGAACGCAGTGGGCGCTGCACTTTGCTATCGAACCCATTCATTTCTATGTGTTGCATAGCACAAGGTTGCGCGTGCCATCTGTGCGCTGTGCTGAAGTTGAGGAAAAAAGTTCAACTTGGGCCCAGTGCTCCGTGATGACCCCTCGATGCGTCCAATTGCAGAGAACCCGACGGAGAAAATGGAGAAGCTTATTTCGGTGGTCCCACACCCTCTTCTACTTGGCTGCAGCTCATCTCCTCATCAGTACAACTAAAGCCAGAGGTTTTTACTGACATGTAGTATAGATACTGTATATTGTGCATCCAAGGCCACTGCTCGAAACACTAGTTAATATCAGCTAGCCGCCTCCTGGAAAGCTTTTTGGTCACCTAGCAACTGCCACACAACCCTTGTGGCGAGCGTAGCGAATGCCACATCCTATCTGAAAGCCCCTTACCACCTCCAGCAGTTCAAAGAACTATGAACAAGTTCCCCTGGTCTAAAAGTGCCTAAAGATGCAGGAGGCCTGAGTGTGGAATAGAGCAGATTTGATCACACTGACCCCTTATCTGATTCTCCCTGTTAGTGTCTGTTAACCATTGTATTCATGAATTAATGCCTGTATGTGATGTTGACCATACCTTCTGTATGCTGAATCCCAGTATGTCGTTCATGTATGTTGGCAGCAGGGTGAGGAGGGTGTAGAAGGTCCAGTTGTAGGAGAAGTGTGCCACAACGATGGCCCACAGCGGTCTGGATGTTACAATGGCACGCCAGGGGATGTAACCTGCAGAGGTAGATAGCTGGGCCACACAGGAAAGAGAAAACAGGGAGCTCTTGATTAATACATCCACTCTTAAAGACAAACATGTGCAACAACCACCTAAATATTAATTATGGTCTTGATAAACAAATAGGAAGGGGCAAGACAAAACATCTAGTTAACTTTACTTATGTGGCAGTACACTGAATTTACACTGATAAATCCATTCATACAGACATGTTTTAACTCCCTCTGCTGAATAAACTGAATTAGGCCTCACAGAAGAGAAGAGGATGCCGCTGCTATCATCCACCACTCCTCTATGGCAAAAACTGTGCCTGCCCCTAGTGGCAAGAAAAATGTCAACTTGTTTTCCTTCTTAATGTTGTGTTCTTGGTTTCTGATTTAAAAAAAAACACCATACTGTCATGAATGACATACTAATTTCCACACAGAGGTCCTACATGCTGATAAAGCCTTAAGCATTGTCATTTAAAATCAGAGGGCAGACAGAGACACCAGTTCCCAGTAGAACCGATCAACCCTTTATTAACTATCGCTGTTACAAAATGCACAGAATTTGAAAGAAACTGTGCATCTGAGTATCGTTATCATCATCAGCTGCAGACTCATGGTGAGTGTTGTGACCTAACAGCAGGGGAAGACAGATAAGAGAATAAAATGCCGCAATATACGGAAATTATGTAACATGAGTATCAGATAACACCAATGGGGCAGAAATGCCTGCAAGTGCTCTGCTGAGGCTGCACCAGGGTGAAGGACAGCACATCATATGACAAAGCTGAAGTTAGGTCTCATCTACCATGATACATTAATAATTGCCTTTACAATGCATGTCAGATTTAAACGTTCTCCTTTTGTCTCTTCTGTAAACTTTATATTATTTCTTACATTTTAAATGTGGGACCCAATAAAAAAATGAAAATAAGGAAAAATCAAAATAAGTTAAACAATTTTGTTTGTAATAACATTTCTGTAATATCCGATACAAAAACCTATTTGTTTCATTTTTTGAGAAATTGCTGATTCAAGTATAAACAAGCTGCACTAAAGCTTTTTTTAAAATTCTAATTATGGCTTTTTTTCTAGGAAAACATTAAGACAATAGACAAGTCTTATGTTGACCAGAGATAGAAGATGAATCAGAAAAAAAGCCATTTTTATAAACTTTTTTTTGCAAGTTTAGGACATTGTTTGGTTTCTGGTGTTACCTCGTTCTTCAGTGAGGAGGTGATGTAGTTTCTCTCCCGCTCTGATATCCGTGGGTGAGTGTTTGGACTGTCAAAGACGAGGAAGGCCCACAAGACGAACCACACCAAGCCAACTGCACCTGGAAGCACGAAAGCAAACAAGCACTCATTATACCAGAGATCAACTTGGGTGGATGTGCATTTTTTCCTGTATTAATCCCCCATCACACAAATGACTGTACATAGTCGGTGGGGTGTTTTTAGATACATATATCTACTGCCACAATGTGTATTGGTGGTCTGGTTGTGAACTGAACTAAGGTCTGATCAACTCATTACCTCTACTTTACCCACATCAACTGAGAACTATGTGTTTATTGAAACTACAGTCCCAACATCTGTCAAGTAAAGGAGGAAGGAAGAAAGTGGTATTTCTCTATTGATTCCATTTGTAAGCACATTTTCTTCAATTTGTTAAATCATTGTTTCCACTGACTAAAGGGGAACGAAGGATCAGATACTGGAAGAAGCTCATGTGACACAAGAAACCACTGTGGTGAATAAGCATTAAAGGGAAAAAAGTCTGACCAATCAATAGAGAAGTCAGAAATATGCAAACGCTTCTGACATATGTGTGTACGTCTCCTTGATCAGACCAGATGAGAAACAAACTGCAAGGTGAGTTCAAAAGAATTGTCTTTTCCACTTTTGCTCTGATGTCAAGTTTCCATAACACATCGACGATGGCACCTTCACTGCCTAAAATGGTTCTAGCTACCAGTTTTCTAACAAGTGCATTAATTAACCATAAGTTTAAAAATCTAGTTAGAAATTCCTGCCTGGCAAATCATAAGCATGTCCCTCATATTATTGATGCTTTTCACTACTGACACCGCAGGAATATTACCGAATACATAGAAGACATAAGTCCAGTCCAGGTAGAAGCAGATTTCACCAGAGAGAGGAAGAGCTATCACTGTCCCCAGCTGGGCTCCTGGGAGAAACGGAAGGGAAAACACAAACATCTGTATCCCACAGCTGTCTGAATGCACAGAGTGCAACTACTGAATGATGAATATACAAAGAGCGGCATGACAACACCAGCAACTGAAGATGACAAGGATGCAAGGGTCTGCTATGTAAATATACACTGTTAAAGTGAAGACATTTTACTGTTGGTTAATATGATTTTAAAGGAAATTTTGTAAAACATCCATCACAAATTTCTTTCAAACAATTCAAATGCAGCAAATCCTCACGTTCCATTAGCTAGTAATGATGAATATGTAGCATTTTTGCTTAATAACTTGATTTACTTGACCAATCACAATTGTTCTGTTCTATTCTGATTAAGCAATTGTTTCAAAGCAACTAAAATGCAAAAATATTCTGACACATGACCCAAAAAGATACTGTTTTCTTGGAACAGAAACACTTTTTTTTTTTTTACTTTATCTACATTGCAGCTCTTGTTTCTCTGCAACTTACCAATGTAGGAAATTGTGAGCAGCCGGCTCCTCTCCAGAGGCGGGGCCCACGCCGCCCACATGGTGTACATTGCAGGGAATGTGACCCCCTGAAGAAAAACATAACAGGGGTACACAGATGAAACCCAGGTACAGCCAATAATCCACGCATCTATCTTCTGTCTGATTCTGCAGCTCCATTTAGATTTTATTATTAACACTCACTTGGGTGCTCAAAGATACTGTACATTGTGGTAGCTACTTTAGTCACATAAAGAAAAGTGCAAATGATGCTAATGCTACGAACACAATGCATGTGCAAACAATTTAAACCTTCCCTACCTCCCCTATCCCCTCCAACACCCTGAGAGCAATGAGCCAGCCGGCACCCAGGTCAGCAGCCACAGGGGTGAGCAGCGTAAACACTACAGTTCCCAGGATTCCTAAGCCCAACAGCCACTTGGGTCCAAAGCGGCTGGCCAGATAGCCCCCTGGGATTTGTGTCAGGATGTAGCCATAGAAAAAGGCACCCAGGATCCAGCCCTGGGTCTCAGAGTCCCAGTTGTACACTCTGGCCTGTGAGGGGAGGTGTTGAGAGCTATATCAGCATTTGAGCAGCATCAAATATTATTAAACTTTACTGAATAAATACTTCTAGCTAGACAACACTCTGTGCCAAGGCAGCTCACAGTCCCCATAATGCCATTACACCTAAAAGCAATAGTCCCATCGTAGCGTGACCCTCATAATATGATTTGTTGACCATGAGTACATGCCCCTAGTATTATGAAGCACATTAGGTTTAAAGTTATTCAAGAAAAACAATATTTACTAACAGATGAACTTTTAAAGTTACATCAAATCTGTTGCCACCCTATTGAGTCAGCAGAGTCTCAGCTACAATTGATCTTAGCTGTAAGTCTATAGCATTATTTATTGTCTTACTGAAGTGAATTTTACCCTCACCCTAGCCCTATAAATGTGAACATTCTGGATCACCATATCTGGAATATTACTCATATCTAGATCCATACTTTGGTGTGCGGTAGATCTTGTGCGGATGTTACAGAGCAATTTTGTAGTGTTTTCCAAACGAGCATTCTGAGGCTTGTCAATGAAGGCTTTCTCAAATTCCACTGTCATTGTTACTTGGCAAAATGGAAGAAAATCCCCTAGGTTGGACAACATGCATGAAACATCTTACTGTGTTGTTGTGACTGGGCCGTGCAGGGCTTTCACCAGCTGGACACACCGAGCTGCTGTGGTTGATGCTGGACTGGTGGCTGCTGTTAAGCATGTCCACCATGGCCACACTGAGGTTCACCCGCAAGGAGTAGACCACAAAAAATCCATAGGAAGAGAGCAGCGCCAGGCCATAGCGGGATGAACAGCATGCCGGGGCTACACAGTGACGGACAGAGAGGAGATGTTATTGCATGTGTGCTTTATCTCACAATATGAAAAATGTACCAAGTTATTTTATGAGGTGTGTGTGTGTGTGTGTGTGTGTGTGTGTGTTGTGACACAAGACAACAAATCCAGCCATGCAGAGTACAGTTATCTCTTCTGTTTTTTGTCTTTCCTCTATAGCTTGGTGACAGAACAGACAAAATGGATCCTTTGGGAAACAAAGTCTGTTTTGCGCCTGCATTTTTTGTGTGTTTACTCACAGAATATAAACCAGAGCGCAGATTTGCATCAATTAGTCAACATCTACATGATGATAAACTAATTATCTAGACACAGTTAGGCATTTCAAGATGTCACCATGGAGTGTGGGAAATTACAAGTAATTTCCAACAAAAGAAAAAAAAAGTAACCAGAAGGTTAACCGATAAGGAAAATAGTTATTTGTAGCCCAAACTGAGTGAAACTTATTTTAAACCGCACACGATAAATATTAACTTTTAATATCACTCTGAGCTCAGAAAACTGTGAAAGGAATTTTTCAGTCTGACATTTTATAAACCAAACAATTAGTCAGTAAAACAATCAACTGACTAATTACAAAGGTAACTGTTAGTTGCAGCCCTAAGATCAACATGATCACTAGCTAAAATGACTTTCACAGATGATACCATTTTCATTTAACTGCATGAGTAGTCATACTTGTGCCTCTTTTTCTTGTCTCGTACAGTTTATTTCTTTAACTAAACCTAAGTGGCTGATAAGTCTGTGTAAGTATATCCCCAGAGGTGTACTGTCATAAGTCTCTGGGTTTTGCATAATGTGCAACTACTTGCTGATATGATTCATTATGCAAACCGATGATGCTACTAAAACTATAAAACATCACACGACTCATAGCTCAGGTGTGCCTGTCTTATGATGTGAGCTCAGGGGAGATGTCTCTGAACTCGTGACTCAGGCTAGTTAAACTGTCAGCATGTACAAACCCACAGGATGAATTCAGCCCTACAGATTTGCCCTGGATGACAGAAACAAACACCCTGTAAGAAAGGTTGTATCGTGTTCTCGCCATGTGAACAAATGGTTGCATAAATCATGTTAGCAGTCATGTTGCTTTCATGCTTTTCCCCAGTGAAATCGCAAAAAACAGCTCAGCTAGCCACATGCCCCGACAGTGTTGGCTAACTAATTAGGTGGAGATGTTTTTCTTTTACCTCTCTGCACTCTGTCTTCGTGTCCCCGGTGTAGTAGCGGCGTCTCTTGCTCGTCCCCTTCCGTGTCCGAACCGTACCGCTCCATTTGTCAGTCAAAGGTTAACAGGTGGAGTATACTGCATGACAAACTAAATGCCAACAAGACAACCGCAGCAGCAGAATAAGCCAATTTAACTGCACAGAGCTCAATCAGAGAACGTACACGGGCTCTGCGATGACACAAGCTAACAGCAATCACGTGACGAGTAGCAGCAGACCAGAACTGCAGTTGTTTCTTCTTCTTCTTCTAAAAAAAAAAATCTTCTTCTTTTGGTAGTTGGCAGAAAACTTAATATGTGCATTACTACCACCTACTGGACAGATATATTTTTGTTCATAATATTGCTGCAGATACGATCCGTAACACCGACAGTGATAATTCATATATCTTTCTCCCAGAGACTCCTGTCCTCGTGCTGTCACAGACAGCAGCATGAACATAATGTCCCACCATCTAGGCCACCGTAGTAACGGGACATAAAGAGACATCTGAAATAAAAACAGACTATTGAAAAATAGCACTTTGAAATAATAATTTCCATAATCACAATAAAAATAACCCCCCAAAAACTCTATTGAGTAAGAATGATGAAATACCATTTCAAACTAATGACTTAAGTTTTAATATTTTTTGAATGATTTCACAAATTGTCTGTGCAAGTATATATTTTACTCAATTTATTCATTTGATTATTCATTTTAATGTTGTTTTTATTTATTACTGAACACTCTGGGTTTCCATAAAAAGCTGAACTGTTCTCACCTGTACACCAACACCAAGTGTTTATGTACTTCCATATTGATACAAACCCTTGCTATGAGCTGCCCATAATGGCTATACAGTGGTGTGAAAAAGTGTTTGCCCCCTTACTGATTTCTTATCTTTTTGCATGTTTGTCACACTGTAATGTTTCAGATTGTCAAACAAATTTATATATTAGTCAAAGATAACACAAGTAAACACATCATGCAGTTTTTAAATGAAGGTTTTTATTATTAAGGGAAAACAAAATCCAAAACTATATAGCCCTGTGTGAACAAGTGTTGGCCCCCTAAACCTAATAACTGGTTGGGCCACCCTTAGCAGCAACAACTGCAATCAAGCATTTTCGATAACTTGCCATGAGTCTTTTACAGCGCTGTGGAGGAATTTTGGCCCACTCATCTTGGCAGAATGGTTGTAAGTCAGCCACATTGGAGGGATTTCGGGCATGAACTGCCTTTTTAAGGTCATGCCACAGCATCTCAATTGGATTCAGGTCAGGACTTTGACTAGGCCACTCCAAAGTCTTCATGTTGTTTTTCTTCAGCCATTCAGAAGTGGACTTGCTGGTGTGCTTTGGATCATTGTCCTGCTGCAGAACCCAAGTTCGCTTCAGCTTGAGGGCACAAACGGATGGCCGGACATTCTCCTTCAGGATATTTTGGTACACAGCAGAATTCATGGTTCCATTTATCACAGCAAGCCTTCCAGGGCCTGAAGCAGCAAAACAGCCCCAGACCATCACACTACCACCACCATATTTTACTGTTGGTATGATGTTCTTTTTCTGAAATGCGGTGTTACTTTTACGCCACACAGAATGGGACACACACCTTCCAAAAAGTTCAACTTTTGTCTCGTCTGTCCACAGAGTATTATCCCAAAAGTCTTGGGGATCATCAAGATGTTTTCTGGCAAAACTGAGACGAGCCTTTATGTTCTTTTTGCTCAGCAGTGGTTTTCGTCTTGGAACTCTGCCATGCAAACCATTTTTGCCCAGTCTCTTTCTTATGGTGGAGTCATGAACACTCACCTTAACTGAGGCAAGTGAGGCCTGCAGTTCTTTGGATGTTGTTGTGGGGTCTTTTGTGACCTCTTGGATGAGTTGTCGCTGCGCTCTTGGGGTAATTTTGGTCGGCCGGCCACTCCTGGGAAGGTTCTCCACTGTTCCATGTTTTCGCCATTTGTGGATAATGGCTCTCACTGTGGTTCGCTGCAGTCCCAAAGCTTTAGAAATGGCTTTATAACCTTTTCCAAACTGATAGAGCTCAATTATTCTCTTTCTCATTTGGTTTTGAATTTCTTTGGATCTCGGCATGATGTCTAGCTTTTGAGGATCTTTTGGTCTACTTCACTTTGTCAGGCAGGTCCTATTTAAGTGATTTCTTGATTGCGAACAGGTGTGGCAAGCAGCTGAACCACACAGGTTGGTTTATAACAACCCCAACTAAATGTTCATGATCTGCTCTTCTTTTAATTTTTTCTAAACTTTATTTGGCATGATGGCTGGGGAGTTAGGAGTCAGTGTTCTTCTGATGCAGAAGGTCTACTAGTAGAAACAGGGTATCTATACCCTCCTTCTGTGTCCACATCTGACAGCTCTAAAGGTTGCTACCATGTACCTGACCCTGACTTCTGATCTCCCTTTGATGGAGAAAAAGTAAAAAGTTAAAAAAGGAAAGGAATGACAAATGACTGATGTTTGAGAAATTGTAATCAAACCTACTGTTCTTCAAGTGCTATGGGTGCTTGATGTACTGGCGAGTCCACTTGTCACCTATATAGCATCACTTACCTGATGCAGTGACTTGCTTTTCAGTTCAGTCTAATCAGTGCTGCTGTGTAAATCACCCTGATTAACAGTCAGTCATGCCTCTTTACATCTAGGGAGTCAGCTAGAGTATGATAAACAAATGACTCCCTCTCTCCTCCCGATCTTTCCCGTCTGTCCCTCTACTCTCTAAAGACAATGGCGTTTTTGTGCATAAGGGAAATCATAGGACTCACATGCTTTCAAAGAGAGAAAGAGAGTGATTACAGCAAAAGACAGGCTTGTTCAGCGTAAAAGCACAAGGCAGCAGAGTGGACTGAAATTGTCTTGAGTGGAATAAGGACTTTAGGACTGGACAGCTGTGAACTAAATTGGACCAGACAGAACCAAAACATGGAAAATGAGAAAACAGAAGAGAAGATGGAAGGCGTATCAGAAGGTAAAACAAGTGTCAAAAATCTTGAGCTGTATCTTTTGAACAGATGCTCTCAGTTACTGGAAGCAATTAGTTAGAATCGCAGCGGTTGGTCATGATCACTACTGATTAGTTTCTTATTCCTTCCACACACTAGTGTTTAATGTTTTTATTTAATGTTACATTAACAGCTGTAATGCTGAGGATCATCATGTCTTAATATCATGTCCTCCTAATGCACCAGTCAGAGAACTGAATCCACTTGCTTTTATAAGGATAATAATGTTTGAAGTTTGAGGTAACTACAAGACAGCAACTTCAGGTGACATCTTGACGCCAGCGTTTTCTGGCCTGGAACAACTGAGGTCAAAAGCACAAACCTAAGTTGCAAGAAGAAATGTGTTGTACTGTTATGTCCTGCACAGAAAGACCATTGTTCCACACTGTATATTCCCTATTTTCCTCTTTCACTGTTAAGAAAGGTTGTGCAGTACAGACATGGCACATTGTGCCTCGTCAGTTATGCATCATTATGCATGCTCTGTACAAATTTCAGATGACTCTCTGCAAAGCTGACAGCAGCATTGACCTATGACATCTGGACAACAAACAGTACCACTGTGCTTTTATGCAGCCAGTTAACTGCCTCTAAATGCAGCACATTACAAAAATCCATCAATAATCTGAATTTCCCTGTGTAGCACTTTCCTCCAACAGTCCAACCATTTTGCAAACATGAACAACAGTCCCTCAGTACTCTCCAGCAGCTAGAAGACAAGAAAATATGGTTCCAATGGGATCTGCTCAGTTTACAGTGAACAGGAGGAGGCTTCCAGTTACCACAAGTTATAAGAAAACTGACAAATTGGAATGAAAGGATAAAAAAGTGTTTGTTCTTTGGATGAATCTCTCTTCTGAGGAGGACTGGCATGTGTAACACTGTCACATGACCGCTGAAGCACTCCTACACCTCTTTGTCCTGACCTTGACTTCTGTGGCATTAAACGCTTTTTATTACACAAATGTTTTTACCTCTAATACATCACACATGCACACATATCTTCCAGACACCTATTAGTAAAACCATAAATATACCATAGTGTATTTCAAGGATAGCTACTACATAATACTGCTTGCCAATAATTTAAATGCGGACATAAAAAATAGTAATAGAATTGACAAGTTTAAACATAAATATAAATATGTGTCAATCAAGATATATGCAAGAACAGGCTTAATGATTAACCAGATGGAACATTGTGGGTGTGGTGTATGAATGTTAACACTTTGTAATAATTCTTTAGTATATTACTTGTGTGGTGTAGAAGAGAATTATTTACTGCTTGCAAACCAATGATGGTAAGATGATGTCATGGGGTAGGACTGGATAAGTCTGACTTCTTCCTACGCCATTCAAGCATGTACTAGGTATAAGCACATTGATATTGGATTAGCATTTGTTGGATATGTGTAAAATTATGTGTGTTGACATATCAACTGTCTTTACATGCTTGAAAGAATAAATCAAATCAAATCAAAGTCAAGACATAGCTCAGTGGGGATATGGAGTACTTAAATTTACTGTATGTGTATGTTCCTTGAATTTAGAAGGTTTATGGGTCCAGGTTTTGTGCAATATAAATATGTGACTACAAGACAAAAGAGAGCATTGCCAGGGACATCAGCAGTGTGTACTAGACTTGAAACTGCATTTATAATACGGGACAACAGAATTTCTGGGGTGAACTTTGTGAACAGGATTTTCTTGTGACAACAGCTCATTGTTTACAGTGGTTTACACTCCTGATGACATTCAAACCAATTAAAAAAAACACATTGTATTTTCTTCAA
>NW_018127932.1:2466277-2475546 GCF_001952655.1 Monopterus albus | reverse complement strand
ATTCCTGCTTATAGAATATATGATGTAATCATAAAACAGATTTGATCAACATTTTCATGAAAGTGAACTGATGCCTGGGTGGGTGCCTAACTGAGCTTTTTGTTTCCTAGATAAAGAAGAAAATACAGAGGAGGCTAAACTAGAGATTGTTCAGGTAATTAAAGATTCCTCTTTTTAAGCAACTGATTGTCGAGTATTTTACAAACCAAATCACTGTCACTGTTATATCAGCCAACACAGATGTATGTAGACTTGGAAAAGCGATCTGTGAACGGTGACTTGGACTTGTGGCTGGGCATATTTTCTCCTGTCAGTCAAGCTGAAATTATGCTCGTCACTTGTTCAAACAAATCAACCACAATGTAAACTAAACTTGCAACTAATATAATAAAAGAATGATATTTATGAGGGATTTATACTCATTAGATCTGCAGCTCCCAGGTGAGCAGGCAGTAGTCAACCACTGATAGCATCAGAGAGGAAGAGGAGCAGAAGGCAAACAGAACAGAGACTCTATTCAGTCAGCTGCCTAATGCCTTTCACATGACTGAGAGAGTGATTCAAGAAGAGAGGGAAAGATACAGAGAGAGACAGCTGCTTCAATCCATGTTATATTCCCATGAACTGATTCAGTTATCCCTGCTAAATAAATCCAATCATCTATTAATGAGAAAACCAAGAAAGAAGAGGAAAAGGCAGGCAGATAAAGAATATGCTGCTTATAGAATATTATTAAGAGATGTGAGGATATCACATTCATTATAAAAAAAGGTATGACAATGTGAAGATAATGATGATGAAGAGCAAAATTAAACAAGGTAGACTGCTGAAAGCAAATACTCTCCACTGGACTTAAAATAAATCTGAGTGGACCTAAATAAAGATGTACTGAAACCAACTAAGAAAAACCAAATGCACAAAAACACAAACGACAAAAATAGTTTCATATAGTTTCCAATAGAATAGTTTCAAATCAAAAGGCCAATAAGAGCAGTGCAAAGAAACCACAGCAAACAGAAAAATAGCATGTAAGACCCATAAAAACATTACAGGAGAAATAACATCTAAAAGGCTGACTAACAGGTACATGTGTCAGTGCAGTAGAACACCGGTTACTACTGGTGTGACACAAAGCAATAAGGTTACACAAAGCTTGAATTAATCCCAAATTAAAACCACACTACTATACATGCTATGCCACTAATGTTACCAAAACAAACACATTAGCTTTAGATACTAACACACTGAGAAGAAGAACACCACATCAGTAAATTCCTAGACATATTGTAAGATTTATATTTTATGGCCTTAAAACTGAAGCAAAAGAACCCAACTAAAGCAACTACAAATGTATTTCCCACTACACTGGAGTCAGTGACAACACCAAAAAAGACAACTTTAACCTCTGGAATTCAAATAATTGTTTTCTTTTCATTTAAAGAAGTCAACACCTTCAAACAGTAAAAACGACTTGTTGTGGTGCAGCTGCAGGGCCTGATGGCTGAGCTGCACGAGGGGCTCCACGCTGCCCTGATGGAGCTGCGCGAGCTGCGTCACAGGGACCACGGCCTGGAGGAGAAGCTCCAGGCTCATCAGACTGACGTGGATGATAAAATAATGGGCCTCAAGAATTCGCTCAACACTTTCAAGGTGCAGGAGATGTTATAGAGTAAAAACACACCCCCAGATTGTATTCTTGGTAAGGTGAGGCTGCTCTAACATAATTTAGACCATCACCAGAAACTACTGGATAAAGATTTAGTTGCTCTGGAAGAAACTCACCCTCTTCTTGATGTGTGCCCTAAATTCCCCAAATCTGACCTGGTGGCCTGTGCAGTAAAACAACAAACTGACAGTTTTATCAGTTTAAAGCAGTTACACTAATGCAGTTCCTTACTTACAGGAGGCGCTCAATACAGCGCTGTTGCACGTTAAGG
Source organism: Monopterus albus (assembly GCF_001952655.1). Classification (NCBI taxonomy): domain Eukaryota; kingdom Metazoa; phylum Chordata; class Actinopteri; order Synbranchiformes; family Synbranchidae; genus Monopterus; species Monopterus albus. The sequence continues at coordinate 2,473,609 of NW_018127932.1, read as the reverse complement.
ATGTGTCCAGCAGACAGAGAGAGGTTCAGAGGAGGATAGAACTGCTGCAGCCAGAAAACACCAAAGATATAATCTGTGTTTCATGCAGGTAGGACTGAAACATGCATGTTTCCATTACAGAAATAAGGATACAAATGCACGCACAAACACACACATTAGTTTAATCCACAAAAGCACATCTGAATTATATTTAATCGCCTCCTTTTGTAGTCATCTGACTTACTGTACATGTTTTGATTATCCTTGTCCTCTAAACGCTAGAGGAGCAAAGTACAGATTGTGAAATTAGCCCAAGGCTGCTCTTGATCTCTCTGACAAATGCTCTTTGGCAGTGATACAAAAATATCAACTATGTTGTGTAACTTCACAAATAATTTTTTTTTCTTGGTCAAAACGTAGGAAGAGCTGCAAGGCAGATGTGCTAATGGAATCAGGAGACGAACACATCTGTGTGCCCAGCCAATCAGATATCAGTGGTTTCCAGCACTTATTTGCCAATCTGCCACGCAGTGGGTCACCACAGAGGAGCTCCACATCAACGCAAAGTGAGTCAGTGCATGTGGATGCATTTGAAACACTTTGCATTTAATTAGCCTATTTAGCGTTTCTAAGCAGTAACATCTCATGTACAGTACTGTGCATTTCTCCACAGGCAAAACACATTAGCACATACTCTCATCCAAAAAGTTGGGCTGTGTTAGGGAATAATGTAGTGTGAAGGAAAACAAATGAAACACTACAAAGAGTCAGAGTCACTTACTCACGTTTGTGTGAGTGTGTTGCAGCCTCTACCTCTGAGCAGGAGGCTCAGCAGCAGCGGAGAGGTCGCCTGTCCACATCACCAGCGCAGAGAGAAAGAAACAACAGCAAAGATGACACAGACACTAGCAGCCGGCCTGAAAACAGTAAGAAACACAAAGTTCTCTACAGGCTCCCGCTCCAGCTGTTATGACACCTTTTATCACCACTGGAGCCACTAACTCTGCTGCTAGTTCTGCTACTACTACCAGTGTTGATGCAACTACTGCTGGTAACACTGCTACCACACACACACACACATACACACAATACAAGACTCACCAACAGCAGGTGGCTAATTTGTTTTACCACTAGATGTCAGACGTCCAACACATGAAGTGATTGACTCAGGGCTTCTGTCTGTTATCTGTAATGTCCTAACACTATTTTTACCCAATGCACAGTGCTGACTATGGTCCTAAATGCCTGTCCATAAATGTAATGCTACAGCCAGCAGCCAATTAATGTAGCTTAGCACAAAGACTGGAGATAGGAAAAGTCAGACAGCCTGGCATTGTCCAGAGGCCATGAAATCCACTTACTGCATCTCTAGAGGTCACTAACACAGACCAGGACATACTGCATCTCCCCATAAGACTACAGATTGTTAGTTTTTTTTCCCAATCCAGATCTTTAAGTCTTCATGCTAAACCAAGCTCACCACCGCTCAGCTCCAGCTTTATTTTTACCTTGACACATGTTCTTATGTGTTTGTAGGTAAGAGACAGAGAGCGGCACTGGAGCTGCTGGAGTCAGAGAGAGTTTACATATCCAACCTGTCTCTCCTACTAAAGGCCAACATATCCTTCAATGGATCAGAGGCGCCCACCTCCAAAGACAAACGGTGAGACTGTGGACACACAAAGACAAGTTCAATCTGACAATCTGGGGGGTGTTCCCTGATGTTATGAGCCATAAACTCAGGGAGAAGAACATGTTTCAGTCTTATTTTATCACTTTATATCATCACTGGTTATTCAACTAAGTAATTATTTTCTGCAACTGATTCCCACCCTCCTGTCTTTCTTGTTTTCTTTAGTCCATTCCCAAGCTCTCTGAGGTTTCTGATCCAGCAGCATCTCAACCTCCTTCACATTCTCCAGGAACGTGTGCTCAAATACCAGTGGCAAGGCATCATGGGGGACGTGTTTATGAGGCTCACCAGCAAAGGGGTGACGCACAAACACAGAAGTTGATTACTGTGTCTTTCACCTTCTGTTTGAACAATTTATAAGGTCAAAATGTACAGTAGCTGTTACAGTACCAGACAGTAGCTCAGGAAGGTGGAGTACTTGTACTAGTTTCATTTGCATGAATACAGGCTCGCTGACATGCAGTAAGGAGAACCACATAGTCTGCACTTTAATGGAATTAGCACAAAAACAGATGCAACAACAAACAAATTTTTAGCTGGCAGTTTCTCACTGGCTTTGGTCATATTTTACCAACTATGGACAAATAATAGTGAACACGCTCGGCACCTTTCAGACACAGTTTCAGCAAGAAATGAATATAAAAAGCTTCAGAAGTGTATGATGCATCTCTACTGTTAACCATGCTGTAAGACCTGGACCTCCAGCTTACTTGCTTGTAAATCAACTATCTCACGTTCACAATGCAAGTGCTGTTCCAGGCTACTTAATCAGAAGGGGGTCAAAACATTTGGCCTCGTGACTGGGAATTTATAATGGATTTGAATCACTTTGGCAACCATGGCGGACATTTAATGAAATGTCAAATTCCAGCAGAGCCATGTTGAGAGCTGGAATCCAGATGTAGTACAAAGACAACAGTGATTCCTCCATGATGTTACTAGAGTAACAAGCTAAATATTCCATGGACATATGTGAATTTTACTGAATGTATAAAAAGCTCTGTAATATTAGGAAGATGCTAGTGGTGGTGAAAGCCCAGCCAAAAGCCAAAAGCAGACTAATGAGTCTGTTATATTAGAGCCAGTGCATGCTGTGATTGCACTTGTAAAAGTTTTTTTAACAAGTGGAAAATGTAAGTGGATGGGACATGAACACACCCACGACATGCAACCACAGACAGTATTTCTCTCTTTCTACCCACAGAGTGAATTCTTAGACTTTTATGTGTCATACCTGAAGGAGCTTCCAGACTGTTTGTCAGTCATCACCATGCTGGCCTGCAGCTCTGTGAAATCTTCTGCCCTCCAGGAGGTAAAACAAAACAGGACAGAATGAGGCAATGCAGTACAGCGCACAACAGGACATGATACTGTATAATATTAGAGAATGTAACACGACAGGGCAAGCAGGATGGGATATGACAGTAGGCTAATTCAAAATGTGTAAATACAGTAACACCGCATATACCTGCTGTATTAACTGACTGTCGTTCCATTCTGATTGGTCGACCTGCGCTGCTTCTATCAGAGTGACATAACGGGGGACGAATCCAAACCCTCCCTCCACATGCTGCTTCTCCAGCCGGTTCAGAGGATCCCCGAGTACCTGCTGCTGCTCCAGGTTAGATTAACGCACAGCCACACTTAACAAACTGTAGATAATAATCTCAATTTAAAGGGCTGAACTTTAACATTTCATATAGCACATTGTATACATGTAGTAATAATGTAATGCATTTTAATAACTTAATTTTCACATTTGTTTTTAAATTACTTATAAATGTTAAGATGGCACATAAAGATAGACGCAATCATGACACGAATACAATATGTTTAATATGTTGCCCCGATGATTCCGAAGACTGTTTCAGTTCAGAGATGCATGAAATTACATGTGAGTGTGTGTGTGTGTGCACAGAGGCTGCTGAGGCAGACTGATGTCAGTCACCCAGATTATTACCTGCTGCTAGTGTGCATCCAGCAGTTCAGGTCCTTCACAGCTCAGTATCACCACCTGCTTCAGCACAACCAGGAGCTTCTGCTGCATAACCACAAGGAGCTGAAGAGGTCAGAATGATCACTCAACAAAGAATAACATTACATGTGTGTTTAAGACCATACACTTGCAGTGGTGCCATGTTGTGTTTAACAACCTTCTGCACCATCACTTTGCCAGCCTTCACATAAAACCTTTATTCTTTCATACAAACTATTCAGTGAAGAATCAAATCCCTGAATTAATTTATGGCCGCTTGGGTGCAGACAAATCTGACAGACACATGAGCCTGAAAGATTATTGCCTTATGAAATTGTTGGCTGACATGTTGGCAAACGTCCCAGTTTACAGCTACAGCAGAAACAGAGCAACAGTCACATTCAGCTGAATATCTATGACCGCCAGACTGATTTCAGTCTAATACTCATTATGGTTTTAGCTCTGTTTTGGTCTCCACCAATGTGTGTTGGAAAAATCTATCTTTATATTTCAGACCCAGCTATTTGCTAACTTTGTCTGCTATCTGATGCGTGGCAGGTAGCGCACAGCAGGTTTTTCAGAGCTATTTGTTGCTAAACAATGTTTACTGCTGCTGGAAACAAGGGTAAGGGATCATTTATTCATGACAGGGAACATGCTAACCAGGCAAGGGACAGCAAGCAGCGTCTCCTGGAGCAGATCCAGTCCCACTGTTTCCAGGATCGAGACCAGGAATCTGAAACTCACGGTTATGACAGAGAGTGGACCTCCCAGTTACCATTCTTCAGCCATGACCTGGACTCACGGAGCTACAAACCAACAGGTCTGCATCGGCAAAAGCTTCTGATTATTGTTAGGTGTGATCTTTCTGTGGTTCCAGGTTATACTTTGGGCATCAACAGGAAGTTTTATTAGGTTGATCTTAGAAATGTCATTATACCTCAGAGTACTTGTTAGATTGTCAACCAGCATCTGAGAGCAGTTTTTCTAACTTGATAAGACTTATAATCCAACCAGCAGCCAGCATTACACTGCAAGCTTGTTTCATTCTTCAAACTGCTGTCAGGGAGGTGTGTGTGGAGCTCCCGTGAAGGTGGAGGTGAGAACCCAATTAAAGAGCCAGTAAGCTGGGACAGCAGAACAGATTTTAATGTCTTTCTCAGGAACAGAGTCCGATTGGAACAGAAACAGTCTAGAGGGATCAGGCAGAGAGTAGTACTTAGTTCGGTCCACAGTCGGGAACTCCAGCAGGGAAGGCAAAGTCTAGGGCTGAAGAGTCTAGACAATGCATAGAGCAATCTGGCAGCTCCCCACAGAGTGAGGAGCTGCTATATGCTGTGGTGAGCAGGTGTGAATGATTGAGCGGCAGGTGATACAAATGTGGTTGATGATATGAAGTTCCCAGGAGTCTGGGTGAGCTGGGTACAGGAAGTAGTTACAGAATAAGAGCGTGTGGCAGGAAGTGGATGGGGCAGAATCATGACATCTCCTTTCAGCTTTTTCACTGTGTTCGACTGAGTGTCACTGTCTGAACATGTGCACTGTCATCACCATTTGGAAAACTACAAGCATTTGTCTTTAGACGTGTTCAGATGACAACTTTCCATCACAATGGTTTAACACTTGTCCACACTGATAAAGTAATGCCCTTGTCACTGGTTGCCCCAGTGAGAGGACTGCCTTGGTTGAGACAAGACTCAGAAGCATCTTGGCATCATGTATTTGTCACATCATATCTTTAGGTGTTGTAACCTTCATGCTGTGACTTTGTGTTTCTCATGCAGAAGCAGACATGGAACCCATACCACTTAAAGGGTTTTGGAACTATTGCCCCATTAATTAACCATCCTTTGGCTTTCAGGTCTTGGCAGTATCCCAGAGAGTGAGGCATCTGAGAGCTTGATGTCATATCATCATTGCTTGCCCTCCAGACCTACCGACTTGATTCAGGGTCAACCTGGCTCTGCTCTGGCCGATGCTCTCGGAGAGTTCCTTCTTCCTCCAGACCCCGAAGGAATGGAGAGCCACTATGAAGAGGACAAAGGCTCTCTTCATGATGTCTCCATGTTTGAGCGCTGCTCCTCTGCATCCTCAGATTCCTCCATTGACATTGCCTTTGTGAAGTGCCCCAAAGCCCACTCAGCATCACATCATGTAATGGCGGCAAATGTGTCAACAGCCTGTGAAGTTTTGGCCAATGATGGAAATCAAGGAAATGGTTACAGCAAACTGTCCAACCGAGGATGTGTGTCTCCAGATGAAGCTTTAATGATGCGCTTCAATCAGCATCACCCCCTTCAGGCCAGCCAGTGTAAGAGCAAGGTAAGCTTGTTTTTGGTTTCGTATAAAGCAAAACAAATCCTTAAATAATGTATACATGTGTAAAAATCAATAAACACGTATTCTCTGCCATCTAGTCACTAAATGGCCTGCAGATGGAGAACACAGTGAGTTGTCTGGAGAGTGGGCCTCTATCAGATCACCTCCGAAGGGTGGGACTGGGCAGCCATGCCAAGCTGCAGCGCCAGGGCAGTAAGGGAAGCAAAGGGTGTCCCCACCTATCACATAAAGTCCACAGCCCCCTGGGAAACAGAGCAGATACTGACAAACAGAATGACGGTCTTCATGGGTCGCTCAGCATTGTGAGTTTCAGCAAAGATGGGAGCAAATTATACAGACATGGCTAAAAGTGTTGGTACCCTTAGATTTCAGTGAAACAGTTCTCTGCTCTTCCCACATGAAGTGTTGTGATATTTAAAGCCATGCATAGTCAAGGTAAAGGCTACAAGACCATCTCTGAGGTGTAATTACACCCTAACTGAAGAAAATGTACTATTGTATTCAACCCCAACAGGATGGCGGGATAAAATCATGGGGGGAAGAGTCAAAGTGGAGGAGTGGGGCTGAGGAGAATAACCACAACCCTCTCAGTGAGAGGAGCCGGAAGCAGGACAAAGGAGGCTTCAGGAGCTCGTTCAAGAAACTCTTCAAGAAGAAGTAAGAATGACAATGTAACATGGAAATATGCACATGGATGACTTGATACTGTCACTGAAAAAGAGCAAATGAAGGTTTAAGATGGCAAAAAGAGGGAAGGATTGAAAGAAACTCTGATATGTCAGTAAAGACAGAGAAAGGTTTTGCTTTTTTTGTATCTACATTTATGGGAAACGCCTCCGTTGTTTTTTAGAAACGCCTTCTAAAACACAGAACCACAGTGACATGGGAGCATCACATTTACCTCCACTCTTTCTTTCTAACAGGAGCGGCGATGAGAAGAAAGAGAAGGGGTGTGAGAAAGCACCAGAAAACCACAATAACAGCGAACATCAGGAGACATCAGGGAAAAATCCCAAACTGGCACATCTGGAGATAAACCGGGGTACAGCTGTATGAACACCAGCCTGTCAACAAACACTGCCACAGACTGATTAACTATACAGTGTAAACATGCATGTTTTAGGATACACACATGCTAAATTTGAGACTACTATATGAGTGCTGTAAGCTGTTTAGATAAGCAGCTTTTCTTTTAAACATTTCCATTTATAAATCTGATGAACGTGGTTAATTGAAAGACAGAGTCTAGGCCCTGGCCTTGATACTGAGGGAAAGCACTCGGCATTGTTGTACCATGGATTGTGTTTCAACAACAGCAGTGATTATTGAATTTTTGCTCATGTGT
>NW_018127932.1:2462279-2466257 GCF_001952655.1 Monopterus albus | reverse complement strand
AGTGTGGGTTTAGATGGCCGCTTCAATAACGTGACTATACAGTTAAAAAGTTACTCCGCTCAAGTTAAACCTTTTGTTGTGGTTAGAAATGTGACCACGAGAGGGTGTAGTATGTAAATAGCTCTGCCTCTAGTTTCCTAGGTAACTAACACCCTCCTCCTCCTCCTTTTTCAAGGTGCGGCCCTTTCAGATCTGTGCACTTACCGTAGAGCTTTGTGTCGCCCATTGGTACAGGTCGGCCTGACAGCCACCAGTCTGACTAAATCTTAAGCCATAATCAGACATTATTATACTGTGCATATACTCGGGAGAACAAACCGTTATAATTTGTGCATGTTTGTATGTGCTTGAGCATTTTGTTTAAAGGAAAAAGCAAGGTTTTCTTTATGACAATTATTTCTATGCAAGCACCAGAATAGTTTTGTCAACAGATGAACGTGACAATCAGGAGACATTATGAATGTTCAATAAAGGTCAACACAATTTGTTTTGTGGCTCAGCTGGTTGAATTTATTCAGAATTTTCATGTTGGGTCTAGGGGTTATTGTGAGTGTTGTGTAGATTATAAAGTCCTTTAAGGTGAATTTGTATTGACTGGATATTAAAAATGAATAAATCACTCTTGGGGCATACTTTAACAATACAAAACAACTAATATGTAACCTTCTTTATAATAGTAGTTAAAGTTAAGATCAAAACTTTACTCATTTGGCAAATGTGTAATAGCATATGAAGCCCAAACCACACAGAGAGCTATTAGGAATCTGCCTGAAGATGGTGGAGGTTGGACTGGAAAGAACTGGATGACAATAACTTGACTTAGATTCAATACTGCTGAGCGTCCTTGTTTTGTTCAAAATGTATATACAGCCTTTTGAACCAGAGCTCTCAGACGAAGCCCTTTTAGCTGACCTCTGTCATAGCACGAAGAGCACAGGTGATGCTACCAGCATTAACATCTGTCTACTCAACCGTCCCAGTGTTAGGACACAGTGAGCCAGCATGCACAACACCAGGACCTTGAAACCGAAGCAGCTATCTGTAATTCAACCATCATTAATTAATTTATTTACGTGCCCCTCCCCACTGTGACACGCCAAAACCTCTCACATGGAAACAGCTCAGTCCGCTGCATGTCAGAAATGACCATCACAACACCAAATGATTCAGTTCCTTCTTTTTAATGTGTTAACCTGTCATCCCATAAATCTGTTACACTTCTGAACCAAAATATAGGCAATTATACAGTATGTAAAACAAACCCATTTTCATTTTTACACTATGTACATTTTGTAATGTGTGCATTGCATTCAGCAAACAAAAGACAAAGGTGATCAAATAGCAAACAGAACAGAGCAGACTTGGTGTGTTTTGTTTTATAATGGGAGGAAACCTTGATCATCAGCACGTAACTCACTGGTGTTTACTTGAATCTCATGACCGGTGGAGCTGACCTCATGGCAACTGAGTGCCACTAAGAACAGGCAACCCTGGGAAAATAATCCGATTTAGAAATCCGTTTTGTTTTCTTTGACTGTCCCAAACGTAATTATTTTTACATTTGATTGGACCTGGGAGTAGCTTAGGTTTTAAAATGCCAAAACCCACAACAGACCTTCCTCAAAAGGGACACATTCTCCAAAAGCATAAGATATGAACTGCACAGAAAAAGAAAGGTATGAGATTTTAAAACTGGTTCTGTTGTCTGTTTCAACTAAACCAATGCATTTTTCATGGTTCTAGATGCAAAGCTATGATACAGGGTGAGTTTCTTCTTGGGTGATAGGTCTCATAATTTAAACCAAACTGTATTGAGAATAAAAAAAAAAAAAATTCTCACATTTTACTTTGTCTTCATGACAAAGGTTTAACTTGTATTGATTGCTCAGCTTTTGTTCATGAGGACACATTTTAAGGGGAATCGTTTTGTTCAACACTAATCTGTTAAGCTGTTGATGGATGTTGTGTTTTGTGTGTGTTACCAAAGCCTGGGTACAATATTTTCAACTGTATATTTTTGGCATTACATTTAAAATAAGTAAAAAGTGAAGTCTGTAAAACTTATGATCTTTGACACCATCTGAGCCCTAATGTTTAATTCATTCAACCAGTAAAACAGCCGTCATGCTGCTGACATTCACTGATATTTCCACCAATCTGTGCAGAAAAAAGGTGATGAAGTAGGATTAATGGCAGATGACGTCACTGTGAGGCTATGTAGTATATTTGGTATACATCTTTTTGACACTGAACTAACAAGTTGATACAATTTTTTGAATGTAACTTGGCTGCAGTTCAGGGGATTTTGGCTAGAAGCACATGTAATAGTATAATTGTGGCAAAATCTTCCCATCTGGGGTATTTAGTCACTTTCAAGGCAATTTCATATATATAGCATTAATTATGGCATAGCTGGCTGCTTCACCTGCTGTTTAAAACGATAAAAATAGTGAAGTAAACATGTGGAAAGTGGTTCACTTGAGAAACAAACCCAAATGTCTCAGCTCTGTAAGATTTCAGCATTAGACACGGCATCTTAGTCTGAGTTAAACTAGTGTTCACATCCTCTGAAACTAACCTCTAGTGTCACAGCTTGTAAAGACTGGTAGTGTACTGCCACACGTAGACTCTCCTGCACACCACAGTGCACGTCTACATGCATGTAGTGTGATCTCTCATGCAGATGCTGGCCTTTAAAAAAAAGAGTCAAAGCAACGAAAGCTGAAAATTTGTGCAGATATCACTCAAGCAAATCAAATGAACAGACTTACCCTGAAATAAAAATCAATTTAGAAGTCATCCTCCGTTTTTGAGCTAGCTTCTGTCTGACTGGTATTCACTGTTTTCTGTTGATGATGTAAGCTAAATGGGTATCATCCTAGATTTTTTTATTTTTAATGAAGATGTGTCCAAAAGGTCAATGTCCAGCACAGTATCAGATATCCGTTTACCCTGAGAAACTCTGTTTTGTTTTTGTGGCTATTAGAGCCAGGCCTTCTAAGCAGGTTTTGTCTGGACAAAATGTGAATACAATTTGATAAATTTTTTTAAGCTGCATCTTTACATGATTCTCAGGGTTCTGGTTATTCAGATTGTGTAATATGGCAAATCATTTCAGTAATGTTATGTAATTGCCTTAATAAAAAAAGTACTCAGTTCAAACTAATTTAGTTTAATGCTATGAAGGCTAACGGCTAATCTTTACCAGGCCTACTGGAGGATCAATGATTTTTATTTCTGCCTGAATCCAACTTTCGCTCTTGTCTCTTAATGTTGTTTTCAAGTGCCTAGAGCAGAAACACAGCTGTCATTTGTTAAAGACCACATCTGCACATGAACTTGTATGAGTATATTCTATGTCTACGCACACACACGCACACATACACACACACCCACTGTGCATACACACACAAGGTCATATATTATAATGACATCACATTTGTTTGTCAAATACCTTTTTCTCTGTGCAAAGTTTTAACATCAGTGGTTCAATAAAAAATTAAAATAGTATTAATGAAAAAAATAAAACTAAGCTTTCTGATTAAAACGGCATTAAAAAAATCTAAACAGATGATGTTTAGAAGTAATGAACAGAACTTAAAGCGTCCGCTGCCCTGGTGACAGATGCTACGGCGCAAACGAGCAGGAAGTCTTGATGGTGACGCATGCAAAATGAATATGACCGATCGGTGCTGCTTCCTGTTTGCTCAGTCGGATCCTCAGCCCCAAATCATTTCCATAGTAATATCAGATTACTAAAGCTGTCCACTTGAGGGGGCTGCAGGGTCTTTGCTTCCTGACCCTTGTCACATGATCAGGTGATAAGTGAACCGACTGCCCCGTCACACTCCTCTGTGCCCATCTGTTCGTCTCCACAGCTGTACACACCAACTATACACACGCTTATCTGCACAACCAGACTCCTTAGTGTTTATCTCCATCAAAGAAAAAAAACCTACATATATATATATGTATATA
>NW_018127932.1:2449432-2462215 GCF_001952655.1 Monopterus albus | reverse complement strand
CTTTTTTCAGTTTTTGTTGTTCTTAAAAAACAAATAAAACAGGAAAGCCATTCTGGTAAAGTTACATCATGCCACAATAAATAAAGGCCTTAGTTAAAAAAGAGGGAAGGAATAGAAAGTGGAAGGAGGAGACAGGAACAGACAATGAAGGAGAGAAGGGAAGGTTCTCTGTGCAAGATGGCTCTAGCGTGAGTAGCAGTAGCAGTGGTAGTAGTAGCATGTGTAGAAGTAGTAGTAGAAGAAGTACTGCTGAAGTCAAACTGCACTGGACACTGTCCCCAGTGTGCATTATGTGAAGGAAGATGGGATGTATCAGGGAAGATCATCTGTTGAAGTCACTCATAAAGTGCAGAGGAGAGATTCCCCAGCTATCTCTGCCCACACTGGTCTGAGACCAGCTGTTTTAACACTCACCCTGTCAATAACAAGTGCAACACCTGCTCTCCTACTACAACACACTTAACTGATACACATGTAACACTGTGGTGCATTTTAAATGACTGGAACGGGGAATCCACAGACAACTGCTCACCCCCCAGTTAGAATGCCAGCAGGCCAGGTGAGAAGGTGGAGGCTGGGTGGGTTAGTGGTAGGGTGGAAGCAAGTAGGTCTCCCAGTTGCTCACTCCATTGTCTGCATTAGTGACAGGCCGTTTAGAGCATGTGATATGTGTTTGTGTGTGTCTCAGTAGCTGTTTTCATGGCCTGCCAGGATGTAGAGGTTGCTGTGGGCTGTAGGGTTGTCTGTAGGCCTGCTCTCCAGCACCACCACCCTGCAACACAAACACACACACAGTTTAGTTTCAACAGAAGGTAACAAAACATGAATCAGTCCTTCCAAACCCCAGATAAAGAACATCCCAGTCTGCTTCAGCGTGTTATTAGTTTTTCTGACGAAAATAAATATGATATTGAGTTAGTTGTATAAGACATGAAGACACAGTAAAGACCCAGGATTTAATGTAGCAATATGAACAGAGAGCCATCAACCCACATAGGATATGATCCAAGCCTGTAAAAGCCCTGTTATTTTTTGGGGGGGAAAAGCATCAGAGGGAGATGTTTGTTTAGAAACCACATCCGCCATAAAGTGCACAGTGTTTACCCTGAGGAAAACTATAACAAAGCTGTTAATACTGTTTAAAGAAGAACACAACGGTTTACACATTCACACATCACAACTCAAAGGGACTCAGCTGCTGAGTAAACAGACAACAAACACCAACACGATTCTTCCTGGTAGCTCAAAATAATCAGATCTCGTACATAAAGCTGAATTTACTGCATTTAAATTTTAATTGATCACCTGAGGAGCTGCTACATCTCCTCATTGTTATGTTCTAATGTTGAGACACTGCTAATGTCCCACTTTCAGTAAAGAAGAAAAGATTAAATGATTTAAGATGAAGGGGCAATGAGTTTGGTGTCTATGTTCTGACTACTCAACAGGTAAACTCCCCCCAAACCCTTGGTGCATTTCTTAAACACACTCCCGTTTTCTCTCAGAAGCTCCTGAGCAATGACATCTGGAGTCAAGCAGACCTCTGGAGTCCCAACAAAAAGTGGCAGCGTACTGGGCCATCTGTGGCCAGCGAGCAGCGAGTGTACCTGGGCAGAGCGAGGCCTCTGTCTTCAGCCTCTGGATCTTTACAGTCAGCACTTCTTCAGTGATGGGACATCAGAGAGCATGTTAACAGAAGCCTAAGTGTGTGTGTGTGTATAAAGTGAGCGTACATGTGTTGGTTTGTGCGCTCTTACCTGTCTGATCCCAGTAATCTAAAGATGCGTGTGCTGTCAGAGATCTCCTGGGTGATCTGATGAGTGTCAGACAAGTGACAGAGAAAAAGGCAACACAGGTCAGAGGTTGCAAGGTGAAAGCATTTTCTTCTAAGACCGGTGCGCGCACACACACACATACACACACATACACACACACACACACACACACACACACACAGCATCAGTCTCACCTCGTTGGTCTTGAAACTCCGTCCCTGCATGCCGTGCCTCCAAAAGGCCAGTACACTGTCTTGGAGACAAACTGCAAAGAAACAGACAAACAAATAAGCTTGTATTGTATACATACACTAGATGGTATATGTCAACTCAAATTCCTTGGATTATAACAAGTAACTCTCCATTCCTGGTTCTAGATGTGGCCCTGAGTCACACTATGTCCATATTTATGTATGGGTTACGTTTTTGTGGCATCAAATACACCAATTTACCTATGTCTTCAATCTGGAAGTTGAAGGTGAGCTCAGCTGATAGCTTTCTACTGGATTTCAACCGGCCCTGGAGGTTCACTATCTTTATACATCCTGTAGAGAGAGAGGGAGAGATGGGGAAGAGAGAGGACACAGCTGAGTGAAGCTCTGGCATTTTGACCAGATGTTGCTGGAGCTGCACAGTGCAAACGCAGATGTGCAAAACAATGTGTCTGTGTGTTACTCACTGTCGAGGCAGACGAGGATAGTGTCTCTCTCTAGCTGAGTGACATGGATCACACATGTCTGTGGTGTGTCTGCAGAGAGAATGATGAGGAGGACAGCATGACTTTGACCTTCATCCTGTGCACAACATCTCAGAACAAACCATGTGCTGGCAGTTTAACACATTGTTACACAACTAGTCAGGCTGTTCTCACCTGCTTCTGTGAACCAGGAGGAGGTAGAGTTGGGGTTGACGGTGCCAAAGCGGACCACTTGGTTGAGTTCGGTGCCTTTACTGACAGCCACACAAATCAGAGGGTAGGTCTGCTCAGGAACCACCAACATCTCAAAGACCTCCAACGGACACGGCAACGGGAAGTCGATGTTCTGTCGAGCAGATTGAGAGAAAGTAGATGAGAAAGGGAAGTTATCTAAGTATTGTCCGTTATCTCACGGGATATGGGACTCCTCTCATTTCCCAGACAGGACATCAGGAGGATCAAAAGTGATAAACAACTCTACTGGTTTAGAAAGAAATCCAAATTCATCAGCATTGAGGAAAGCAAAAACTGACCTTGATGAGCATGAACCTCTGCATGGACTCCACCCACTCCAACAGCATGACACTGGACTGGAAGGCTCCACACAGGTACTTGTGGCCTGTGTATGGGTTGCGCACTGCATGGAGACAACACACATCACCTTTCAAATGTTGTCTCTTGTAAGCACTTCACATTTTAGCCTCAGTTACCGCCTGTAAAATGTCTTCTATCTTGAATGAAATGACATTTGTACATTATGTGGTTTTATAGTATTGTTCTACTCTTAAACACACAAAGCCGGTGTTGAAATCCACAGAGACTCACCTACGCAGCACTTTTGACACCCTTTAGTGTCTGGAATTTTATTGGACACAGCAAACTTCCTACAAACAGATAAAGAAAGAAACTGACACTCAAAAAAGGCTTTTATGTTGACATCAAGTTGAACAGATGATTCAAACAGGGATTTACAACAAAGTTTTTTTTTTATTGAATGGCACTAAAATATTCAAATACTGATAGTATTAGGATTCAACCAGGGAAACAGGTTTGGCCTCCTGGTTGATGGTTACCTGGGAATCATCTTATCAGGCAGCTTGTGTGTTGGAATGGCTACTGGTAACTTCTGTAACTGTCTGGCCTGTTCGAACAGACCACTCAGACTATGGGAGTACAACTGGGAGGCTTTTCCTAGAAAGAGTTAAAAAAAAGAAAATACAAAACCGAGCAGAAGAAGTTAATAATGTTAACTTAAAATAAAAGATGTGTATGTCAATAAAACTACATAAAAGTGAAGTGTCAAAAATACAGACATGCAAGAGCTCACCAGATATGGATAGGAGACAATTGTTCATTACATATAGCCAGGTACACCGCCGGGGGAAGAGCTGCAGACAGATGCGAAGTAGAGAGAAAATACAGATACAGCAAATGAGCACCACAGTGTAACACAACTACAGTAGCTTAAATAATATGTCCCAGTTTCAAAGATATAAAAAAAATAAAAATCTATTTTTAACAATGAAAGCCATATTTTATGAAGTATATTCCAAATGCATGAGCTTCAGTTTCACCTGTTCCATTGTGGTCTCGTGCAGCTCGTTAAGGTTTAACGTGTAGATTCCCTCTTCAGCTCCAAATATCAGGTACTGGTCTAAAGACACGCACAGACACCTTTTACTACTGCTGAGTGCAATCAGTCACTTTAGACAACACTGAAGTTACTTCAAGAGTCAGGGTGCTTTAATTCAGGATGACATATTCATCACCCTGCGAACTGATGTTCACTGTATCTGGTTTCCTATTGGTTACCTCTGGAGTCGGGGTTGATCCAAGACGTGGCACAGTGGATCTTCAGAGGACAGCCGTTGAACACCTTGGAGAAACATGCACCCATCTGTGAATGAGAGAAGCAGGGAGAGAATAAACATAATGCAAACATGAACTGCCCAGATTACATGGTGAGTGATGCAGAGTAAATCAACTGAAAACCACAGCAAATAGATCAAGCATGTCATAAGCTACGATGGACAGCAGAAAGAAACCGTCACTTACATGGACTTTGGGTGTAGGTGGGAGCCCGTTACTGATTGGTTTCTAGGACAGACAGAGAAACACACACACAAAGTCAGCCAGCTCTGAATTATGAATGCCCCTGATAACGCACCGCAACTGTTACGCATAAAGATAACACCTCCTAGTTTTTGTTGTAGCACAAACAGCTACATTTTCTTTCCAGATCACTGTTTCCAAACTCCACGAGATGCAAACAATGCACGGAAGGTGGACATTTTGGAATTTACGAGCACTATTTTGCTTTGTTGGTGCCCAAATCCCAGCCTCACTCATACAGGCACCCTGACTGACCAGCCTGAGCTGTTACTATGGCATCAAGGACATAATCCCTCTGTGGTTTCTCTTGTTCTCTGAATGCCAACCTCATTTGACAGTTATTAACAGCCATTAATGATTTAACTTAAGGAAATGTAGCATTGGACACAATTTCCTTAAAGATACTGCATCTCTGGGCCACTGAGCCAAGCCTGCGTACCGGAACATCCTTCTTGTCTTTCCGTATGGGGACACTAGGGGGCATGGTTGACTGCCTTTCTGCTGGACTGTTCCTCTCGTCACTGTGTGGAGAGTTCAGTCCATTACCTGCAATAACAGAGACAGAACTTCATGTGTCTGAGAGTGTATCTGACAGACAGCGAGGAAGAGTGCATGTGCACAATGCAGACGTGCCTTTGAAGAAGAAAGTGAATGAACAAACATATAGGGACTTTGCTACGGAACAAACTGCAAGCACATTCCACTCACACTGCCACATTCTAATAAACACCACTTGTTTCAGTGTGCACCATCTAATCTGCAGAAGTAAAGACACAGAAAAGAGTTTGACTAAAACAGAAATGAAGTGAAGGGAGCAGAGAGGGGGAGAGGGAGGGGGGGAGGGAGGGAGGGAGGGACAGAGGAATCAAATATAGTCATGAGTGGAGGACAGTGTGTAAGCACCAGTCTAACGAGTAAGCAACCACTCTGCGTTCCTGACCCTGAATTAGCTAATAAAAGAGTAAAATAATGAGACCTGTTATGGTAACTAGTCTCTGAGCTATGGACAGAAACATGACTGGGACAATAACTGTCACATACATAAGAACACTGTGCTTCTCCACCAGTACATGCCCGCTGAAGGCTTTAAAGCCTTTTCTAGCATAGATATACATTTATAATCTTTGTTTTACTTCCATTCAACAATACTGCTGGGTCCAAAACACAACACCACATTTAACCATATTTTCTAATCTGTTTTGCCACCTTTCACTGATCCAAACCCCACAAGAAAAGAAGTTAATACACTATTGGCAATGAGAAAAGTGTAACTTGTATAGTTTATACCAAATATTAGAAGAACAGGTTCAAATCCAAGTGCCTAGCCAAGAATTTACAAAAAAAAAATCCCTTAATAACAGATGTATCAGTCAGCAGTAAACTCCAACTATTAAGCTTCTGCTACAGTATGTATATCGTCCTGTGATTAAATGGAAATTAAAAGGTCTATTTTACACTATACTGACTATTTCCTTCAGTGGAAGTAGTTACCGTTTCGCATTACCACATACAACTTCCAGTGTTTCAAGGAGCACAAGAATGTGAAAAATACTGGAAATAGTCGAGTCATACTGTAATTATTTAACAAGTAGGACACGAACAGATGTTTCTTTCGCTTTTCTGTTTCTGTTCAGCATCAATCTCTCAGGTACCAGTAAGTACATGTGCTGGCCAGTTATTGTTAGGGACACACACACACACAAAAGAAATCCTCAAAAACAAATGTAATTGTATGGATTTGGTGCCTTAATGTAAGTTTTTGGTGTTTTCTTCCTGTTCAATGAAACAGTTAAGTTACAGTTTAGGATCTTAGGCTTACGCTAACAGAACAGAACCAAATGTTATCAGAAATATATCAAATAATTGGCAGAATACGAGACTGGATTTTGCATTATTATGCCATTTTATGAAAGCTATACAAGCAGGGATACACAGTATGTGTATTTTAGTGCTGAATGAGAACAGAAGATTTGATCCTATGTACCAAATCATAAATTATGTCGTTGCCAGGACAATGTTTTGTCCTCTTCCTTCTTCCTCCTAGGAAGTGGTGGCAAACTATTAGTTTTGGACTGATTGGAAGAGACAACCCATTGGACTGCACAAAATGTGAATTTAAAGACAAACGAACATACTGAGCAGGAGCTGATGGGCGGAAGGGACTGCAGACAAGAAATTAAAAGGCGCTATTATTAATGGACTCATGGAACAAATAAATCAAACTACGAGGGCTGACTAATGGGAGACCACACAACCAATCAAGGTGAACGAAAGGGTCTTTGGACACTACCAATTTACCAATCAGCTGCTCTTACTCTCTCCCTTTTCCTCCTCTTTTTCCTGCTCCTCTTTCACCTCCTTCAGCACCTCCCAAGCCTCCTCCAGCTCCTCCACTGTGTGAGGCGTGTGGAGCCACTCCCAGAAATGCCTAAAGCTCCCATCATCCTCTGTGGCAGCGTTTTCGACGTCCATGTGCTTTGGGCTCTTGTTACCTAGGCTACTGCGGCGATGGGGCGGCAGCTTCGGGGGCGGAGGCCGTGGGAGTACGTTGGAGGCTGGCTTGGCTGGGCTCGCCGTCTCTGGGACGGGACAGCGTTTTATGGTCCCTCCCTCTCCGCCATCATCCTCGCTGTGTGATTGGCTGTCGTCGTGTTTTTGTTGCTGCTGGGATGAGCAGATAGACTTGGGCTAGAGGAAAATACAGATAAGGACAACAAAAAATTATTCAAAACTGATCTTTTGTATTGAAAAAATTATGACAACAAACCTATGATCAAATAAAAAAAAAATGTCAAAAACTTTCAACTAATCCTCAAATAATAAATCATTGACTGTGACAGAGATGCATGGAGCTCTTCTACTCGTACCTTGGGAGGAAGGGGTGGTGGGACCTTCGGCCTCATGATAGTGCTTGATTTACTGAAGAATGACAAACAGAGAAAAGAGACTCAAAATATATAAGAACTACTACTGTCTATTACAAACACACTCTATACACAGAAAATAATAATTTGTCAACCACAGAGGCTATGGCTGAACTTGTCAGTTTTTTGTGATCACAAAGAGCAGATGTCATAAGAGCCAATCACAGTGAACATAGACACAAACACACTGATTAAAAACGAGTCACAGTGATTCAGCTGAGTGGTGGTCAACAGACATATGGACTGGATTCATAAAAAGCTTTTTTCTGATGAACTACAGTGTTAAGTGAGTAATTATTATGCTACTTAGCAATTGGATGAAGCTAGTCAGCATTGCTAAAAGCTACATGTTTAGGCCTCTATTCTGGAGCCCATGTTTTTATTATTCCTCTCAGAGAACTTTAGATCAGTGCAAAGATTTTAATGTGCAAATTTACATCTCCAGTGCTGGTCTCAAGTCAAGTGATTTTAGTCTTAAAACAAAATCATTTTCAACAGGTCAGCATCTATAAGCTGTTACTGTGATTTCACTTTGGTGGAAGTCAGTTTAGGAACTCATGTTATTACGTTGTTTGCGTAATCATTATACTGTGTGTCCTGGATGTAACAAAGCAAAACGCCTTTCTAAAGTCAGTGAAAAATATCTGCCTAGAAAGAATGCTCTGGTGTGCCACAGACATTTGGCTTTTACACAGCGAGGTGCGAGGCTGGATGCCAAAGATACAGTTTAAAGAGGACAGAAGGTTGTGTAAGCCCATGTGCACATGCATACATGGGAAAGCAGATGGCAGCGCAAGTGGAGAACAAAAGACAACAGCAAATAGGATGTCAAGGTCATGGGGATCAGCTATCTAAAGACCCAATGCAGACCTCATATTTCATGCATCAAAAATAGCTACGAATCCAGTTAGAGTTTAACTCATGCTAGAACCTGATATGTAGCCACAGTGGGACCATTAACACTGTGGTTTTTAGTGCCACCATTGGCTACAGATACTCCCATCTATATTAAAACCTCCAGATGAGTTTCCGGGTGTAGTTTAATGTTAGTAGCTATTAAACACAAAGCAGGTGTAACAGCATGAAAAGCACACAGACCGTAAACACGCAAACACAGGTGGCATGTGTGACGTGATGGTGGGGTGTGCTGCACATAGATGCGTGGATGAAACTGTGGCAAAGACAGGAAGCCTTCTTCCTTGTCCGTTTCCTCTCCCTGCTCCTTCCCTCTTCAAAAGAGAGGGAGGGACATGTGGAGGAAGAAAGACAGATGAAAGAGAAGGAGGGAGATGTTTACTAGACTGGGAGAGAACTTACGGAGTGTGAGTTTCATCATCATCTGCATCATCCTCATCATCCCCTAAGTGTGCCACATGGCCCCTGGGAGAGGAGGTGAAGAGGAGAAAGGTTGGGAAGAACGGAGAGGCCGGGGGGGCAGAAATAAGAGGGGTGAGGAAGGGAGATCAACGGGAGAGATTAAGGGAGAAGGGAGCAAGCAAAGGAGACAGGAGATGACAAGAGGAGGATGGGGGAGGAAGGAAATGGGAAGGAGAACTGTGTGAAACTTGGTCCACAAACTACTTCTAACCCTTGAACCCTGGGCAGATCTGAAAGGACCAGCTAGATCCAAAGACAAAAGCAGAACCAACAAACCAGCACGTTAGTCTGCTCCCTAGAGAGCTGAACCACAGGGGACATTCAGCCACCAAACCACCTCTGTTTGAACCTATACAGTCCCCACAGGTCCACACACCCCACCACAGCAAGCCTACCCTATTATTCCTAATATTTCTTTGATTGTTTATCTTGCTATTCACTGAATACCAAAGCTTGGGAAAAACACCCATTTTGGTTTTCTAGAGTCGAAGGTGGCATCTTCACATGTCTTGTTTTTGCCCAACCAACAAATCCAAAGATATTCTGAAACCAGAAAATGTTGGTGGTTGTTGCCGGTTACTCTTTTAATCAATGAACTGACTAATGGTTGCAGCTCCAAAATATTAAATGGGTTAATGAAGATGGCAAAGTGCGTTGGGCACAATGAGGGAATATGATTTGAAGGAAAGATGTTTACTCCCTCCAACACTGACGTCATTAACAAGGCTCTGTTTGTCACTTAAGCATAAACTTTACTGCCAAGTATTATCAAAAATACAAGGAATTTGACTCCGGCCCAATGGCCCCCGATGTGCACAGCAATAAAACAGAATAAAACCAAAACCACAAATAAATAAATAAAAAGACAAAAATGGTAGTTTTTTCCTTTCATTTGTCACGCATCTATCATTTCCCATAATTCTGCTCATGTAATTAAAACACTGACCCAACACACATGGCTTTACATTTGTCATAACAGAAAACAGCAAAGCATGAGAACTGTCATTACAATCATGGCTGAGGCAAATAAGAATGTCTCCACAGACTTGCCAGTACACAGTAACTGCTCAAGGCATCCACTGCAGCAGTGGGTTTAACAGATTATACCTGCCTCTGAATGCGCGCGTGTGCGTGTGTGTGTGTGTATTGTGTGAAAAGCCATTCTCTGCAGGAAGCTCCTGTGCATGCACAACCTTTTCCTGATGACATTGAAGCATGGAGCAAGCTACAGAGGAAAATAAGAACCCCAGAAGAAGCCAAAATGCCAGGAGCTCTCAGAGCCTGAAGTCATTACAACAGCGTTAGTTGCATGTGATTGGCCCAATTAGTGTTGCCGTTAACGGTGACTGGCTGATGGGCGGGTGTGGTTAGTGGTTAGAAGACCAGCAAATCAAGACACCCTGGGTGAATCATGACGTAAAAGGGGTCACACTCACCTCTGCTGTAGCTCCTCCTCCACAGATTTCAGAAGACTCCTGTTTGTTAGACAAGTGAAAAGTACAAATGAGAGAAAACAATAGATAGATGAGAGAAAGATATCAAAATACTTGGTAAATCCTCTTAGCCCATCCCAGACTACGGAGGACATTCTGCTGCCCTGATCTAAACCTGAGATTCACAAAGTTCTAAGCAGAGAGCTCATGCAAACACAAAGCTTTGGCATCCTAAAGCTGCAGCTGTCAAACCTACACACAACACAAAATCTCTCCATAGTTCACATTATGGTTCTCCCTGTTTGTCCACAGCTTTCCTCAACCGAGACAGTTATAAAACTAGAACGTGTAACTGGGAAAACTGGAGAAAATTCAAACCAAATGGAGACCGAGGAGAAAAGGAATAAACAGAAGACATGATAAAAGAGACAAAAAAACAAACTCACTTGTTTCCTCCCAGCAGACTTGGTGAACCATGCCCATACTCAAACTGCAGGTCCTACGACACAGACAAATGACTTTACTACTGTGGCGACACACAAAAGCGGCTCATTTAAAACGATACTATGTATTTTATTTGCCCAGGAGCACAAACAAGGCTGAAGTTCTCCTCCGTGTGCTTCAATAAACCAAAAAAGTGACTACAACTGAAGCCACGGTCAATTGCCAAATTACCACAGGGGCTGTAATGACAGAAATAACACCACCCCAATAAAATCAGGAAGATCAGACTGAGTATTCATCATCATAGACATACACACAATGAGAACACAGTACTGAGTTCACACTGTGGCCTAACAAGTGTTTTAATCATAATATGTTGGCCAAAGCAATCCCATCTTGTCTTCATGGATTTGATGAAGATGTTTAACAATTACAGATTTGCTGATATAATAAAATGAACACATCCATTTGCTGTTTGACATTTGTTACAAAAGCCACAATGTGAATGCAGCATTGCATCACAACGTAATGTAACAAGCTTGCAAACTAAACTAACATACTGCAAATAAAAACAAACATTACATAGACACACACACAGGAAAACAGCCTCATAGGTCAACTGCAGGACGTTAGAGGTCAGAAAATTAGTAGTGAACAGAAGAGAGAGACATTCTGTAGAGAGAAGTATCAGAAGGTCCATCAAACAATTATCACACAAAACAGAGCAAACATTAGAAGTATGTAGGTTTATAAATCTGGACGTGCAAAGCGTCTAATTTCATGAATAGGTCTGTGTTCGAACCCAGGTATCCCCACTAAGTGTCCTTGAACAAGGTTCTGCATCTCTACCAGCCGTCAGGGCTGAATCTGACCTCTGACCTTCTTCTGTGTGTCTATCTCACACTGTTTATTTAACACCCCACCACCACCAGAATCTACAGTGATTTAACTGAATCTAATGATTGTGTCAAAGTGTAAGCTGTATGTATATGTGAAAACAAGAAACACAACATCACTAAGGACTCTCGCCAGTTAGTGAGGCAAGAGCCTAGAAAACTGTAACAGAGGGATGGACCAGAAGAAACGGAACAAATGTGAAAATGAACAAAAATACATGTTGGACATCGAGCAGCCAAAGCGGTCAGCTCTCTTGAAAATGAAAAGCAAAAAATATAATAGGACAGCCAAGGCACAGAAAGCAAAAGTGCCAAAAGAAGGACGAGGACTGATTCATCAGAAACAGATCATGAATGAAATCAAATATGAAGAGTGAGACAAAGGTGCAAAAAAAAAAAAAAAAAAAAAAGCGTTAGAGAAATGGAGACACATTAAAAACTAAACAGGAAAAAAATGCTGATGTTGGTAGACAGAGAGAGGGAGGCTGAAAGAGGGAGAGACAGAAAGAGTACTACCAGATTAGATCTCGCGGTATAGTAGTGCTCCTCAACACAGTCCAGATAGGGCTCAGAATCACACTGGTCAGCAAGACAGAGCGAGAGAGACCGCAGTTAATATATTAACCTGGACTAATGGAGGGAACAGGGAGGAATGGAGACCTGGTTGCAAGAGAGGATGATGGATGAAAAATAAATTAAGGCCAAAATGTGCTCCAAAGCCCATGGATCAAAAAGACAGAGGAGACAGATATTGGAAATGTTGTCTGAAGACAAGAGGGGATGAAGGAAGGTGGAGATGGACGCAGGAGCACACTGGAGTACATGGGGGTTGAAAATCAGCACGATTGAAGAGGAAAGACAATAATTTGCATTAATACTGTACATCACAGGTGCAATGAGAAGCCTAAAAGTATAGAAATACTTCAGGAAACCCTCCTTTAGTGAACAACTGAGAAAATTAGACTCTGTCTTATGCCAGTGGCATTCTCTATGGGTGTAATACACAAACAGGTTGTGATGACAGTTACTTCAGTAGCTGACTCCTTGCTTCATTTGTTTCTGCCAGTCTCTTTTATGCAAAGATCCCAGGAAATGTTGCTGTTAATCATTTTGGTGACAGTAATT
>NW_018127932.1:2444516-2449298 GCF_001952655.1 Monopterus albus | reverse complement strand
TCACATCAGAAGACATGAATGTGGCAATGATTTACTGATGTTAAAATGCGACACATAACACAGTAATTATGACTAGATGGATCACGGACAGCTACAAACCACACTGGTCAAGACAGAGAGTGACCCCATGTTATTATATTATGGTGATGACAGTCATACAGGTTGTCTCTAGTGACTAGAGCAGATAAGAGATGGATTTGACATGAGGGGAGGAGGAACACAAATGGCAGTTAGAGGAAATGAGGGATGATGAGGGACTTTAAAAATATGGTGTGATTGTGCACAAGCCCTGCACCATCCCATTTGTCCACTAGCAACTGCTGCTTCTGTGCCGAAATATATCGGCAATAGCAGAATCAGCTTTAGCTTGGAGACAGTCAACCTAGCAAGAAACTACTGCTCAACCAAAATCTAATCTTTCCAAGGCTTGTGCTGATTGTCTTCACTGAAACTCAACCGTTTGTTCTGCTAAAATCAGGCACATGTAAATTGATCATTTTAACGTTAACAAAAACTACATCATCTGCCTTTTTATCTAACCTGCTTACGACATTAGCGAGTGCATTCTATTGGATGAGCTATGTGTCCGTCCAAGACAGGAAGCGTTATGGCAAAAAAATAAAATAAAATAAAATAATCCTCACAGTTCTGTTGTGTCCGTATTGAAGGATTCTCTCTGGCTGCAATGAATGTCTCCACTGTGTTAATGACAGAAGGGAGACAGCACATCCATATATCCACCTTCTGCTGCTTATCCAGGTCTGGGTTGTGGAAGCAGTGACATAGCTCGGATGTTGTTCTGTTCAGCCACATCCTGCACTTACAGGGGGATCCTGAGGCATCCCAGGCAACGCGGGACATATCATCCGTCCTGCATGATCTGAATCTGTACCAAAGTCTCTTCCTTTTAGGACATACCCAGAAAACCTTACCTGGGGGGGGGCATCCAGGAGGGATCCCGATCAGACGCCTGTGCCACCTAAACTGAAGCCTCTCACTGCAAAGGAGATGTGGTTCTGCTCTGTGCTTCCTAAGCATATCAGCTCTTCGCGTTGTGCCTAACAGTAAACCCAGACACTCGGCAAAGAAAACTGATTTCAGGTGCCTGTGTCCGTAATTTCAAGCTTACATGCACATACACACAAAGCAACAAGGTTACTGGAATTGAAAAGAAAAAAAATCAAATCAAATCAAAGAACACATTAACAAAAACTTCAGTAACCCACTGTAAAGACCGTGTTTGAATATAGCTGGGGGGGTAATCTGAGTTTGTTCCTACCTGCTAAACATTTTTCATCAGGATCAACCAGGGCTAGTTAAAACACCTCACTTTTGTATCTGCCAGAGTGGACCACATGGTTGGGCGTCGTGTTTGGTTCAGCACAGACTGACGACAACATGGTAAGGTCGGCATGCTTTCTGTCAGTAGGTGAGGATCAGCCATGCTGGTACTGGTGAAGGAACAACTACACTCTCACTACCACACACACATGCAAACATATGCCACAGCTAAAAACTCACCGGTTCATGATGGGGTTCTGTCTCCTTTCTCAGTGGAGGATCAAACTTCACCTGACCAACTGAGAAAGAGAAAGTAAACAGACAGAGAGAAGGGAGGACAGAAAAAGCATCATGGGATTCCAGGATAAACAGACATCATGGGTCACTTCTGTCGGCTTTCTATCTTTAAAAATAAGCTAAATTTGAAATGCATTTGTTCACGTTGTCCATATGAACAAACTCACAGTTAATCTCTGACAGCGTCTTTCCTTCTCTAGTGCTCCTGCTGGTGGAACGAATGCGATGAGGAACAGAGACTGGAGACTATCAGGGCAGAGAAAGAGACACACACAGTCAAACAGCCGTTGAAAGACTGCACACAATGTAGTAGTTTACAAGGTACTTTAGAAGATTACAACAGGTTTAAAACAAACCCATAATCCCTATGCCACTTCCTGTGGGCGGGATTTGATAACAGAGCCAAACAGCCATCCACACTCTGCAACCAGACAACCAAAACACAGCAACGCAAACCTTCCCTGGCAACAACATCACGGTTTCTTTTTGGTGTTGCCATCATGAGCTCCTGTAAGCTAACATATCCTCTATACACTCTGTAATATATGGTAAAGGATACTGTCAGTCTTCACACATATATCTTAGGTGACCACTGTTGCAAAAGGCTGGCTCAGCATCACACGCTATCCACTGACCTGTACCCTAACCCAGGTCGCATCAATGCCTTGTGCATTTGTCATCTATTGTTTGTAATGATGCTAGTTGTTGGTTTCCTTTGGGATGAACAGAGGCCAAGTACTGTTTCATGACTACTGTAATGTAATCTATACAGTACTACTGGTCATTCACAAATTAAGCTGTACTGATACTGTATTTCTAAAGAATTCAGACTCTACTTGTCTTAAACAAACATAAACTCAAGACACAGCAACTTCAAACCATGCTTGTAAATCAGCTGGACAAAGGCAAACCCAGACTTTACAAAATGTATCTATCAAAGCCACAGTAGCTCAGACCCACCAGGACTTGTCAGTTTAAAACCACCTCTTGTATGTGTAGTGAAGGCCATTCGCATAACACACAGCTAGGGGTTAGTATCTGTAATGGCATAGGTAGGCAAAGCTGGCTTCCATAACTGACATATTGGACTATGTCTTGTTCAAAATGAATCCAATCTGCCAAATCGATAGACACAAGGTTTGGATCTTTTAACCAGAGTGAGGTGAAACAAACCCAAACTTCAACTGTTTGATGAACCCTGATGGAGTCATATACCACCCTAATGTGGACAAACACAAACCACAGTGTCAACACTATTTGATCTTGATGTGGACAGATGCATTACTCTAAGAAGTATGATAATGTCACACTTTGGAAGCCATCTTAATGAGTCTTTCTTTGTCGTCCATCTGCTGCCACAGAACTGGAATGAACTGAACTGATCCTTAGTGATGTTGATTACCGATTGTTTTGGTACAGGCAATGTGGCTGCCAAACAATTCCACCATATTGTCACGGAACTGAGTGGATTTAGTGTGTGCGCACGTGTATGGTCAGTGTACGACTTATAAAGCTGTATTCATTAGAACTACTCAGAAATGAAACAAGTGCCTGTAGAAATAACAAAACACTGCAATACTAACATTGTGTAGCAGTGTGTTCTTTGTAATGAAAGAAACTAAATTACTAAAACTATTATTTGATTACCAAAATAGTATCAATTACTTTTCTGTAATCATTTCAGCTCTAAATGACAAGTTTCCTGTTAATACAGGAAACTAAAACTGTGATTGTATGCCGATACATTTGTAATTATACATCAATAAAACATCATGGACATTAAATACAAGTGCTCACTGGCACCTGCTGATTTAATTATGCATCTGTTGCAGCAATCCATTGCCATGACAACACCAGTTTCTATTCATTCAGTTCTGTGGTCCTCCTATGAAACAACAATGACAGTTTGGTCTGTGTTAGACGGAACATCATTGCAGACACCGCAGCCCACACCGGTACCTTCCTTTGGGCTGCAAAACGGGGTGCACGTCGAGCACCAGGACTTATGGGTAGGAAATGACCCCTGTACTTAAACTAAGGAGGAGGCAGGGGGTGGGGGATGGAGACAAGAAAACAGCAGAAAAAAGGAAGAAAGAAGAAGAAAAGAAAGGAGGAGGTGCTACAAGGAGGAAAAGAGGGAGAAAGGATGATGAGCAGGAGTAAAAAAACAAAAAGCCAAGAAGAGTAAGAGAAACAAAAAGGAAATGACAGGTGAACAGAGGGCACGGAAAGTAAAAGAAGAGGGAGAGGATAGAAGAAGGGGAAGGACACAAAGCAGAAAGATGAGTCCCATGTGCCAGAGAAAGGAGGATCTGAGGCTGAGGAGAGAAGGAATGAACGGCAAAGCAATTTAATGAAAGAAAAACTAATTGGGGGAAAAGGACATCATTTGAAAGAAAGGAAAACAACAAGATCCAGCAAAACATCATCACTTGAGCGGCAAGCTTGATGACAATTTTGTCTCTGGAAGCAAACCTGAGAAACTCCAAGGTTACCTCTGGTTCAGGGTCATCATCATCAAAGTCGTTGTAAGTGCTGTGATCGGGGTTGTTGGCTTTATCCAGCAACTCTATTGCCAGAGTCCTGGTGAGCGGCTGAGACACAAAGGGGTGCTGGGAGACAGACAAGAGGAGGAGCCAATCAGAGCCATGTACAGCCACAAGAATATGTAATGGCACTGCTTGCAATTACCGGGTTTTCTGAATAAATTGGTCATGAAATGTGATCTGATCTTCATCAAAGTCACAAATATCAACAAACATGGTATTTCTAAGCTGATAAAACACAGTTATGAACTTTCATGTGTTTACTGAACATATTTCATGATCAATTTTTGCAGAAAACTAGGAAACAGCAAAAAGCGCCTTAAACTTTTCTTGCAACTGTATTAGATGACCCAATACTAGTCTAATCTCAGCAACAGAAAAAAAACAGATGCTCAGTATTTTGCTTGACAAATAACATGACTGCTTATTAGATGTGTCATTAATTAATATGCTGTCTAGTGATTAGCCCATTGATGTCTAACTGCTGTGGCAGTCTGAATAATGAACGTAACAGCAGACACCTGCCTGCAGACACATATGACCATTATTTACTGTACATTTTGCAGTGGTGTTATTCCTTTTGATGACCATGTCGGCTGATAATTTCACACCGTTATGAGAAGGTGAGAACTGACACAATGAAAGAAAAATGTGGCAG
>NW_018127932.1:2440422-2444494 GCF_001952655.1 Monopterus albus | reverse complement strand
AGCAGGAAACTGGACTAAAGGGCCACTGTGTGAGTCAATGTTTTTGTAAAGTTTACATACATAGAAATGTTCCAATGTGCAGTGTGTTCCATACAAAGCATAGCTATGATGGGCACTTGAAGTAAGATCACCTAATTTGTTTATTCTAACAAACTATAAATATGCTGATTTACTGCTCACCTGCAGAAGTTTCTCTGCTGTGGGCCTCTTCTTTGGGTTCTTAGTCAGAGCTAGCTTGACAAAATGGTGGAAGTTATTTGTCCTGTTTGTTCGGCAGAAATAGGAAGACACAGAGAGGGAAAGGGTTTTAATCCTTTGGCCTATAGCCGGACAATCTCAACAATAAGGTTTTGGATATACCGTACAGTAAAATGCATCATAATGGATGAAAATAATGAAATACATCTGAGACACAAAATAAAATCCTAGGATGGTCTTTTACCACTTGAGTTTGTCTTTCAACTTAGGAGGCTGGAAATTGCTCTTGGTCATTAAGAAGAGAGCCCTGTGAGGAGAGAGAGACATGGATCAAACCTCAAACCTTTACAGTGTAATGATAAATAGTGGCACAGCATGCATACAAATATAACAACAACAATTTAATTACTCTGAGAAAGCAAACACTGATGAAACTGCTGAGTGAACACAGGTCCACTGTGCTATCATCCCACTATACTGTACACATTACACCTACACACCTCATGGGGTGCAGGTCAAACATGGGTGGCTGCAGTTCAGCCAGCTCTATTGCAGTGATGCCCACAGCCCAGATATCACACAGCTGGTTGTAGCCTCCTTTCCTCTCCACTGCTGCTACCTCTGGAGCCATCCTGTGGAGAGAGGGAGAAAACAGGAGGAAAGAAAGGGAGCAGAAGGTCTGCTTAGTTTACAAAACACTAAATCAGGCTAATTAAACACAAGAACAGATGAATGTAGCAGCACAGAGGGTTCCTGCCATGACCCTGAAGGACCACTCTGTTCTCCATGTCACTGACTTTGTAGGGATGCCAAAAAAATCATTTTCATTTCTTGTTTGTTGTTAATGTTTTATGAACACATGAGTAGCCGGGTTCCACTTCGGCCGCACTGAAAACGAACAATAAATGCATGAAGCATGCTAGGGGTACATTCTGGTAGCATGAGCCAACAGGCAAATTCCTTTATACTGCCTGACAGCAGAGAATTTATGAAATGCCTACAATTTTATTTTCTTGGAGCCTCCAGAAAGCTGGATTTTATAGATTAAAATCAACTACCAACATGTGTATCCACAGACTGTCTGAAGGAAGGTGACTGGTGAGCACAACTCACCAGTATGGAGTTCCAATGAATGACTTCCTCTTGGCTAGAGTTGCTGTGATCTGGGCCGATACACCAAAGTCAGCTACAGAGAGAAGAAGGGAGGATGGGAATGAGAATAAGATTAGAGGGGAAAATAAAGAAAGAATGGGGGAGAATGTTATTAGGGAGATATAAAGAAGAAGAGTAAGAAGAGAAATGATTATACAAAGGGGGACGAGGAGAGAGTGAAAAGAAAACCAATGTTGGTAAATGAGATTGTCTGAATTCAGTGTTTTGAGGCAGAAGAAACCTGCCCATGCTCTGAGTGTTACTCTCACCTAGTTTAACATAGCCGTTGTCTGTCAGGAGGATGTTGGCTCCCTGTCAGAAACAGACACAGCACACATGAAGATCCAGCAAAAAGAAATCACACTTCAGATCAATTCCAATTAGCTTAAGAAGCACATTCAGCAGTGCAAGTTTGGTGCCAAGTGGTTTGTTGCTGATAAGTGCTGCCTGCAGCTGTGAATGAACCGTTTTCCTTGTCACAAACATCATCAGCTCCACAATAAAAGGTGGATCCATTTTTAAACATTAATGATTGTACACTAAGTGTCCATTAAAATAAACAATTCTAATTTAACAGAATTAGTGGACCAGACTATGCTTACAAATGTCTTGACAGGAAGTACATACAGTATAAACCCACTATACATTGGAAATGTTTGATACTTTAAGATTCTCTGACATGTACATTACACTTAGGCTTTTCTCCAAACTCACCTTGATGTCTCTGTGCATCTTGCCTTTATTGTGTAAGTAGTACAAGCCCTGAAAAGAAAATCACACATCAACACTGGATATATGCACTTGTAGATCAACTTGGCACTGAAAAGCAGAACAATATAAAAATATTTAGACATTTTTCACCAGATGTGTCTGTTGGTTAAAGAAAACCAAATGTCTGGGAGACTAACTCCACTTACAGTTGGCAGCTTAAACATATCATCTGTGTGTCTGTCACTGGCTCCAGTGCACAGAGCCAACACTTTGTTTCCTCTGTAACTGTGTCCAGGTGTGGTGCTCTGGGGAATAATCCCAGTTTTGTCTCAATATT
The DNA here is from genome assembly GCF_001952655.1 of Monopterus albus. NCBI lineage: Eukaryota > Metazoa > Chordata > Actinopteri > Synbranchiformes > Synbranchidae > Monopterus > Monopterus albus. Next base: position 2,442,096 of record NW_018127932.1, on the reverse strand, counting down.
AGCACACTTCTAATTTATGTTTCAATTTAAAATACATCTATAGAGTACATTTTGATCTTTGTACAACATATTTAATAATAAAATTAAATACAATGACATTCCTTAAGTAGCTCAAGACAGTTCCATGACTTCAATAATGTCAAGCAGGCAGCTTTGACTCAGAGTCAAAGTTAAAGTGTAGGCATTAAGCACTGGAGCCAATGAAAAGGATTAGTCATGACTTTGGCATCTATACTCTCATCATTTTAGAGAGAGAGGGGAAGTCAAGCAGATCCACCTGATCAGAGGATGCCCAATAAGAAGTGTCTTTGTTTATTCTCTGTTCAACTGAAATTTATACCTTCACCTGACAATAAATACGCTGTATGACACACTACCTGCAGGGTCTCCCGTGACATGTAGGCTATCTGTGACTCTGACAAAGGCCCGGTCACTGGAGGAGTGATACAAGTAATAGATGGACACAGAAAGAGAAAAGATGAGATGATGTCAAAGAGTGGAAAAGAGTTCGAACAGAACAGCAGCACAGTTATGATTAAAACGCATGTGTTTGTGAAGGTGCATGTTTGTACCGTGATAGATGTCCTGCAGAGAACCTCCTCCACAGTACTCCATACTGATCCATAACTTATCTCTCCTGCACACACACACACTTTTTGTCAGTACACCTTCACACATACACACAATGTTTCACCCACTTGATTTCTCCTCACACACACACACACACACACACACACGTTTTCTCACATACACCAGCTCATCTCTCTGTACTTCTCTGACAAACACACACAACGGTAAAATGACATGCTTTAATACCAACACCATGCACTTTGATAACAACCACAACTAAACGTTACGCATCTGACACACACACACACACACGCACAAACTTAAGTCAGATAACTGCCAAAATAGGCAACAATGTTGGAGTGTTTACAGTCCTTCATCATTATAATCTCCTGCTGGACGACAGCAAAGTCCTCACCTGGAGTGAAAACATATGTGCGTGCACACACACACACACACACCACACACACACACACACACACACACAGTTGTCATAGTGATAATCCAAAACTGCAATGCCTGACATTATTATTATTTTTTAATAAAGCAACAGAAAAGAAGAGTTTGTTTCATTTCCAGAATTTTCTCTTGGGGATTAATTAGGTACTCTATCTATAAATTTGTGATTGTGTCTGAGTGTGTGTGTGTGTGTGTGTGGGGAAGGGGGGGGCGCCAAGTGATGGAGGCAGACTCTTTGAAGCCACAGCAAAAGGATGAAGAGCAGCAGAGCAAGTTTCCACATAATGTTCTTTTTCAAAATTCCACACTTGGTGACCATACTGATGATGTCATGGGGTAGGACTAGATAAGTCTAACTTCTTCCTGTACTAGGTATAAGCAAATTGATAAGGGATTAACATTTGTGGATATGTGTAAAATTATGTGTGTTGACATATCGACTATCTTTACATGCTTGAAAGAATAAAATCAAATCAAATCAAATCAAAAAATACTTATTTGGAACACATTCCCTGACTTCCTATAATGTTTTAAGTTTTATTTATGACAGTTTCTTTTTTTTCTTTTTAGTGGAGGGCTGGAAGATCAGCAGATGGGATGGAAAGGGAGGAAATATCACATGGGGGGAGAGAGAGAGTTAAGCACAGG
>NW_018127932.1:2438651-2440395 GCF_001952655.1 Monopterus albus | reverse complement strand
GTAGGGAAAAAAGATTTGAGGACTGCAGATAGAAAGAGAAGAACATGACAAAGCAAATGTGAGAGTGATATATCAATAGAAAGGAAGATACAATAACAAAAGGGAGACAGAAGAACAGAAAGAAGAGACGACTCACCCGGTTCCAGCTTGATGACTTTGATAGCAGCCAGCTCTCCTGTGTTTACATTACGAGCCTAAAGAAAGGAGAGAGGTGGTGAGTCAGCAGAGGCTTTGAAACAGCTAATATATGGCACTGTTGTGTGCACGTTGTCCATGTGTCAGGGTAGAGTGCTCATTTCAGATACTCTGTTGCCTTTTTCAGACCTATATTTGACGTGTCGAAAATAATTTTTGTGAGAATTCGGCAAAGAAGCTGAACCATGGCTCAACACGCCATCCAGCAGAGCACTGTGCAGGTCAGTCAGGTACCCATAAGCACACCTTTGTGTTAGATTACCTAGTAACGTGAAGAGTTACCTGGCAATCATCAGTGGAGCACAGTGATTGTGGCTGTCAGAGTTGCAAAGTTCTACACCTTTACTAGCATTCTGTTTGATAAACACATGGATCTGTTAGTCAAACTCAAAATATAAGGCATGAAGTTGTAACAAAGACAAATCATAATGGTTGAATCCCATTTGGAACTACTGAACAGCTACCTTTTAACCCATTTGTCAGACACAACATCCCTAGCCCTGTATCTTCTCAACTAATGCATTTCTGTTGCTATTGAAGACAAACGTTTTGTATTCAAACAACTACTCCACCATTCTTCATCAACTAAGCACTACTAAACTATTAGCAGTTCCATTTACATGACATGGGTCGTATTATTTTGTCATCACTGCTCCAAATGTATCTTTTCTAAACTGTTAACATCATGTTCCTAATGCCACCAGAAATTACACTAATTATGCCATATGTTGCAGACCAGAATCCATTCACACTTAGTTAAGGCAGGGGTGGAGGAATGGATGGACCTCAGCGGGAAACTGACACAATTTTTCCTGTATTCCAGAAAAGCTGGCACTGGTCAGAACTGGGAGGACTTGCAGGGCACCGAGGCCAGTTTTCTATAAATAGCAAGCTTTGTTTACATGTAGTATTAGTGCTGGTGGAGGACAGGAGAGGAATTCTATATGAAATATACATGAATAAAAGATGGTCTTTCAGAGGAGGCATGCAGGAAACTACTCACTTCCCTCAGACCAAAATTGTGCAAGTGTGACAGTGTGTGTCACTGCAGAAGTATGCGCGAGACAACAAGAGACGAAGGGACATTTAAAGTTACAGTGAGGAACAGAAGTATTTGAACACCCTGCAATTTTGCAAGTTCTCCCACTTAGAAATCATGGAGGGGTCTGAAATTCACATTGTAGGTACATTCCCACTCTGAGAGACAGAATTAAAAAAAAAATGTCAGGAAATCACATTGTATGATTTTTAAAGAATTTATTTGTCTTGCACTGCTAAACATAAGTATTTGAACACCTGAGAAAATCAGTGTTAATATTTGGTACAGAATCCTTTGTTTTGCACACACTGCAACAGGGATTTTGGCCCACTCCTCCACATAGATCTCCTCTAGATCTGTCAGGTTTCGGGGCTGTCGCTGAGCAACGCGGAGTTTAAGCTCCCTCCAAAGATGTTCTATTGGATTGAGGTCTGGAGACTGGCTAGGCCACTCCAGAACCTTGATATGCTTCTTACGGAGCCACTCCTTGGTTATCCTGGCTGTGTGCTT
>NW_018127932.1:2423391-2437931 GCF_001952655.1 Monopterus albus | reverse complement strand
TTTCTCAGGTGTTCAAATACTTATGTTCAGCAGTGCAAGACAAATAAATTCTTTAAAAATCATATACAATGTGATTTCCTGAAATTTTTTTTTAATTCTGTCTCTCAGAGTGGGAATGCACCTACAATGTGAATTTCAGACCCCTCCATGATTTCTAAGTGGGAGAACTTGCAAAATCGCAGGGTGTTCAAATACTTCTGTTCCTCACCGTAACTGACAGAACCGAGGCTTTCAACATGAGACACAAAATGAGCTACAGCGCCCCGGACAGCCTGGGAGCCATGCTGTTTCTAACACGACGACAGTTGCCATCTTTGCTGATTCAATGGCTTCACGGCCTCTTTGACCCCGATGTGGGTAGAAGCAGCCTCGCCTGCAGACTTATCCAACATTAGGAAGAACATCCGTGAATTTTTACACCTGGTCTGTTCACTTTATTGAAACTAAAACTGAACAAAAGAACTGACTCTCTCTTTTAATCTGGGGTTCTTACGCCTGTGTATGAGGGCTGAGGGCCCTTTACCTGTCTGTGCTCAGGGGTCCACGGTCTCATAACCTGTCCATGTTCAACAGTGTCTGCACTGAGGTGCTGTACCCTGCCTCACCTCGGAAATTTTACACGAGAATTAACTTAAAATGGGACCAACTTTCAAAGGCAAGGTGGGATTAGGGAATATTTTCCACATACTGCAATGCTAGATCAAGTGGCTTGATGCGGGCTTCTACTACACAGTAATGGAGAAACTTAGCTCACAGCCATCATAAGGGGTGTGTGTGTGTGTGTGTGTGTGTGTGCCATATTCTGCACATTCATCCACCCAGGACTCATTTAACGCATCCTTTAGTACTGAACTCTGTCTTTCTTAGTACAAGGCTCTGGTAAGAGCAATATAGTGACAAATTACTGTATGTCACACGTCTGCTATCACAAACACCTGATGAGATGAATGTGACGGACTCCCCCATAACACCAGTGGCATTGCATTTGCTACGCTGACACACCCAAATAGTGTGTGTGTATGAATGTACATACACTATATGTAATAGAGAAAAACAAAATATTTTCACATCACAAGCAACGACAGCCCAGACATCGCTTATACAGCAAACACTTCTTGCCATGCTGGGAGAGACACCACTCATTAGTTGTTCCTTTAAACTTTCATTTGTATTACTGTATGTCACACGTCTGCTATCACAAACACCTGATGAGATGAATGTGACGGACTCCCCCATAACACCAGTGGCATTGCATTTGCTACGCTGACACACCCAAATAGTGTGTGTGTATGAATGTACATACACTATATGTAATAGAGAAAAACAAAATATTTTCATCCAACCACAAAACTTTCAAAATGATTTAAAGCCATCTCTGCGTACTCTTGTTTGTTTGTGTAATGCAAAAGAACTTTTCAAATATAGAAACCATATTAGTTTGTCTCAGACATCTTTAATACAAGCTTCATTTGTTAGATTTAATGAAGAAGGCCTGATGACGGACAGCAGCAGCTCCTCTAATTCAGAAGAGCGAAAACTGTTGCATTTTTAAAAGCAACAGCTTCTTCTTCCAGATGCTTTGTTAACTTTTTAGTATTTCATTAAAAATTCATAAAAAAGCCACAGGATCTTGTATTAAACTTTGGTTCAAATTTACTTTAAATAGCTGATTATGCCCTTTCTCACACTACTGTGAATTGCACTGTCCTGATCATTTGTTGCAATAAATGCAGGAGACAGATCTAGACAGGTCTAGTATTGACCGTCTATGCAGAGGATTGATTGTGAAATAATTCACATTAGACTGGTAATACATCTATTACATCTTAACAGCCAGAAATATTAGAGAAGACACACCAGTCCTGCACGTTCTGACAACAAGGGTGAACTTTTCAAAATATGAGGTTTAATTTAACAACTCAAATGATGATTTTAAGTATAACACTGTGTACTATCAACACTGGTTACCAATGTGTCACTGCGCCAGTAACACAGAGGCAAATTCCTGCACAAAACATTAACCGTACTTGGCCAACAGAAACCCGAGTGCCAGGATGGGGACCACATTTCCGATCTGGGGAACCTTGCTTTGCTTCAGAGCTTGTATTAATCTGTCCACCTCAGTGAGCAAACAACTGGAGGAACAGTGACAAAAACAGGATGGCTCTGAGCCAGTAGCTCTACAGCCATCTGTGTATGTGTGTCTGCATGTGACGACACAGTCATCTGGCTTTGTGTGTGTATGTGTTATGCTACAGCTTGCTGCTCTACAGTCTTCCTCTACTAGAGCAGTGTGAAACAATAGGACATGAACACACACAGACACAAAGGAAGCGAGGACTGCTGCATTCCTGGACCTCGGCTGCTCGGCTGTGCCACGCACACTGGGGTCTGGTCTACCATTTCCACATTTATTACCATTAAGTCTTAAGTTAAACACATTATGAGTGTGTCAATGCATAACCAAACAGCAACTTAATATGGCTTCAACCATGGACAATGATGATGGTCTTCATCCTTGTGTTACCTTTAAGAAGACAGATGAGGCATCAAAGTCACACCTGGCCAAATCAGCAAATATCCTTATTAAATCTGCTACAATTTTACTATAGTTTAAATTGGATTTAAATGGGAAATTCTTTCCACAAATACAGCTGTGTGTATTGTTTTACCATATTATTTTTATCCATGTCATTTGAAGTTGTTCATAATTACTGTACATGCCACAAACAGCTTTGGGATATTTATCTGGCTGTGCTGTTAAATTGGCTCAAAATCAGTGACGGGTTTCTGACGGAAGCATTGTTTGTCACCAAAATACCCACATGGCTGGTATGTTTCTAGAGTACACACTGCTACCGAGATTGATTTGTTATGGACTGATCTGTATCCCCACTGAAGGCCATTACCTGCCTCTGCTTCCTCGATTCTGAAGCCACAAGCACTGTCACCTTGAGAAAACAGGCCAGTCATCTATTTAAACAACACTAGTTACAATAGAGCAATATATTCAGCTGCTACTGGCATCAATGACAAAGTGGAACTGCAAAAGATGAGCATTGTTGCTTCCTCACCACGCTGCACAGAGTGACAAATCAATGCAAATTGTATCTTAAACATCAGTGAGGAAGCGGGCCTTTATATAGGAAGCTGTAGCTCACCAACATCATATAGTTCTCTTTCCGAGTCTGTTTGGTTTTCTTGGGTTTGAAGCATCACACAAACCAGTCAAGACTGATAAACAGCATGCTGCATGCAGTTTACTGTCCTCATGTGCAGGATTTCTAAGTGTGGAAGTTTAGACCGGATCAAACTGTTGCCTTCCACTAACATTTCAAAAGTGAAAAACTGGATTAGAAACCAGAAATCATTCAGTGCTGTCACCTACAGTACAAGAGAAGCATGGTGGCTTTCTTCCAATATCGGCACAGAGTGGATGATTTGTGTTTAGGGATATGAACGTGTCTAGTTGGAGATATTTACTGTAGACTGTACGATGAGAAGTTGTGCAGCAGGTATTGTCAAGTATTTCAGGTGGTAAAACTGTGACTGACATTAAATGACTGCAATTAATATAGTGTTTAAAAAAAAAAAAGTTACTGCAGACAGCCTCAGGGGTGTTTGGTAAAACCAGCCCGCCCTGCCTTGTGATGTCAATAAAGACTCTGAGCTCAAATGAAGAGTCATGGCAATATTGAGAAATTGACTGGGTCTTAAGGTCTCTGTTAAGGACACAGTCCTGTGGGAAGCTATTGAATCTTTGGCATTAAATGTGACTTGCTCATTGACACCATCGTCATAAAATACTGGCAACTTATTGTGTTTTTTTTTTTTAAATGGCACCTCATTACCAAAACTCAAACATAACAGGTTCAGCCCTACAGATCCTGTGAAGGATCAAACCTGTGCTCTTGTGGTCAGGAGGCCTGTCTTAGTATCAGCCAGTCCTTCTCCTTTAGTTTCTAACTCATGCTGACAGAGAGGCAGGGCTACAAACAGAGGAGAAAACAAGCTAGCAGAGTTCACAATTTGTTTCCTGCCAAACATTCCTATCCAAGCCACAGATTTCCATACAGCGGTAAAACTAAATATAGACATTGAGGTTAACCAAGTACCATGGTACTAAGAAGCACATCCATTAACCCAGAGGTTTCAAGTTGGAGCCCCAAAGTGTCCTTCAGCAAAACCCCTGGAGCATCTGCTGCCAACAAGGAACTGCAATTTAGTGTTATGTTGCATTTTTATTCTTTACCACTACTTTTATAAATATATGAGTGCACATTAATCAGCTGTACACAGTTTGTGACAGGTCTAGCAGGTGAGTTAACTCTGAGCTGCTGGCCTGGTGAAGAGACTGTCACACACACATTTTCAACATGGCAAGATAATGAACTTAAATTAGGAACAAACAAGATTAGCTCCAACAGGGGGAGATACAATAAAGAAACACAAACATATAAGATGTACTTTATGAACAAACAGTAGATGGGCATTAAAAATAATAATAAATCTTAATTTACTTTCCTGTAATTACAGAGAATTCGGAAATTAACCAAATGTCATTTAGTCCCATTCAAGTGTTTAATGAATCTCTCATCTAGCAAAGGCCTCTCCCTGACACAGCAGTGAAATTAAAGTCCACAACAGCACGTCTGCTACACAAACAGCTCCAGAACTATGAATCTGGATATTTAATTTGTATAACCTGACTGATGTACTACAGCGAGCTCATGTACAAATCAACCAGGTATGGCTGACATAATGTCTCTGAAGCGGTCTAGAATGAAAAATCACTTTAATATTTTGATGAACCACTTGTTTTCATACTCAGTTGTATCCTTCTGTTGAACTCATCATACTTTATGGCACAGCATGGTGTATTATAGAGGGACATTACTTATGTCTGAAGCACTCAGCTGGGCATTTATAGCAACCGCATCCTTCCCGTTTGGAGCCCAGCACAGGGCCTGCAGGTGTGGGACTTTAGATATCAGCTATAACGCGACATAAATCCGACACTATCCACAGAAATGAACATTTAAGTTCCTTAATAGAGCTCCTTAATAACTGTGACTAGTTCTTATTGATGTTAAAAACGTGAATAATAACAGTAAGAGGTTCTGACATTATGGCTGCTGTTGTTATTGTTGTTATTGTAGCTAACGTTAGCTTAGCCAGGAACGTCTTAAGCCAAAGTGGATTTCCAAGCAGGCAGCTGTCAGTCTGTCAGAGCAAAACCTTTAACAAGTTCAGTAGGAGCTCTGCAATGTTAAGATTAATAGCGAACCTACTGGGCTGTCTCTGCTTCAGTCTATGTTTCCGTTTAGGCAACAAATCACTGCTTGTTGTCATGTTGTCACAATGTTCCCAACAAACAGCTAAAAGCCTAGTTAGCTTCTCGATGCTATCATGCTAACTGGGTCCGTTGGATAGCTAAAGGCTAAGCGTTTATTATCGGACACGTCTCAAATGATTACTCTCCTTCAGTATTAATAGTAGCCATTCAATACAATTTTAGATGACCACAGCATACGGTGTGCAAACAAGTTATCATTTTTGTAACGACTCACAGAACAGTACAAAATGAATTTAATTTAGCGTTAAATCAAATGTATGCGCCCGATGTCCGTTCAAAGGTTTACAGTAAACAGCAGCGCTGGCTTTGGTTAATTACAATTTCTCAGCACCTGGTCATTGTAATTGTTAAATGCCATTTCTGCAACGTTAAGCCCGATGAGCATGAAGTCGACAATAACACTCATAAAACACGAGCAAAGAATGTGTCCGACAATGGAATTATGTGCAAGAGTAGCAGATTAAATATGGCATCAGTTAAACCTAATCACAGAAAAAGGCAGTATTTCAGAAATAAGCTAAAGACGGCTCCATTATTTGTTTTCTACTGTGTATACAACGCCCATGGACTATAAAGGAAACCTATAAATAAGCTATAAACATCTAACCACTCTGCGTCCGATCATGGAACTCTTTGGTTCCCTCACTGCAGTTTTACCTTGTACACATCTCCGTATGTGCCGCTTCCTATCCTCTGGATCAGCTCGAAATCTTCTTGCGGATTCCGCCGGGACAGGTCGACACTGGAGTTCATCATTTCCACTGCCGATTACGGCACCGATCGCGCACAGTTGACGAACCCCAACAATGTATGAAACAGATATTTTAAGAAAAACATACGGCGTCAGAAAATCCCAGCCCGAATCCACTGTAGCGCCAACATGGCTTCCACTGCGCAATGGAAATCATGGCGTATTTTCTCCATAGTCTGACCAGAGCTGGAGCTGTTGTATTTAAGGTATTTGCAGATAAGATAACTTCAGATTAAAGTAAAAGCTTCGATTAACGAAAACAATACTAATTAGTCACTTGTTAATTTGTTTTGTGGTTTCATTTCAAAAAGACAATAAAACATCTCATTTTAACTCAAACCTGTATTAACTTCACTTAATCTATTCCTACACTTTTGGGGTCCATCCAATGGAAGTGAAACTGCAGCAAAAACACAGGAAGTTTACAGCTGATGGTGAAATAAATAAAAACAATACTACGCCCTATGAGGTCATGAATGGTTCACTGAAAAACTGGGCTAAGCAGGGCTAAACAGTGGCAGATGGCAACATTGTGATTCTGCTTATGGGGTCTGTTACAGGCAGAACAAAAGTCTTATTCTTGAAAACTACCAGTCACCATTCCACTCAGAGTGAAATGATATGGGTAAGGCTAGCAATATTCCATGTTTATCCAAGTATCAACAGTGACTAAAACAACAAATAGCTTATTCTTCTGTGTCATAGATCTTCATTGTTTTGCCAAAAACTACTAAAAACACAACCTTGCTGCACATTTTTTCCACTGGGTAACATGTTCATTCATCAGCATGCACATGGACACTGTAGTTTATGTCGAGTTAATCTCACATATATCATCTGGGTGTTGTGAGCACCAAATATGCATTGATTAGAATCTGGAAAATGTCTCCAATAAATGCACAACTTATACCTGTTTGAGTATTACTTTCTAAAGTCTACAGTGTTCCTGTTTTAGGAAAGTAGTGAGCCTTTAAAAAATGAAATAATATATGTATCCTGTGAGCTGTTTTGAGGTATTTACTGTAGAATGTTTTACTGTAGTTCTTCAGTAGGAACCAATGAGGTTGGGTGCTATAGACAGGTTATGGATGTTGTTGGAAGAATTAAGGGTCAGCCTTTGGAATGGCAAAATTTACAATGCACAAAGTTGACACAATTTAAAATAAAACTCTTCAAAAAATATTGGCATATATAGTTTTAATATCATTTGTAACTAAAAATCATTATGGAAACAAAACATGCTGCAGTAGTTCTAGCAAACTGCTGCAGTTCGACTGCTCATTTTTCATGATAAATAGCAAAGAAAAGTATCTTATTTACTTTGAAATGTAGCTTCTATCAATAGTGATCAAGCAACTATCTTGACATATTTATGGATGAGTCCATCTATCGCACCAAGGCTGACTCTCAGAGTTGCCTGATGCTTCAGGGAGGAGAGAGGGGGAAGTGGACCATGACAGAGCTCGTCTGTTTCCCGAGTGTATGAGGGCTGAACTCCGTAGTGGATTTGGAAACTCTGCTGCTTTGTTGAAGGTAGAAAAGAAGAAGGAGAGTCTTGTATTCCAGTTTGAAGCTTTGTTCCCTGGTTAGATGTCGGTCCAGTGTGTTTCTGTGCCAGGAGTTCTTTCAGGAGATAGGATAACTGAGGACTCAGCAGAAGAACCAGAGTACCACCAATGGAGAGCACTCTGGAAATACACACATTCGTTAAACTGATTACAGACAGAACGCCTTTTTTCATGCTTATTTGAAATTTTATAGAAACACTGACCAACACAATATTCTAAAAGAAACAAATGCAATGCATAAACAGGGGCACAAACCTCTCCATCTCATTGACAATAGCTGGCAGCTTGGCAGCCATGTCTGTTTTGGTGCCAAACTTCCTGCCAAATGGTAGGTCACAGACCACAGCATCTACACTGCCACTGGGCAGAGGCAGCACTGCACACACAGAGGTGGACAGACATCATTTAAAACATGACAGCAGGGTTGTGTCTGACCTCCCATAAAAACATGTAGCTTTGCATCCACAGTGAACTAAATAAAGGTTTAACAACAACATCAAATTGACACTTTTCCAGTGCAGGTATCCTACCAACAGATGAAGCTTTCAGCAGGTGTATTCTGTTTCCCAGCTCTGCAAACTCTACATTGTCATTGGCCTTCTGAAGCTGTCCATCATCAATGTCCATACCCAGGAAACAGGTAGCCTAATGACCCCATTGAGGTTATCAGATTATAATAGTGGTGACACAAATGCACAGTATCAAGGTAAACATTGCAATGATCTTTCTAATCTATTCCATTTTCTTCTGCTTATCTGAGATCGGGTCACGGTGGCAACAGGTTGCAAGTCAGGCAATCTTTCTAATACATATTTTTAAAACAGAGCCTTTGATATTTCTTGGGAGAACAGAGAAGAAAGCAAACAAAAGCAACTGAATAATATAAAATGTGACAAGGAAATATTACAATTAGACAGTATTACTGCATATCTGAACAATATTCTTAGCATTACCATACATATGAAACAAAAACAAACAGTAGGATACTTGTCGTCGTGTGTACAGGGACTGAACCATTTTCAATCATTTTGTGTTTTGTCCAGTTCTAAAACTTTATAAAGTCCGTTAACTTCACTTTTCAAACATTCCTACAGTTGACAGATATACAGCAACACTGTGTTGATTTCTGTCCTGACCTTGTGCTCCTGTGCTGCTTCTATTAAGATGGTTCCCACCCCACACATTGGGTCAACGACACAGAAACCTGGCTAGGAAAGAGAAGACAACACACAGTATAGACAGTTGGTCACCTGCACACAGTGCAACTGTGACCGAGGGGCAATATGACATTATAGTCTGAGCGGTCATCATGCAAACGTTTTAGCACACTGACTGTCAAATTATAAATAACAAACATTATGTTAAAGTCTGAAAATAAGGTCAGCTTTAGCATAGCAGCTTTAAGGCTAAATTGTCACATTTAAATGAGTCTAAACATGCCTTTATTTTTAAGGGGATTGATAAAACAAAAAATTAGCAGAATATTTCTCTGCAACAAAGACAAAAGAAAAGCCCCTGCTTGCATTATTTAATAATGCTTTCTAATTCTCAAATAAAGGTATAAACAAAATAGTATACACTACAAAGTAGTTTCCTTATAACCTTCAGGAATCATAAATGCACACACTATAAATAAAGAATACAGCAGCAGTTGTGTGTCTTAGTACCTGTATCTGAGCCAGTGAGGCCATAGCCCAGGCTACTGTAGACCTCAGTCCTGTGGTTTTAATATAGCTCCGGTTAGCCAGTGGTAACCTGCACATCAGAAAGACACATCAGACCCATTCATAAGCTACACTTATGACTACTCATCTAATTAACTGAAGCTGTGATATGACAAGTCTACCCCACCATCAGACCTAAATCCCCTGTGTTTCTGAGATTCACAGTAAATATTCATACAAAAATATTTAGTACAATTTAGAGCATATACAGAAGCATTTGCTGTTAGTGAGAGTCTCTGGATTGTTTTTACAACGTGAGGCTAGCAGTCACAGCACAGATGTATTAAAAACAACACCACAGCATTTAAGAAACAAAAGGAAAAGTTGAACATGCATCAGACAAGATACATTCAAAAACTGCCAACAGCTGCACTGTGTTTATGTTTATTACAGACTGGCTATGTTACAAATTGTCTCTCTTGGAGTAACTTTGATGACTCCTGGTTTTAAATTAATTATTGATAGAGAAAACGCTTTAGTCAATAACCTGGTCAGTGGAATCCCCAGTAGGCAGTGGTCATCACTCAAATAAACATTTACCTGCAGAACAGAACAAAGAGCCTAACAGTGTCACATTTGAAGGGACAGGCAGAGAGTTTCTGCCAACACCACCACCCAAAGAGAACATTTAGAGGTACTATCAAACAGCCTGACCACAATAACCTATAACCGATATAACTGGGGAGATTTTTTTTTAACACTAAAAGAATTTACCTCCAGCTGTGGATTCTTCAGATCAGCCTTCCAGCCCAACAGTCTGCTCAAACCTACTCCAATCACTTTGCTCACCTCCTGTATTAGATATCATTTAGAAACACAGAATAGTTATTTATGGTACTCACACCTCCATATGGTTACCTGGTTGTATGTGCAGGAAGGCATTCTGTATGTCCATCTGACACTGTGATCGAGAGAGTAGTCACCTGACTGACAATATGACTTTGTGTCCACAAATGAATGACATGCATTTATTTTTGCTTAGTCTAACAAGGTGCAGCTTTACTAAGGTCTTCAGAAGCTCACAAAAATCAAAATAATTGGGGTTCTGAAATTGGGGGTATAAGTCTCTGATTACTTCCTAATGTATATACACCTACCAGAGAAAATATTCTGACTTTACAGAGTTCTGCATTTTAACTTCTGCTACCTGTGAGCTGAAGTATCGGGACACCGATCCAGTACACTTGCAGCTTATCCTAAAAGAGACTGCGACAGCAAAAGCCAGCTCTGGTTGCAGTAGTGCTTTGCCTCCTCCTCCAGTGGACTTCACTTTATTACATGAGAAAACAGAAGGATGTAAAGAAGAAAACAGGAATGAGAAAATGTTGCATGTCTATAAATAAATACTGAAACATTATCTTATTACCATTTTCCACACTTATTACAGCAAAGCTTGCTGCATTGACAACCTTCCTCCTGCCGCTACTTTCCACGTTGTGGTGTCGTCCTGCTGTTGCATGGTCCCAGACTGTTCCTCCTCCATTGAAATCTGTTCCTGATATCACTCCATGTCTACTATTAAATATTCTCCTCTTGTCTTCTTCCTCTCTCTTCCTTTCTCTCTCAGATGCCTTGTCTTTCTCCACATTCTTCTCACTATTGGAGTCTTGAGTGGCACCCCAACTCTCCTCATCATCTTCTTCATCATCCCTCTTACTCTTTTTTTCTAAAAAGCAGGTTTCTCCACTTGTCTCTTCCTCCTTCTCTTTCTGTACATCTCCCATTCCTTCAGCCTCCCTCTCTTCTTTCTCTCGCTTTCTCTTCTTTTCCACTGTCTGTGCTCTAGTTCCCAGGCTCCTGTTCCCATTCTCCTCCTCCCTCTGCTCTCCTGTTCTTTTTCTAGTCTCCATACCCTGCTCATCCTCCTCTTCCCTCTGTCCTTCACCCCCTCTCCCCTCCTCCCTGTTCATCTTCCCTCCCAGGGCAGTGCTTGGTGTTAGGGCAGAGGTTATTCTGTTCTTCTTCTGTTCTAGCTCCCCCTGCAGGCGACTCCATGTCAGAGCAGCCCTGGTCCATTGATTCTTGTCACCCAGCAGTCTGGACTGCAGAACAGAGGCTGCCTTTGCTATGAATATCAAAGAAAACACTCATCAAAAGTTGATACAAACATGGCAATTAATGGCACTAAGCTGCAACGAGATTAGGTTTAAATTAAAATGACATTTAAGGCACGTGATAACTGAAAGACAGGCATACAATTTAATAACTACCAGGGTATTCCTCATGTTTTGTATCTGTGTATGTGAGGTATCAGGCTGGCACCTGGGTTGGTGTGGGCAGACAGCCGCACAGGTGGCTCTTGTTTCACCAGGAGGAAGAGTCTCTCAGCAGCTTTCAGCTCGCTGACTCTGTCAATAGTCATAGGGGAACTGAACAACACTTTACCTGGGATCTGACGCACCTGGACACACACAACAACAGAAAGAGCAGGTCATCGTTTACAGACTTCACTATGCAGCTAAACCAGCAATAATTCAGTGAGGCAATTAAATCTTGAACTGACCAATACTGCATTATTGGGATAGACACTAATATTAATGTTTAAGAGTCAAATAAATTAAATCAGGCGTTAACACGTTTAACTTAATAATCATATTCATCTTGCTAGCTAACAATCAAACGTGCATTGCTTACCGCAGCAGGTTCACATCTAGTTAGTTAACTGGGATTTTTGCGAACATCTAACAACACAGTGCCTATCGGTACAAAACAAAGAGCTTCTGTTAAGATCAACGTCCTTCTTCTTTATTTTTAACAAAATCTCTAAAACTAACCAGGGATGTAATAGTGAAACTGGCATTGATGTCAGGTACAGTGTAAGTTTTTTTTTACTGCCGTTGCGACTTGTCATTTCACCCGTAGAAATACCTACATTTTCAGCTGCGAGCTTCCTCTTCACCTCCTCCATTAAGAAAGGCTCCATGCCTTTACCAGCTGTGCAGTAGTAGCAAAGTAAACCCCCCTCACTCCTCGGTTCAGTCATTATAATATGTTCAGGGTCAACACATTCTCATAACTTCTACTGGTCTGTGAAAGTCGCCATGTTGGTTTGTTTGTTTACACCGGAAACGGAACTACGCCATAGCACGCAGTGACCATTCCTGGCCAGCAGGGGACTCTCTTACGTCGTGGAAAAACCGTAGCTGCATTATACCAGACATTTGACTCTCAACCACTTTCTTATCTGTCTTTCCTCCTGCCAAGTCACACTTTCTCCAGTAATTTTTTATGACCTCAGACAAAGTTAATCCCCTTACTTTATTTGATGAACAATGTACTGCTTGTGCATTGTACCATAAAACCCCTCAAATGCTGACAGGCTGATGCAACCTGCCGCAGTGCAGTGCATGATTCTAACAATGTGAAGCATAAATATGTTTATATAATATTGACCATGAATATTGCTTTAGATTGATGTAATTTCTAGAGCCATTGCTAACAATGTTAGGAATGGAGGTGACTGGTAGCTCCTTCAAGAGCTATTTTCAGCTGGTCTAGTGGAAAATTTGTCTCTTATGCCAACTAGTGTAGGCCATCAGACTGACATCAGAATGGCCTGTAGAAACACAATCCACCTAACTTTTTTGCTACATTAGATTTACTTGACAAATTCCTTCCAGTGTTCATTTAGTCCATATTATCATCATGTAGAAAAACAAAAAGAGGAGAAGTGAGATTTTCTTTCTTTGCAATAACTTTCATCTCTTTAAGGTTAATTCAGCTCAACTGTCTCAAACACTGGCCACACTGTTGGTCACGTAATTTCCATCCAGCATATTGCAGTCAGAAACCCTGTTACATCAGATTGCTCCATTTATAAACATTACTGGGTTGCAAGATGGAAAATGATTATGGCACCTTTAGTCAGAGACAGTTTAAATTAAAATTAAAGTTGGATTTATAGGGCTTTTACCAAATAAAATGCAATTCAGGTTTCCCCTCCTCTTCGTTATGCTCTTTCTCTTAGCTTATGACTACTTTCATTAGCCCATAATATTGGATGTATCCATGCTGAAAGGAGACATTAATACTGCTTTCAACAGCTGCCTTTTGTAATAATTAGCTCCACGGCTGCTAAGTGAACACAGCAGCTTCACAAAATGGAAGCCACCTGACACATTACTAAACATTAAACTTGGCTTTATTCTCCTCCACACCCCATAAATGATTAGAGGGAGGGAGGGAGGAGGATAAAGGCAGGGAGGGGGCCAGATAAAGAAGACAGAAAATGGATGTTGGAAAAGAAGAGAAGGAAAAAGGAGAACTGATAATGAGGGGAAAGAGATGCAGAACAGAGGAAAAAGAAATAATGGGAAATAACCATAAAGTTAAAACAGTAGATTTGTTTTACATTGTCATAACATTAAACGCTACTAGATTAGTAGCGTTTAATGTTATAATGTGACCAAAATTAGTCACGTACAGTTAGTCACAGTCTGAGGCATCTTTATGACAGCTGGGCGACTTCAAATACTGAGTGTGGCCGAAGCTTCAGAAAGCCCAAGAAGGTGAAGAAGGTGTAGAGAAACTTTTGACAAATGACTTCAGGTGTTAACATGACCTATAGTAACTTGTGAAGGTTAAAGGCAAAGAATTCAAGTTTGGTCACCTGTGCAGGGTGGACCCCGCCTCTCGCCCAGTGTCAGCTGGGATTGGATAAGTGGTATAGATAATGGAAGGATGGATGAAGTTTGGTAACACAGTTAAAAATATATATCTTATATAACACCTGCTTGGTACACAGTAATGTTCAAAACAATTTTGCACTGATTAAATACACTGCAAAGGGTCCAAACAACAACAAGACAGAGTCATTTGTCACTTGCTGACGCATGCTGTACACATACAGAAACACACACTCACACAATGTAAATGTCATGTGTCCATTCTCTGAATCATCTATTTTCAAGAGTTTCCAGCAGTATTATCTTGCAAATTACACATTTAGCTTGTGATAATTAATATGTGCAGAACTTTCATGAGGGCTGTCATCTAAAAGGCCAGGCTATTTGTACATACAGTATGTGTGCGTAGGGTAGGTCGAATGCATCTGTCATTCTCATCCAGCTCCTCTGTTCTTTAATTATCACCTTTACTTTATTTTTTACTTCTGTTCTTTTGATTTCTTTTTTCTTCTTCCC
>NW_018127932.1:2407725-2423367 GCF_001952655.1 Monopterus albus | reverse complement strand
TCCTTTCTCCCACAATCACTTCCCTGCTCTCTTTTCTCACTTTCCTTTCATCTTCACTTCACTCTGTGATGGAAATGAGACCTTTAGAAAGAGACAGCAAAAAAAAATCAGAGCAAAAGAGTGAGAGCACCGGATTTTCACCACTTAAACATGCATCTGTGCCCATTTCTGGGTGCTGGTGGCTGTGTATGTGTGTGGTATGAGCACATTTAAATATTTACTGCTCTTAGAGGAGCGTGAAGTGCGTCAACAAGGTCAAGCTTCCATGGAGATCGAAAGTGAGCTCACCCAGCAAGCACAGCATCAAACTGAGAGAAGCTATTAAGAGCAACAAGAACAGCAGAACAGTCTGTGTATTGGCCCATGTGTTGTTTAAACATCGACATATAATTGCCAAATTAATGTGACACAAGTGATCACAGTGTTTCTTTAAATTATTTCTCATGTGCACCTATTCTAGGATAGGTTTGGTTTGGTTTCTTTGGCTGTCCTTCCTCTCCCTGTACTTCCTGCAGGTATCCCTGGCTCCAGAGCTCTGTGTTTCTGATGAGCAAACATCAGAGATAGTCCTTGCTTTTCTTCTTTTCTCTCTCCTTTATCCACTCACTCCAACCAGTCAAAGCAGAAGGCCTCCCACTAAGAATTAGGGTCTGTCTGAGGTTTTTTCCATTGAAAGGAGTTTTTCCTCCTCATTGTCGCCAAGTGCTTGCTCAAGGAGGATTTGTTGGGTTTTCCTTATAACAATCTAGGGTCTAGACCTGATTATGGAAAGTGCCCCGAGACAATTGTTGTTGTGAACTGAATTAAGCTCTGGCAGCAGTGATAATGTGCTGAATTGCACAATACCAGGGCCCTCTGTGGGTAACAGAGGCTTCCTCTCCACAAATACATGCAGTGTCATATAACATGAATAATTTTGTTTACCTCAGTTATTGAACTTTGGTGGTTAATGGGTGTTTTAACCCCTTTGCGGGCAGTGCAACTTGTTGTAAACATCAAAACATGAACTATACGGATAGTGTCCACATACAGTATATTAGGCTGTCCATTCTTTGGTGCTGGTCGGAGTGTGTTCACTGTTTTTTGTTTTGTTTTTTGTTTTTTAGCTTAAAACAGCTTCCTGCTGCATTTGGAAACAGGGCTGATGAGAGAGACTGAAACAAAACACCAGAGGAGTTGGCTATAAAAACTAAAACACTTAAAGATGAAAAGCTCTTCAAGGCTGCAGTCTCTGCAATTTTGCAACTAACTCATTTCACATTACAAATAGTTAATGCTTTGTTTATGATTAAAGTAGATAATAATAAAGCATAATTCTCCATTGGTACAGTTAGTGCTAGTCTGAATATAAAGCTCATTTTGCATAAATGCTGTCTGACAGTGTCATAACATTGTTCCACTAGACATCAACATTAACCTGAACTATATTCCACAGCAATACGTGAGGCATTTCATTTAGCTACAGTACTTATACACATATAACTTTAAAGCCTGTCACTGCACAAGCCTTTGGTCCACTTAACAGAGAACATCTCTCAGACTACAAAATCCCAAATCCCTATTTTATCATGTAAAAACATTAACATTACACCACCACCAGGGCTGCTGTTCAATTTAGCTAAATAAAAAAGCTGAAAGCCCTTGGCCTATTTGTTCAATATGTGACACAGCCATAAAGAGATTGTAATGATTACTTAAATTCCCAAGGACCTATGTCCTCGTGCAGGGAGCGGAGGATTAGTCGGATTTAAGCATTGACTTAAAGGAAATAAGAAATAGTGCAAAATGGCTGTTCTCCGAGGTTTTAATTATCCAGGTGTCAAAACCTTCTTAGATAAAGATCATCTGGTTAAAACTAGAGCAGGCTAGAGCCCATGGCCTTGATGGCATGATAAACTCCTCCCAGCATGCATAGCAGTTGCACTTCCTGGTCATCACAGCTAGAGGGAGGTCTAAATTTACTGCTGGCTTCCATTCTACTGCTGTGTTGTCTTGGGTAAACTCTTGGCTGCAGCAGATGGTGGACAGAAGAGGAAGAGGGGAGGTGAGGACACAAAAGAAGCCGGCTGGCTAAAACACAACTTGTTTCAGTAAGAGAGATTAGATGTGACTAGAATGCTGCTGGGATGTTAGTGAGAAATGTTAGGGTAGTATTTTGGAGGAGTGTGGAAAATGTTACATCTTGCTGACATGAATCAAATGGATATATGTTGTGTTCTGAATTGTGTAGGCTCTAAAAACATTCACAGCTTGTGTTAAAACCCTCATAGTGTATCATATTATACAGTATACATTATCTATATTATGGGTATTAGCACCAGCTATTCATTGCTGAATTTTCCTTCTTTTCTCTTGCCCTAATATGCTGCTATAGATTAGAGGTATTGACACTACACATACATAAACACAGGTATCATCATGGGTCAACTGTTGTCATCAGAAGAAGAGCTTTCTCAAATGAAGGATGCAGTTGGTTCCCTCCTCTACAATACCATGTTGGAAGCTGGTGCCGTACCTGACCTCGGAGTTGTCCACCCTCTTCTCTTAGCCAGTCATGATGAGAGCTTTGACTCCCGGGACCACCTCCAGGAACAGCTGCAACAGGTTCATGAGATTCAAAAGAAAGTATGACAGTAAAAATGATAGTGTTGCATTTATCAAAACAATCTTGAGAGGGTAAACTACTCATTGATTTCACCTTTAACTCAGTTCAGTCATGAAGTGCAGCTGGAGATGAACAGGTGTGAAAAAAAGCTGTTGCCTTGAGCACCACTCAGTATTAGAAATGTGCTCTTGCTAGGGGTTGCAAAGAAGGATCAAGGATGACTAAATGCTCCTAAAGGGGAGCAAAGTAACATGTTTATTTTATTGAGGCCAGTTGTAACAAACAGTCCACTGGAGTTCTCTAAAAGCACGCTGTGAATCTCACCCAGTTGCAGAGGGGCATTGGGAACAGGGCACCCACCTACCTGAAGGATCTGATTGGCCGACTTACGACTTTCTCAGATGAGCCACGCTTAGCTGGCCTGGTGGGATTAGTGGTTACTATGGTGATGGACATAGCTTACACATCATCAGGGGTGAAAGGAAAATCAGCGGGGTCATCATCATGCCAGGTAAAGCTTCTGATAGATTTAGTGTAGTTATGAATTCCCACATCCAAAAATTGTTGTAAAAAGTGACTAAAGTACAATTTTGAGACTTTATTTTTGTTTTGTTTTTTATTTATTTATTTTTTACCTCCAGCAAAGAGTCTGGGAGCTCCAGGAGGTGATGGAGGAGTACCTGAAGCGCTGTAGGATCAACCTGAGCAATAAAAGCAGGCTGATCCAGGACTGTGTCAGACTTGAGGCCCAGCTCAGCCTCACGCTCACCCAGCTGAAGACCTGCCTGCTGGTGGGAGACTGTGACTCCAGGTGAGAGAACACAGTACTGAAGTTGAGGATGATATCATACAGTGCAGCAGCATACACGGGAGTGGAAGATTTGTCACATCAGGTAAAATTCCACACAGCAGAGAGTAAATAAAGTAAAATACAATACAGAGTACAGGAGAGTAAAGTAGAATACATTTAGACAGATTAAAGTACTGTAAAGCACAAACAGAGCAGAGTAGAAATGGCTGCATGGAGATGAGTAGCCCACTGCTGCAGTGGTTTAAAAACAGCTGTCACGAGGAGTTTATTTTGTTCTGACACTGTCTGTTGCTCCAGGTCTGTGAGACACTGGGCCAGTGCAGCAGCATTTCACACCCAGATGTTGATGCATCTAGCTGTTCTTGACGGTCACGTTGAGCCCCTGGCTGCAAGAACAGCACTGGAGCAATACAAGGAGGACCTTATACAGATCATACCATCTTACAGGTAATACAGTACAAGCAGTAACTGGTACATGAATCCACAATGCACACAGTGTTTGGTGGAAATGGAGTTTGTACTGTAGGCGGGTAACGTCTGAAGTCATGTGAAAGGCACACACCAGTCCCAGTACAAACACTGAAAACACACAGCGCTTCAGAAGAAGCGGGAGTCTTATAAAGCTTACTGACAGCAGAAACCACACACACACACACACACAGTATCCTGAGACGAGCCCTGCAGCCTGCTCCAAATATGACTAAAAAAACAATGAAAATCTTCATCAGATTGTCAGAAAAGTCTCACTATAAAATTTTCAGCTTATGCTTTGACTCGTTGTTTACAGGAAAACTATGATTACCTGCAATCATGACACAATAAATATCATGTGAGTAAAATGGGAAAAGCATGAAAGCCAAGACTTAACAGTTTTTTAATCAAAGAGTTTTATAAGTTAATACATTCACAAAGGAAATTTTGAATCCAGTGCTAAACTAATTAGCTGGCAGATTTTTTTTGTTGTTGTTGTTATTTCTTTGTTTATCCTAATTCTTTCTCATCGTTTTAGGTATTATAAATCTAACACAGTGTGTGTTGTGAAATGTCGAGGGGGTCTTTCGGCATCATATGACTCCAGTGAAGTGCCAGAGGTGGGAGCCATGACAGGACTCATTGTAACAGACAGAGAGACGGGAAAAGGTGTGACCATCCCTCTCTCCAACTTGGAGACTGAGATAGGTACTGTAGACCTTTTTTTTTAAGTAAACAAGAAAACAAATTCAGTCAAGCTGCATTGAACTGAACTAAGCTGAACCTAACAGGGAGAAGAAGGGTTTCTGATGATACCTCTCCAACTGTGTCCTCTTCCATCAACCTGGACCTGATCACCTCAGATCAATATGCCCAGGCATATCTGGACCATCTGTTCTCTGGTAAGGGACCTGTGGCAGAACTGGAGAACTACTTTACCAAGGCTAGCGACTATATGAGAACATTAGGAACAGAACCAGGATGCACAAACAAGACACATGAGCTAGAGCAAAGTGATGGAGCGCACCTTAAAGACCTTGCAGAGGGAACAGATGCATAATAAAGAGTGGACACGGGCAAAGATGATAAACAGGATGAAACAGAGAGGAGAGAAAGCTAAGAAGAGAGAGAGGAATGCAATCAAAGAGATGAAAGTTTGAAACTGAGCATTGTAGAGCCAGAGTCAGAGCAAAGTCTCAATCACAGTTTTCACAATGCAACGAGTACATAAAAGCAACAACTGGACAGCAGCCATATCACAAGATGTCAGTTCTTTACAGAAGAGAAGAAAAAGCTAAACTCAGAGCAGCAGATTGTCTGCAGTGCTGTATAGTACATGACAAAAGTGACAGCTTAGGCCAATTCTAAACTTTAGGTTTGGTGATTTCTCTTCAGACAACTTTAAGGACATAGTTTCACTGCTTGTATATTTGCTCCATTATTGATACCATTATTGTATGATTATGAGTAAAATTAAATCTCAGGAGCAAAGTAGATTCACACAACAATCAGGTAATCATCTATGCAGTACTTTTATAGGTATAAGTTGTTATCAAAGAGGAATTTCTCACAAAAGCTCGAGTTAAATATTTAGAAAATTCATGGGAAATAAATTCCATGTTCTAAGGTCTTAATAAGATATTTAAATTGAGTATTGATCAGACCTGCAGCCAACAGAGCAGAAACGTCTCAGACCAGATGTTAAACCAGATCTTCAGCTAAATCATCCATTGCACACCTTGTACATACAGTACAGGCTAATACCACTGATAAAATCAGTCAGAAACTGATAATCATGTGGTCGGCATGTACTGGCAGTATCTAACAGAAATGACAACACCACCTCTGCCATGGTTTGAATACCAAATGTGATGATCCTACAGCCAATCACGAGACAAATGTCCAGTGTGGAGGAAATGTCATCCGACTCTGCACTCACCAGTGCCTGTGACAGATTGTGTGCAAATCAGATTCATTTTCCAGAGAAATTCCTTTTGAAACCTTAAGTTCATATTTGTATAAGGCTGACATCATGTACTGTATGTGTCTGATGATTTGAGTTACAAGGTTTGTCATCACACACCACTGATTGCTGTCAGGCCTGCTTTAGTGTCATTGTAGCTTGTAATTGCAAACTTCATCTTGAACTAAAGTTGAATATCTGTTAATGTGTGTCAGTTGACTGTCTTTGGAAGGAGATGGATAATAAATAGCACCTTAATGAGCTGTCTTTTTGGCTTTTTAGAAAACGCAGCACTGTTTTTTTGTTTTTTTTCTACATTTAATGTCATCAAGGTAACTTTGGGTGGTAGAAAAATAGACTCTAATCACATGGCTGTGACATCTGTTTTTTGGTACCAAAGTCATGATGAAAGGTCACAACACTACAATTTGTTGGCCATCTGCACAAGACCATTTTCCCTATGTATGTGAAGGGAAATGCATGCTCCAAAAAGGGAGACTTTGAGTGATGTTCACATGAAAGATGGCACTTTTTGTTAAGTGCCTCTCACTTGGAAAGGTTGAAGAGATGCTTTCTCTCTCAGTATTATGGTGCGTGATGCAGCAGGTGGGCGAGCAGCACAGGAAGAAGCTCTTATGTGGCCTATCTGGCAGCACTGTGTGAATGTGAGGGAAAAAGTGTGTGTGGATTTCAGTGTGTGGGTGTGTTGGTGCAAGTGTGTGAGGAAGAGTTGGAGAGTGTGTGCCAGTGTATGTCTAAACTGGAGAAAGAGAAAGACGCGGAGATGTGGATAATCAAGGCGTGCAAAATATTGTGTGTCTGTGTGAATTAAAAATGTGAGATTGATTATGCAGGTATGTGTGTGTGTGTGCATAAAAAGGAAGGTGTGTGAATCACTTATGAGTGAGGGAGTTATGAGTTAATAGAGATAATAGAGATGGCAGTGCAGACAGAAAGAGGGAGAGTGGCACAAGTGGCTCCAATTACTGGCCACTGATTGGTGCTATTCCTCTCTCACTCTTTTATTCTCCTCCTCCCTCTCTCCTTTTTCCTTTACTCTCACTGGATATCAGATATCATTCATTGGAATGTACAGTCAATACAGAAAGTGTTCAGACCCTTTCAAGTTTTCTACATTTTATTATGTTTCAGACTCATTTGGATTGAGTGGATTCAGTTCACTTTTTTCCTCATCTTTCTACACAATGTTAGGAATTGTTAGATTTCGACCTTTCCTTTCTGCGGCTCTTTTTGGTTAAGTGTTAGGCACTTGGCCTTAATTGGTTAAGTTTAGGCAAAAAGTCTAGAATGTGTTAAAGTGGTTGAGAATAACAAAGTTTTGGGTGTTGCGCTCAACAATTACGTTTTGAATTTCAGAAACACTCCATCAGTAGTGTGCCGCAGGTTCATCAGGTTATGGTTAGGTGTTAGGCAAGTAGTGGTTATGGTTAAGGTTAAGAAAAGTCTACAGGAAATGAATGTAAGTCAATGTAAAGCCCCCAAAAGGAATTAAAACATACCGTGTGTGTGTGTGTCTATGCTTGTATGCCGCGGTTGCTTGTTGTGAGGTGTCGCCAAGGCAACAGAAAATCGCCACAGTAACTCGGCATCATCACACCACCCACAAGCCTCTCAGCAGAGAACAGTTTCTGACACAGAGTAACCTACTGTCGAGAGAGAGTGTGTGTGTGTGTGTATGTGTACTGAATGTGTTTGTGTTGGGAGACATGGTAGTGTGTAAACTCAGTTGTGTTTTGATGTTATGTGTGTGTGGGAGTCTGCAAGTCAAAGAGAGGAGGACTTGGTCATCAACTTCTGCCAAGATAAATGGTGGAAGACGAGCAAGTGAGACAAGAAACTGAGAGAAATTGGAAGAACAGTAAAGGTACAAGTAAAAAAGACACAAGGAAGGAGACAGGAAGACAGGTGAAAAGAGAAAAGAGTAAGGAGTGAGTGAAGGTGGGGCGACAGGCTGAGGTAAGGAGAGAACGGGGAGAACAAAGACAGATGTGCTTTGACATGAGGAAGAGAGTGTAAAAAAACCAGAAAGGATGCTAGAAGCTTAAAACCTGAAAACTTGGCTTCAAGCCTTGTATGCAGGTATTTCTCTGTTATACTGATATTCATTACTAAAGCAAAAATCAAAGTGAACAAAATCTGCTTAGTTTTTATTTATCAAAGACACTGTGTTTTGATCATGTTTGATTCACAGTGACCAAACAAGCCACCGACTGTCAAATGGTGCTAAAACAAGCACAGAGGAAAAACAGGAACCCATCACTCATAGTGAGAAGCTGACTGACAACGTATGTTTTCAGGGCTATTACCACTGCACTGATAGATCTTTTTTGGCCCCTTAGGGACAATGGAGTAAACTAAAAACCCATCTGAAACATCATCATCCTTCTAAGGCTTTTATAGTTAAAGTATTAACAAACAATTGGCTATTTACACGTCCAGCTCTGCAGAGATCAGAGGGTCTGCAAAGGTCTGAATCCATGGAGGTCCATCACTATGAGGGTGGTATTTTACAATTTTATCCATCATCATTATATGCTTTGGCAGCTGAGACAGACTTGTGTGTTAAAGCATCATATCAGTGGTTTTGCATGTTTTAGCCCATTAACTCCAAATTGCATACACTTTACATATTTACATATCTTAGATTGATTTCTTACCTTCAAGGCAACCTTTTGATTCAATTCATTCCACTAAAGAAAAATTCACTTTCACTGACTTGGAACTTTCTTGAAATAGATAATCAATCACAACAATTTATTTATTTATTTTTAATCAAATTACTGTCAGCAGTGAACAGGGACTATTGGTGTGTTCATGGACACTTGAAACCTGCGATTTGGTTGTGGAAGCTGCAAGAATCTAAGTGGCTATATACAGTGTATTATGCACATAAACAACATTAATTATGTATTTAATTACATTAAATTATTTTAAGGCATACATTTCACTCCATCAAAACTAAAATAAACCAATTATTTCTTATGTACACACTTATTTTTATTCACACACATCCACACATTGAATACTCCTACTTGTTTCTTCATAATCAGATGCTTTTAAATAATCAGGAAAAACACTTATAGTCATTATCTGAGACAAAGAACTCACACAATGGATGTAGGGCTGGGTTCATGCTCTGGTATTTACCTGACATTTAATTTCAGTCTGTTCTGTGTATTTGAAACACCTGCTCAAAAAATGGCTCCACACACACACACACACACGTTTTTAAACACTACCTACATCATTAGGTTTTTGCTTCGTTATATTATGTCTGCTTTTACCTCTGCAAAGCGTAAGGTGCCAGACTGACTTGATTGACAGGCTGAAAGTAGTGGAATAAAGTACTTTCACATACTCTCTCTCTTTCTCCCTCTGTGTGTGTGTGTGGTGCGCGTGGTTTGTTTTTTTATACTTGCACCAAAAACCAGGAGCACACTATCGCTGTGGGAATTCACATCTCTTGTGGGAACCGGATGCCAAAGTAAAGTTTTGAATTTAACAAAAACCTGTGGTTTAAGGTTAGAATATAAGTTTCAGGGTTGATTAAAGTTTGTGTAAGTCTCCTGGAAATGGGTGCAAGTCTATGTAGGGATCCGTTTAGTGAAAGAACAAGGTTGTGTGTGTGTACTGTTTCTATCTAAACCTCCCGTTAAAAAGTACTAACGCCCCTGGCCTACTCAGACATCCAGGCGTCATCCTCTTCTCTTTTTTCAACAAGCTTGACATTTATACCACATAAATACCATTTGTTTTACTTGGTTTTATTCCATCTACATTCAGCCTGCTTACATTTTTGTTTCATCTCTCCTGTTTTTCAAGAAACTGGATTTTTTTCCCCTATGTTTGGCCATTTGAATTTTGTCATAACACCAAATCAAAATTACATCTGAAATAGGTCCCTGCTCGGTGTCTGACAGTATATTTCTGCTAAAAAGTCTATGCACAAGTCTGGCAGCTATTATTATTCCAGTGCTGACCAAGCTGTCATCCTCAACTTCTGAGATGGGACAGAAACATGTCTGACTTAGAGATAGAAATAAAGGTCAAAGAATAAAGGAATGCATGTCTGCTGGTATGCAGGCTAAATTAATGTCTAGAGAGTAATGTTAATTTAACACATTGAAACAAAGATTTTCCTTGTTATACTGTACAGTAGATATAGATCAAGCACCCCGTGCACTTGAAGCCCTCTGGAATGTAACTAAAAACTTTCTTTTAGTTATGTTTGTGAAGGTACCAGTGTGAGAATGTCATAAACAGACAAGCATGGAGGCCAAAATAATTTAAAAATTGCTCACACAAGGAAACGCTTTCCATCTCTAAGTTACTGTAGATCACCATGTTTCCAGACTTGGCTGTCTTGTAAACAAGGCGAAGCACATCCTGGGACCACAGGAGCTGAACACAGGGATGAAAGTGATGCTGCTCCTCTTATCTAACTCCAGGGAAGACAGCATATTCCCAAAATATCCCTGTGTTCCTTTATAGGCTGTGCACACCCAGACAGGTTTTTGTGGTTATTCTGGCTGAATTGAGCTACTGTATGTTGGAATGTAAGTGGGGACGTCCAACATAAAGTGTCGATTAGAATGATGATGGCCTGTCCCACCCTAACATTATGCCCACAACAAGAAGATGCACAAATTCAGCTATTTAATTACTGAATTGTTTTTTTTTTTCATAAAACCAAACAAAAGCATGATATTTCTTTCTGTGTAATTGTTTTTGCTAGCTACAATAAGAGTCAATAGTACTGTCAAAAAGTGACAAATGGTTAGCCAATGTATCACAGTGTTATCACTGTTCAAAATCTTTGAAGGGCAACTTCTGAGGTTGCACAGAAACTATAATTAATATGTTCTATAGTGATATTATGTCAACAACAGGATGTACCATAATCGCCAAATGTTTGCCAACAAAAATACCCCAGCTCTTGTGTAACACCTTTCGACATCTTGTCACTGAACCTTTGTCTAGTCTAGGCTGTAGGCTTAGGTTGAGGACTGACAGCTAAAACAAAGAAGGCTCGTCCTGTTATTTCTCACTAAGTATAGTTTGACAACCAACGTAGACTTTGACAGTTTCTGCTTTATTCAGTATTCAGGAACAACCATGCACACACATATACTGACATAAACTCACACTTATTTCCCAGCATTCTAACCTGCGAGCAGAGGTCGTCCAGACAAGTACAGTACCTGTCTAGAAATCAAATGGAACAGTACAATGAGATGCTAGACAGACACAGAAGTGGGAAGGTGATGAATAGAGTCAAGGCAAATACCTGAACACAAGAAACACCAACATAAAACACGTTACTCTTTTGCTGCTTCACTCACACAAACAATGAACACCACAAAAATAGATCTAAACAAATTCTTTAAATTGGTTTATAATACATTAAAAAAAACTTCCCCAAACAGGAAGAGAATTTAATTGCAGACAGTCCAGATGTGCACACAGAGAATGGGCACAATCTATCACAGTGGCAGCGAAGGACGAGACGAACCAAACACAACTCATCCATCAGTCAGATGGTACATGATGACCAATCGTGAGACTTTCTTTTCATATGCACACAATTTGAATTATCTGTAAAAGCTTTTGTAGATTGTTCTTTTGATAGTCAACTCCAAAACCAGTTCAAGCTACACAGCACAGTAAACCTGCTCAGAACTAAGGCAGTGTGTTTGTTGAAACTGAGAACTTTGTTCTGGTCAATTTACCTGAATCTGCTACGTTATAGCAGATTTAATTAGCCCATTAGTCAGACATTTAATTCTCTCCAACGTTCTATCCTTTGGTACTGTAGGTTAAAATAAGCTTTTCTTTTACCACAAATTAGTAATTTATCTCTTGTTAATTTTCTCTGACAAAGAAAGGCCGGTGAATACATGTATTAAAGGGAAAAGCATCAGAAAGGCATTCATTATTTTTTCATAGGATGACATGAAAACAAACAGAATTAATCAGCACTGACAAAGCCATCGCTTACAACTCTAACACAATGACAGAACAATGGTGATGGCAGTTAATGAGATGTCAGCCATTCAGACAAATGTCATTTTCATCATCGACAGTCTGAACGTATAAAACATAATGGATGTTTGCTTGTATGGAAGGCTGAGTATGAGATAGAAGGTGGGAGGGAGGCGAGACAAGAGCCGGTTGCAATTCCCATTTGCACTAATGAAAATTTGCATAATAATTCAGCTTTCATATTACAGCTTTGCATTACAGAATGGCTATGACACACACACACACACACATTAGAAAGGCATTGGACTCGCAGGGTCTCTGAAACAGGGTATCCCAAACTTTATTTTATTGGTTTTATCAGAAGTACCTTGTACCATGGAGAGCAGTCACAGTTAGTGGCAACACACATACAACATTTTTCTCCTATCAGTTGGTGCTCAGCAAAAATGAATTAAAATAAAAGTCTGAGGATAGTGCACACAGGACAGCGGAAAACAAAAATTACTTCATTAATACCGACATTGTTGTGGTTATTGTTCAATTTTAAAAACACCCTAAATCATACTGACAAACAAATTCCCCCAGCTACACCCCGTGAGAGCGAAGAGAAGGAAAACAAAAAGATGGACGGGGAGAAATAAGAGTTTGAAGGTGGAGGTGGATTAAAGAAAGAAAGGAGAAAGAGAATTTAGCAACCATGAGAAACAGTTACAGAGACAGACTGTTCAGAGCGAGACTCAAATACAGACACGTGATCCATCGTGAGATGGGTGTGTAACTGCAGATTGAAATACATGTAAGAAAACAGGCGAGTACAAGATGCTGCCGAGTCAGTGGGATAAGCAGCCGGACGTGTCAGACAGACACAAAGACAAACAGAGAAAGTGACAGTCTGAGTCTGAATCAAGCAGTAAAAAGACAAAAGCCCGTCTGAAACGCCCCTCTGATGAAAAAATAACAGCAGAGCGAGAGAGTGGGAGAGAGAGGGGGGATAGCAAGAAAAGAGACCAGTATAATGAAACAGAGAAGAAGAAAGAAACAAGACAGAGACAAACAAGCAAAATACAACTTCTCCAAAAAGGCAATATATGTCATTCTTGAGTGTAATGAGTGTTTAAATAAATATGTAGAATTATTCTCTAAGGTTAGTGTGATGGCCATTTAGTCCACCTCACTTATAACACTATACAGTATATACACAATATTATTCTTCTTTCTTTAATGACAAAATAACCTTTAGATGTACATAGAGTATTCCACCCCTTGTGTCAGAGAACACAGCCACCGGTATTAGAAGTAGCAAGCACTTTGTTTGTGTACAAATAACCCATGCAACTCCAGTATACGTGATTTAAGATATATAGAACTCCTTTAAGATCTCATCTCGCATTCAATAACAGCAGATATTGCCTTTTTAACAAACAATAATTAATTAATGTGCAAGTTTCTCCAAAACGTCGCCTTCGTTTAAATTAAAAACATAGTGCTGTCAGCTCTACGTACATTAAAAAATGTATCTGAACATAAACAGAAAACCTGAATCTATACAACATTCAAACCATTTTTGTCAACACCAGAGGAATGGGATACACTTCTCTATAACTATATACAGACATGTTATCATTCATGCACAGTGTTAACAAGTAGCACATTGACATTCCCAAATATGGAAAACATGGTGTAGGGGGACAGAGGGGAAAAGGGATTTGGGAAAAGACAAAACAAAAGCATTTGCTGCCAGGTTTGATTACTTTGGCAGCAAAGCAACAGATAAAGAGAGGGAGGAGACACAGACCGACACCAGAACAACACACATGCTGGGCAGGAGAAGTCCGCTTCAGTCTCACTGGCCCAGAAATCAACATATGGCTGTAACTTCGTCACCCCCACCCCGTTTTATGTTCATCTTCATCCTCCTTGTCTTTCTTCTCCTTCTTTCTCTTTTTATCATCGTCCTTTTTACACTGTACTTGTTTATGGTTACTTTAAGAGCAGAGAGAAGCTCAGGCAGTTTTTTTCCAACAATACATTAGTCACTGTAGCAACATCTCGGTGTGACTTTGCTCAGCTTGTACCAGCAGCGCTGTTCATCCTTCCTTTCATTCGTTTGTCTGTTTGGTGTTGCATTTGTTTATTCTTCAGTCTGTTAGACAGTCAGTTAAGAAGTGAACAAGGCAAAGAAAACACAGCATCAGTCTTTACATTAGAAGCAACATTGTTAATGGTTCACAACTGATTTAACACCACTGTATTTTTTCACATCAGGTACAACATTATTATTGTGTACATCAGAGTCAAAAAACAAAATCTCAGTTGCTGTTTACATTAGAAGCAATGAAACAACATAGAAGCTGCTTCACAAAAGCAAAACCAACCAGTGCAATGCTTTCCCTTCTTTTAAAACACTGCTGCTTCTTCAAACCTCACCAAAGAAGAATAAAAACAAAAACTATCGTAATCTAAAGCTTGTTTTTCTACTCCTTGATTGCTTTTTGTGTTATATTTACAGCGGTGGCCTGGCTAACCTTGACCCTTCAATCCTCAAAAGTCCAAATCAAGGCAGAAAGCTAAATTCAAGTGCATTTGCGATTCTTTGCCTAGTTAAGTTGCTTTAGAATAGAAAGAACCTGGCTGCGTTCTTATAGCCATGGCAGGTAAAGTGGGCAGGTTTGCTAGTCACAGCTGTGTTGAACTTCCCAACCTCAGTCCAAAAGTCAAGGCAGATCCATTGAGAGGTGGTGCAACAAGGCCAGTGTAGCAAAAGAGCTAACCTCGTATTAATGAAAAATGTTAGCTTGTGAAAAAATACGTGCCGCAAATTAATTTGCTGCAAATAATCACTGCAAGCCTTTCATTCCTGCAAAGGTTTACACCGAGAAATTAGACAGTAGGCAGATTTTAAGTAAACCCAACATGATTTAGTAATTTCATCTCTGTTGAATTTACTCAAAAGGTGATATAAACAGCTTTCAAAATTATTTTCTTTAGTATACTTTTCTACAGTGTACAATCCTTCAGCTTCATGTCAGTGAAGAGACAAGAGCATACATGTTTAAATAGTAAGACTCTGCTAAGATTTAAAACAACACCTCTTTTCAGAGTGGTAATGAAATATGTATATATATTTGGTGTTCTTAGAAAGATCCGTTGGTTATAAAACCCTTTAAAGGTTGGACTGCAAATATTAAGTTGCTAATAGAAAGATTTCCCTTTGGCAAAACAGGGGTAAACTGCCACTCCAAGGCCTTCACACTAGAACAGCTGCTATCACACTGAGCCACACACTGTGCAGAGTTTGGCAAATGCAAGTAATGCAACATTAATACTTCACTTTGGCTGTCGAAATGTAATTCAAATTTAAGTTTAGTATTTAAATTAAAAGTGTATGCAAAGTCGTTCCAAAAGAATTTAGCTTTGGTGCAACAGACAAAAAGTCTGTCACACTAGAGCATTCATCCGAGTTTGGACAGAGTCCTGGTGACCGACCTCGGTGCAGCATCACTTACTGACATTATCAGTCAGTCATCCTGAAGGTTCTCTGCTACAGGTGCATCGTTCTGTAAACCAGAATTGTACAAAAAATCTAGAACGCTTGTGTGGTTATGCTCAGGATACTCTGCATTTGCTAAACTCATTCAACATTGGGCTCTGCTCAGCTCTACTGTCTCACAGGGGGTGGAAGCTGTCTGTGCAAGACCGTTGCCAGGTTTTAATGGATTACATCAAGGCCAGACCACTTACTTTACACATGGCATTTAAAAGACTACTTATTATATTACACATCATTTA
>NW_018127932.1:2403428-2407709 GCF_001952655.1 Monopterus albus | reverse complement strand
CAGCAGGAAGATTCTGGCCAATTCAGATTCATATAGTATAGTGCCACTTAACAAACTTAGACTTTTAGAACGTCTACATATACAGTAAGTTTTATGTACGAGGAGATTTCTCTTTCGCCTGAACGAGTAAAATAACAGTCTGAGGTGTAAACCTCTCCGACAGTCAACAGACTTGAAGATTTATATTCTACACATACTTCAAAACAAACTCAACACAGGGTTGTTTGTGTGTTATGTACTGATGATATATATTCCATGTCAATTAATGACTGGAAAGTAGATTCCCAGCAAGTTAGTGTCTGATAATGTCAGTTATCTACTCTGGCTTTATAACATGCCTTTTGACATAAAGCTGGAGGCCATTTAACCACATAGTTTTCAATAATTACATCTGTTCAGTGTAAACCAATAGAGAGCCTGACTCTGCTGAAATCACACAGCGTCCAGAGGCTTCCAGAGATGGACATTTCCCATCATATGCCCAATAGTTGTGTAATAGGATTTCAAGAATTTTAATTTTCCCACTTTTAATACAATTTCCCCAGACCTCTTGTGCTTCAGCTTGTTAAACAGAGGTTGTATGGATTAGTTGTATCCTTTGCTAGATATCCCTACAGGACTGCTGTTGCACAACAAGTTTGTATCTGGTTGCAAGCCCATACACCTCTGCACCAATGGCAAATACTTTTCCATCATTCTTAATACCCGAGCGATGTGATAGCTCCCAAGCTAAGACTAGCAACTGATTGCTGAAGCAAAGTATTAATGGTTAGTTTCCAAGTCTGGCGTAAAGCAGTGAATCACAAAAATTACATTATGGGTCTTTTTTCAAGAGCAAACACTTGTCCTGGAATAAAGAACTAATATAAAGTCTGAAGTTCAGTACGCCCTTGAGGTTAACACCTTCACAAGCCTATATGCTAATATATATACATGTCAGCATAATAATGCCTGGAAGCAGCCTGGGGACAAACATACTGTAGAATGGTTGCATTAATGTGGAATACAGCTAGCTGCAATGTATAAGCAGTATTTGTAATCAATTGGGAAGGACTCCCATAAAGTTGAGGCCTTGTCTGACCAAGCCCTTTGTATCATTGGGTCACGTTTTCTAATATTTGGGTAACTCTAGGTATTTGGCCCATCACTGTCTGCACTAAATGTAGCTGTGAAACTTTTGTTTAATGTAGTCTTGATAAAGCAACGTCCTAACAAGTGGTTGATGTATGGTTAAAGAATAGAAATGACTGTTAAATAGCCCCCTAAGGACCAGTCTATGTGAAGACTTAGAAATCAAGGGTCAGGGTTAGGGATTAGTGGTTCTTACTTACAAAGCCCTTGAGGATTTTGATTGGTCCACTGACCAGCCAAGGGGAAGTACTTAAGACACACAGGGATAATGACCAAAGCTGCTGAGTGAACCAATGGGAAAGTGGCATCAAGGCGAGACAAAGAACGACAGAGGCAGTGAAGAAACCGCCTATGAGGTTTCACAGAGAGGGGTACCAACAATTTCAGTCTGTTGCAATGTTCGGATTGACACATGTGGCAGTCGCACTGGTGGAAATCCAGGTTACAGAATTCCACAGTAAAAAAAACAAAAAAACAAAAAACAAAACCCAAAAACCAACACATGTAAGATTACTAAATATTTATGCAATGATAATAGTTTCTCTAACAGTTTTAAACGGTAGAGTGGCCATTTTGTCTTGGCAGACATGGCCTTATTAAAGGTAAAAGCACACTAAACCCTTCTTGTTTCAAATTACCTTAAATCAATTACATCTACAGTATAAAGCAACAGAAAAGTGGCCTGTTCAGGAGTGCATGGTGTGACCATGACATTCAGAAGGAAAATAGTTCAGCTTATTATATTTACATTTCTAACCTCAAGGTCCAAAACCTTTCAGTTCACTGAACTCCCGCAAAAAAGTCTTGCTGAGCGTTCCTACAGGCTGAGAGTCAAAAAGACCTCGAATACGAAAGCATATTTCATCTCACGCAGTGACAGCAAAATGAGAGGTTTTTTCACAGTACTTGACCATCTTTCCACAACACACAAGCACAGAAACACACACTCACACACTTGCACTCACAGTTTATTGTCCTTAAACAGCTGTGGCAATATATCCGGTTTCTTTTGATTGCATTTTCTGTATCATCTAGTCATGCATGTACAAACGCATCCAGTTTTTCTGTCTCACTTGTGCCCGTTACGGTAGCACTGCTCCAACTGGACGGCGGCGCTGCTGTTGTTGAAGCCACACACCCTGGGAGCTGTGATAGTGTGTCATTCTGTTCTTACCTCTCACTCCACATCTTGTTCTAACACATTGTGATTTCTGTATGATTAAACCACCTGGAACACATTCCGTGTGTTTATTTCTGTGCGCATGTGCGTTTGCGACTAGTTTTACATATTTGAAGTGGGTTTAAGACAACTTGACTGGTTCGGATTTATAGACTGAGATAAAAAATGAATTCCTTAGTTATTCCTTCTTCCATACTTTTTTCCATCTTCTGAGATAGTTCTCTATCTCCTGTGTTTCTAGTGTTTCCTGTCATCCTCCCATGCATGTCTACTTTGTTCTATTCTTCTTTTAGATGCTTTAATGTGTTCTCATTCCTTCATTTGTACAGACATCCCTCTGTCATTCAATCTATTGCGTAAAGGGAGGGTGTGATGTATCAGTGAGACAGCCTTAATTTGCAAATCCATCAATTAATCTCCCCTTGGTTTCTTCCTCCATCTTCTTCTTCTGTCCCACCCTTCCCTTTGTCATCTGTCATGATCTTAGAAGCCCTGGATGTGGCAGTAGGCCTCCAGTGAGGAGAAGAGGATGTAGAGGAGCCACAGGCTGAAAAACAGCATTGTAGTCAGGACCTTTGCAGTTCGGGGCCCGCCCAGCTCTCCACCGATCTCTGGCCGCCGTCGATACATCAGCATGGCAATGCAGATAAAGGCAAAGATGGTGAAGAGCGTGACGGAGAAGGCCAGTGTGCCAGGGTCCACCTTAAAGGCCTCCCCCTTGCTCTGGTGGTAGATGGCAGCGATGGACCACGCCACCTGTCAAGCATCATTGGAACAGAGTTGAGTACAGAAACGACAACAAACATGGCCTTCATTACGGGTGACAAATGGCTGTGACGGACCATGCCGTCAGTCACACACAAACAACGGCTGTAGTTCGCAGCATTAAAGAATAACACAGATGAAATACCATAACAGGTGTTACAAACAGATGATGGTAATTACCACTGCATTTACACCTGCTATGAACCAGTCAGTCACTCCCTAGGAGAGCTACTCACCCCGATGCCCAGGAAAACATTTACAGCATTGGAGCCTGTCACATTACCAATGGATGCATCTGCATACTGATCCTGGATGGCAGCTACCTTACTGGCAAAGGTATCTGGGTGGAAAGAGACAAGGAGGAAGACAAATCAGACTTGTTATTAGCAGTGTAGCTGTCTTCTCTGATATGATCTGATGATATCAAATGCAAATGTCATTTTATTTAAGAATCTAACAGAAGAAGACTGGGGAAGTTGTTAAACAAGACAAACTGGGTTGGAGTAATACGGCAACCCGTTGTCCATCTTTGTATCAAGGGACACAATCTGTTTCCAGTTTACAGGTTTTTACAGCACATTTCACATTATCATATGTCTTTCTTTTTTCTTGCATCAGGTCAGATTTTTATTAAAAAAGAACAAGAACAGGGAGCTTTTGATAAACACACAACACTTAGACATTAATACAGAACTGTGC
Organism: Monopterus albus; assembly: GCF_001952655.1. Classification (NCBI taxonomy): domain Eukaryota; kingdom Metazoa; phylum Chordata; class Actinopteri; order Synbranchiformes; family Synbranchidae; genus Monopterus; species Monopterus albus. The sequence continues at coordinate 2,403,934 of NW_018127932.1, read as the reverse complement.
AGATCCTATTTTCAACATTTGGGAGGCTTCAATTAGAAACCACACTGTTCAATGCTGTTCCAGTGTTTCGTTGAGGTCACATTCGGTCTAAGATCAAATGATTTACAAGTTGCATCTCAGTTTGGGTGGGCGAAAAAATCTTGGCCTGACAACTAATTAGCGTTGCACTGCTTAGTCCCAAAGTTTTCCCTGATTTTATGTTTGCAAAGCTATGGCAGCTACTTGTACTGAAATGAGCAGCGGTGACTGCCAAATCTCAACAACAGGCTCAAAAGGTCAGTTAGCTCTCTTTCTCTAATGTTCTAGTTGTCCTTTTGTTAAGGATCCCTATCCTCTTGCTTTATCTGCCAGATACAACTACAGCAGATAAAACTGACAGAAAAAACCTAAACAAGAATTTGAGAAAGAGGGGGAAGAACTTTCTTGAAATGGCAGCTAACTGGTGGTGAAAAAGAAGATGACTGGAGCACTGGGAGAGCACTGAGGAGGAGAGAGAGGTGGGAGGG
>NW_018127932.1:2398661-2403348 GCF_001952655.1 Monopterus albus | reverse complement strand
AGCCTGCTGGGCTTAACTGTGTGTGCCAATGTTTCTTTGTACAGTGCATGCATGCACACTGTGTCTGTGTCTTAGTGAATGATGCCACGTGGGTCCGATCTGATGCCATACCTCCACCAGCTGGGAAATGCATGCGTGTGTGTGAGCATCAGTGAGTCTTTGAATGCCTGATTAAGAGGCTGAGTGCGGGGGTGCTTGCATGTTCAGTAACAGTGTGTGTGTGAGACACAGGTTTCACTCGGCAGCTCCTTCTGAGAGCATATATCTCCCTGGGGAGTTCTCTGCCCTTTTCCTCTGCCTCTCTGTCAATCAACCATTGTCTTTCTCTCTCCCCTTTTCTACCTCCTCTCCCTCCACTTCTCCTTCCTGTCTCTTCTGGTCGTATTTTCCGCTTACTTGTTAAAATGGAAGGCCTCACTGGGGAGCACTAGTGTGTTCATAGCAATCTGATGGTCTTTCTACATGTGGAAAGTTTTGCCTGGAGGTGGTGGATCGAGGAAAGATCGGGGGTCAGTAAAAAGATTAGGATTCATCTCTCAGGGACCATGAATACAAACATTTTGATTACTGATTCATCATTCAATGAAATTAAAGAAAAAATAATTCCAAAACCAAAGTAGACATCACCAGTTTGTTTTGTTCAACAAACTGTCAAATACCTAACAAGATTCAATCTGAAATGAACCTGTAAGAGAGAAAGTCTATAACAATAAAACAAACTAACAATTTACAATTGTAAATATGGTTGTAATAGTCTGCACAGAAAACCCTTTTTTTGTCTGAGAAGAAAGTCTCCAAATGCTCTATACAGACCTAACAGTCCCTAAAAGTCACACAGTGCATTGTTTTCAGTTTAAAGGTAGTTATTGACATGAAAGGCCAACATGAAATGATACACGGCATACTTTAAATACAGTATACTTTGGATTCTTAAAGTGATCAGGCTCGTTAGATTTACCTAAATCCCACACCGACAACAAATTTTAGTTTTTTTGTTTTTAATTCATTATCTTTCTCTCTTTCTTCTTATTTTTACTGTTAAATTAACTCATGCTGTTTTCTTCCTCTCGCTGTGTGTTAGCTTGGCTAACTGTGATAAATGAGGTTAATCATCCTGGAACCACAGTACAGGGTGGGTTTAATTAACTCTACTAGCCACACAGCTGGAGGTATGCTTCTCTCTCTCCCTCTCTCTCTCTCTCTCTGAGTGTGTATGTGTGTGTGGTGGTGCCGGTGGTGGGGGTTAAAAAGGCTGAGAGCCTCAGAAACACTGAACCACTTTCGTTCTGTTACTCTCCTAATTCTGTGTACTGTATGTATGCAGCAAAAAATGAATGTATATTTCTGTTTGTGTGCAGATATTACATTGTCTGTCTTTGTGTGTATGTGCATGTGGATGTGTGAAACTGTATGTAATACTAACCCCTGAGCTCCATAAATGGGAGAACAGAAACTGCCTGAGCCTGACATGACAGATAGCCCTGTGTTGTAAACACAGTGGTTACCGTACAGGCGAGTGTGTGCATGTGCAGGTGCATGAAATCATGAATCTGTTTGTCAAGGTAATTACAGTTGCACTGTTGTTTATGCATCTGGTATAAATCTAGTGTTCAAGCGAGTGCTATATGTCTGCATGTGTGTCCTGTGTGTGAGTGTGCAGAAGCAGGAGACCGGGGTCAAGGTTAAAACTTATTAAGTTGGCTGCTGAAAGTCATGGCTCATTCTTCACAGTTAGAAGATGACTCATTCTGCTGTCTGCAGACTGCGCTGCTTCACATAACAGGGGCCCACGTACAAAAATGCACTGGACAAATTGGAAACCACTTTGTCACGCATGGTAAAACTAACTCAGCATTACAGCAGAGAAATACATGTGTGCATTCTTTTAACTTTGCTAATTTTTGCTTTGCACATTCACGGTAAACAAAGAGGAACCAAATCTAAATTAATTTGCAGAAAGAAAGTCTCAGATAATTTAATTTAATGTCTTACTTTGTTCAATTTAAATCCTGCAGAAAACCTCTTACACTCCATCTTATTAAAGAGCAGGTTTGTGAATATTATCATCATTCCCAAAGACATAATCATTTTCCTGTAATGAAGAATAACTAATAGTCCATTCCCCATGTTACATAACCATAAAATCTAGATATTTCTCAGTCAACCTAAACAATAATGACTGCATTAGCTGACTATTTGATGAGATGTGAGCAGATCTGATAATTCATAACAAACCAAAGCAAAAACAACTGAAATTCTCCTCTGTGGTGTAATTTTCAAAATTATCACAAGTGAAATACAGTACATTTTTGTAAAACACATACTTTTTTCTTCACATTTTACACATTAGTACATTAATATACTTCTGCAATTGTGCAGATGCTCTGTGAAAACCAACTATAGGTGTAGTTTCCACATAATAATCACATGCATAGCCTATTGTAAGTACACTTGTGGCAGGGATACACTCAGTTTTATTCTGCAGTAAACATTCTGAAGAATAATTAAACTGAAACAACAATGTGAAAATGTCAAGGAACACCCCCTGAAAGAGGTCAATGAAGAACACAATGAAGAAGCTAAATTGAAGACCTCTGGGTATTTTATGCCCTTAAAGCCCTTATGAAGATAAATGCCAAGTGTGGAGAGAGAAAGGGTTTGGTTATCGCTGAGAAAATCCCAATAGTCAGATATTTAAGATAAGTTAAAATAGTAGCAGTGTTGGATCAGTATCAGAGAACTCATAGGAACATACAGTGTATACACTCACATGTACTTACCTGGTACAGAGGTTCCCAGTGCAACAAATACTACTGCAGTGACGGAGTCTTTCAGGCCCACTGTGCAGCCAAAATGAGAGGCAAGGTCCCCTGAAATGTTATAACATGAACATTATTAATTTTTATTATTAATTAATTCCAAGCATGTAATAAAACAGAGAGAAACAGAGAGAAAAATAAAAAAATAAAATAAAAAAGAAATCAGCATGTAACACAAAACAACCAAACCAATTACCATATACAACAACAAAAAAAAAAAAGAAATTTCTCTAGACGATGCTTAGTCATTACATGCTTGCAAGGGAGTAGAAAGAAGTAATATACTTATCTAGTTGTACCCCTAGTGATCCAAACTATGGTTGACACAACCCAAGTATTTAACTAAACAACTACACTGGTTAAATTCCCACAACCACCAAATTACTACATTCCTTCTAACCACAAATCACATTTACATAATTGGAAAGCAAATGATAAACAATAAATTATTCATATCCCACCTATAAATACACCAATAATATCTTAATAAAATCATTACACTTCCTGTATCCAATACCCAGCTATGCAGGCCTTTTTATATTTATTCTTAAATTGTTTTACACTTGTACATTGTTTTAAATCATCACCCAATCTATTCCATAATTTTACACCACTCACAGATATACAAAAACTTTTCCTAGTTGTACGTATGGCCTGAGTTTTTAAATTTAAGTGGCCCCTCAATCCATAACCACCCTCTCGATCACCAAACAGACCCCGAATACCACTTGGCACCAAATTATATCTGACTTTATACATAAATACAGCAGATTTGTATTTTACTAAATCAAAAAATTTTAAAAATCCTGAATGTGCAAATGATGAATTCGTATGATCCCTATAACCAAGTCCATGAACAATTCTAATGGCCCTTTTCTGTAGTTTAAATAATGAGCATAATGCGCTTTTGTATGTATTTCCCCAACACTCAACACAGTAGTCCAAATAAGGTACAAACATAGAACAGTAAAGAGTATGGAGTGACTTCCGATCCACAATATTTTTAACTCTTGCCAATATAGATATACTTTTAGCCAATTTATTATGTATATATTTAATATGAGGTTTCCAACAGATTTTATCATCAATATTTATGCCTAGAAATTTTGTTTCGTAAACTCTTTCTATATTGGCATCCCCCACCCTTACTTGAATCTGACGATTTAATCTTCCATATCCAAACAGCATGAATTTTGTTTTGTCCAGATTTAGTGATAACTTATTCCTGTCACACCATTTCTTCACCTTGTCCAATTCCACAGTAATCAGACCCAAAAGTTGCTGTAGGTCTTCCCCAGAGGCCCATATAGTAGTATCATCAGCAAATAGTACAAAGTTCAATAATTCAGAAACATTGCATATATCGTTAATATACAGTATGAAAAGTTTAGGACCCAAAACTGACCCCTGTGGGACTCCACATACTATATCCAGAAAATCTGATTGGTGCTCACCCAGACTTACAAATTGCCGTCTGTTGGTCAAATAACTTTTTTTTGAAAATCAATAAAAAATCCCCAATGTTTGTTTCTTGTTGTCCCAGGCACTAGTAACACCTTCTACAAATTCAGTTATTGCAAACGCTGTGGATCTATTAGATCTGAAACCATATTGCTTTTCAGTTAAAATTTTATATTTGTCCAAAAATTTATCTAGTCTAGCATCAAAAAGTTTTCCTAAGATTTTAGAGAATTGCGATAATAAAGAAATAGGTCTATAATTTGTAATATTATGTCTATCTCCAGATTTATAAAGCGGAATAACCTTTGCTATTTTCATACTATTAGGAAATTTTCCTGATTGAAAGGACAAATTAAAGATATAAGTTAGTGGTTTAGAACAACCATCAATTACCGATTTAATAATAG
>NW_018127932.1:2393293-2397555 GCF_001952655.1 Monopterus albus | reverse complement strand
CTATTATTTTATATCTAATATTTTTATCAACAAACAGTGCCACTCCACCACCTATCCTAGCTTCTCTATTTATATAAACCATTTCATAACCATCAAGTTCAAAATCCGTGCCCCTTGCATCCTTGATCCAAGTTTCAGTTATTGCTATTATGTTAAATACTTGTGACAAATTCATTAAGTAGTGTTTTATGCTATTAAATTTAGCATATAAACTTCTACTGTTAAAATGAATCATTGATATCTTATTGTTAGTGTTGATTTTGCTAACATCATGGTACTATTGTCAAATATTAAAAAAAAATTACAAATGTTTTTACATACAGATGCTAGACAAACTGCCTGATGAAACTAAAAGTCACTCTAACACTATACTGTAAATCATTATACACGTTATTTGCCTAAAGATTTTAATGACCAATTTTCCTTTAGAAAAGTTTTACTAATGCATTTGAGCTTAAATATTACATGACTTATGTTAATATTTCATAATGTCTCGTCAGCTGTGATCATACCGATGACGGCAGTGAGCAGTCCGATCATGCAGATGGACACAACGAAGCAGGCCCAGCCATTCCAGTAGTCTGTAGGTGGGACAAAGGCGAAGAGAACCTTCCAGAACACGGTGAGGAAGTGCATGACGTAGTCAAAACACGATGGCAGCTTTTCCTCCCCGCATTCCTCGTCATCGTCATCCTCACCTGTGGGGTAAGACAGTGAAGAGAAAATTTAGGGCAGCAGTGTGATGTTAGTAGAAGTCTTCCAAAGTCCTATTAGCACTGAATTCTGACTTTAAACTTTAAAATCTATCCTAAAAGTTAGCTATAAGTCACCTTCAGATGACTTGGAGACCGACCATAGACATACCATATAATTTGTGCAGACTGTCATGTTGTGACTGGAACCTAGACTAAATAAAAATTCATCTTGTAGTTTGGTCTGGTCAAAAGCAAAAGACTAAGCAAAGACTCAGCAAAAAAACTGTTATTACATTATTATTAATATCCAGCCTTTTCCCCATTCAGTTTCATCCACTTTGAATTGATTTGAATAGACTAGATTAGACTAACAGCAGCATTACATGATTGTAATGAAAACATGTGCAGGTGAAGATGCCTAATATAAACTATATCAAACAAATTGTCAAATCAAAATATAACTCCTACATTTATACTCAAACATGATGATTTTGTTGCTACCATGCATTTGACAAAATCAGTTTCGGCCTGCTGATGTTATTTGTCCATGACTGACCTGATTTGAAAAGTATTAAAGGACTAATGCACTGCAGCAGAAAGAGTCTAAATTTAAGACCACAGTGATGGAATGTGCCCTGCAATCCATTATCATTACAGAAATAAAAAAGGCTCAATCTGACAGACATAATTTATGAATGACAGGTATATCACACACCTCCTGAGGCAATGATTAGACTTTGATAGAGATATCACACACATGCACAGTATATGATGTCTCTATCGAAGTCTAATCATTGCCTCAGGACATGGATTAGAGCCAACCACATACTTTGCTGTTTGCTGTGTGTGTGTGTGAGTTGATACTCCTACAGTATGTCTGCTAAACATGGGGGAATAGTTAAAATATGAAATTCAAATGACTTCTTTCACTCACTGAAAGAGTCACACACAAACACACCATTAGCACTCGGTGCACTCCTGTGTATAGCTGGCTGTTGTTCTGCTCTATTTATAATGAATGAATAAATGAGACTACCTGCTGCTTCCATGAAACATGATGCCTGGGTAAATTACAGTGGAAGTCATGATCTCTTATTGATTTCACCTGCTCCATTCACTCGCTGCATACTATTAACCTTCTTAGAGCTGCTGATGCCTTCAAATGCTCCAAACAACCAAACAAAAACTGTCTGCAGCATAAAATGAGCTACATTTTGAGAGCCTCCTTCTACCACAGCAACTGTTTATTCTGCTGAGAGATACTTATTGATTCCTACAGTGTCCAAGGTCTCCCCTTCGCTCTCTCCTCCATTTCCTGTCTGCCTCTGTGTGACCCAAATTTTAACTGACTGGATGTAGGTCTGAAAGAGAATTTTGACATGAAATTTAAACTTTGGAAATTTAATTGTGGAAACTTGAGGCTCAGAAAAGCCAAAGTGAGACATGCTTTCTCATGCTTCAGTTTTAGCGAAGGATAAATTATCTTCTTTTGAAACAAGTCACTTGGGATTGAATGCATCAATACACTGAGTATATCAGCCTTACAAAACTGTCACAACAGATAATAAAATAGTAAAATGTCTACAAAAACACCATTTGAACCTTATCTTGATTTATAACCGCGATGATCCCAAAATGAGGCGGTTTATATACATTTACTGAGGCTGTTGACACATTGAGTCCTGACCTTCTGTTTTATGTATATAAAATCATAAAACATCCTAATATTTAACTGAACCTAGGTCATGAACCAAATCCAGGATGTGTGTTCTACAATACATTGAATTAACATATAAATGAATGTACTCCATTAGGACCAACAGCTTCCTCCGGGATCACACTTTGTTTAATGACTGTAGTTAATAATAAATGTTTCCTTTTCAGGGTGAGAACAGGAACAAATCACATTATCAACTATGAATGAAAAGTAGAAGGTCAGTGCAGAAAGCAATGGCCTCCTCCACATTATGGTTTGGAACACACACACTTGGCAATGAATTATAAAACAAGACTTTCTACCTGAGTTATGCCTCTTTTGACTTTGAGCATATTCGTTCCCTCACACTACGGTATGTTATGTCCTATGTGTCATCTCTCAGTCCCTGAGGGATTGTCAGATGTCTCTCAGGCACTGGCTTTCAACCATGCTCAGATATAAACACAGCACACTCCCACAGATATGCATGGTGCATCTGTTGCTAGCTAGCATACAACTAATGTCTGTACTGTTTGGCTGTTTGTGGTGAATGTGCATCAGTGATCCAGTGTTCAAATATGAGGTAATAACATGAGGCAACATTTGTTTCACATTAAGTCTGAATACACTTTTAGGACTGCATGTTGAATAAATATTCATTTTAAAGTGTTGTTAGCCATGTGTCCACATCCACTGCAAAGCGAGCTAACCAGTATAACATTTCTTGCTCATTACAATAACAATCAGTCCTTTGGATGAATGGATATACTTCTAATAAAACTGGGAAAAAAAGCAGCTACAACGATTTGCAGCCACCAAAACACCAGTTAGCTGACACTGCAGAACACCTCTATAATGGAGGCTGTATAAGGAGAATGCCTGGATTATATATGTTTTATCAAAGACTGCAAGTGTAGCTTAATTGAATGTGTTAAAAATAATTCTGTATCAATGTTCAGTATTAGTAACAAACTGCTAGTGCTGTGAGCATGTGGTAAAAATTTGATCTAATACTCTATGATGTCGCTGTATTTATACTTTAGTTTGGCTTTATCTATAAATTCATGTTTCTGTCACCCTCTCCCTTCTCTCCTGTTTGATTTATATTTCTATGCTCCCTCATCCCCCCCGTCTATCTTCTTTATGACTTGCATGCACACCTTACTCCTTGTCTTTCCCCTAATCAACACATCCATACTAGATCTGATTAACCTCTCTCTATTAACAGGTTATGTTCCACAGGCTTTTAAACTTGCAGTAATTAAACCTCTACTCAAAAAGCCTACTCTTGACCCAGGTGTCCTAGCTAATTATAGACCAATATCCAATCTCCCATTTATTTCCAAAATCCTTGAAAAAGCTGTTGCAAAGCAGTTATGTGACCACTTGCACAAGAATGATTTGTTTGAGGATTTTCAGTCAGGATTTAGAGTCCATCATAGTACAAAAACCGCATTGGTGAAAGTCACCAATGAAATGTCCACACAAGAAAGGTGTTCCATCAGGGGTTGGTTCGCACAAGTATATAAAGACAAACACACACGCACACACCACATGTCAGGAATCGGCGCGTTATGCTGCCAAAAATGTTGAGGGTGAACTCAATTAAAAGGCCAGACAAGGAAATGTAAAACAAAACCGTCTCTTTAATAAGAGAACTAACGCTAAACAAAACCATACAAGACACGGTGAAACACAAAAATCACAGGTCGGTATAAACAGTCCGAGATCAGAGCCAGCAAACACATACAGCAGAGGAATCCAAATACGTAGTCCAAAGGGAAGTCCGATAATTATACACAGTGACAGTCTGAAGCAAGAGGGCAAGGCAGAACAGAATAGTCAGAGGAACAAGCCGAGTCAAAAACACA
>NW_018127932.1:2389445-2392314 GCF_001952655.1 Monopterus albus | reverse complement strand
GAGGTTTCTTCCGTTAAAGGGAGTTTTTCCTCCCCACTGTCGCCAAGTGCTTGCTCAAGGGGGATTTGTTGGGTTTTCCCTATGTAATAATATTGATAACAGTAAGGTCTAGACCTTACTTTGTAAAGTGTCCTGAAATGACTTTTGTTGTGATTTGGCGCTATACAAATAAAATTTGATTTGATTTGATTTGATTTCCATTTCCACAAATTAACTAGGCATTATACCGATAAAGTGGTTACCCAGAAATTATTCTTTTTTTCTCCCTGTCTTCCTCACTCTTCTCATTCTTGTTCACATTTTGCTGATATAACCTTTATGTAATAATATTGTCTGTCTCCTTTTTGCTTCATCCCCCTAAATCTCCCTCATCCCTCAACAGCTTTCTGTCACTTTTTAAATACCATTGTCAGGCTCTTTACTCCATTGTGTCTAAGTGTGTGTGATTTTCTGGTAATATCCTTTACTTGAAAGAGAAAGTTTAAAATTACAGTTTTGCTGAAAAAAATACAAGGCAGAACAAACCAAGCACTGACATCATTGAAGTAGTAAACGAACAGGAAACAATTAAAAATATATAAAAACACATTGTCAGAAAAATAGAAAATAATGTCCAAAAGTCCACACAGTGGTAATTCTAGTTTTCAGTGTATACAACTAATGTGTACACTGAAAACTAGAATTACCACTTTGTGGTCCTGTGCCTCCATCATCCATTCAGACACACAGGAATGGGATAAACATGAGGTCACTAACCTTGACCTTCGACCACCAAAATCTAATCAGTTCATCCTTGAGTCCAAGTGGACACTTGGCAAGGTGGCATAAAAATTCCACACTTCAAGGCTCTTTTAGTATTTTCCTTGAACTCTGACACTACCCTTGGGTGTGGACATACACAACTACACACAGACATATACCGAAGAATAACACACACACAGAGAAGCAGGTGATGAACAGCATGCTGTGTTCTTAGTAATTAGAGGCCAGTGGAGTGTGGAGAGGTTGCGCATCAATCTCTTTCTTTTACTTTTGCTTTTCTCTCTCACTCTCTGTCCTAACAATCCCTATCTCTACGTTGATTTCCTTTCCATTGATTTTTTTTCTTGTCCATTCATTTATACCTGTACGCTCAGTCTTGTTCAACACGAATGTTCTTTAAACAAAACCACGCAGTCGTGTACTGTGACTAGTAACAATAATTTTATGGCGATCACACACAAGCTGAAAACAATACTTATTTAAAAGCTAATAAGACTTGTACCATCCTCTGGTCTTTTTTCCACCTCTTCCTTCAAACTTGTTTTCTTCTTATCTCCATCACCCATCTGTCCATTGATCCATCCATTCATCCATCCCTCCATCTCTCAATAACCAGATCTGAGCCCAGAGAATGTGACCCTGGCCTAGCCTTACTGCACAGCCAGGCTCCTGAAGATGGGCTCAACACATCTGTATTTCACAGGAGATGTATTAATCCTTGACCCTCCTCCTACATTTGATAATTAAGTGGAGGAGGTAGATGAAGAGAAAATGGAGGAGAAATGGACGAAGAGGCAGTGCAGTATACAGAGACAAAGTGAGATAGAGAAAAGGAAGTGAGGACTGGTATCGTAGTGAAAGAGAAACCCACCTATACTCATTCGATTCATTTTCATCTTTACTGATTAGAGTTTAATCATCAAAGATGGCATAATACAAGTCATGGTGAGTGAAATGTATTGTACTGTACATCGATAAAGGCTTAGTCTGCAATCTGTCATCACAGCTCTACCAGTTAAAAGACATGAAGACAGACCTCCACATGCCTTGCGTTTTCAGGCTTTGCAGCGAGGTTACTTGCTGCCGCGCAACTTGACATCGTTATGACTACAAAATTAAGAGAGCTGAAGAAGGAAACACTCCAGGGTTCAAATGAGCACCAACGGACACACTGGGTGTGAATCAATCTTGGTGCAATATAGTGAAACCCAGACAATGGGAGCTGGCGGTAACGTAATCGATTTGAGATTGATCCCAGCTCACTGTAGCTCAAACCAAACCTCTGTTTCCACAGTCTTTGTTGCCGAGCCTCAATTAATACTACACATTATATACTAATTTTCATAGTATATTAGCTTATAAGACATTAAATTTGTTTATTTATGAATACTTCATAGTACTGCATATAAATGGTGATACCCCAGAATATTCAGTTGTGTGAATACAATTTAATCAAGCCGTATGTGAGTGTTTCTTACAATAAAGGTTTATTCTTCAGTGGAAGTGCATCCACTGCCTTTTTTACAGCTCTGTCTTTAACACACACACACACACACACACACACACACACACACACACCACTCTGTCAGCCTAAACAAGCTAATCCCAGATAAGAGAGCGACAACAGGCCCTTTCAATAATGGCATCAGCTCACCAACAAAGACAGGCTGACAGGCTGGCTGACTGAAGCACAAACAAACATGCACACACTCCCATACAGGACAAAGTTATTTGAAGACACTAAAGTGATTGAGCATTGTTTGTCTGTAGCCTGCTCAAACAGAAATCCTGTTTCAAAGGCAACCTCCACAGCACCATGCATTCACAATGATTATCTGGACAATTTTATAAAAATAAGCAATAAATAAATAAATGTTTTGCTCCAATTCAAGACTGTTAATAGTAATCAGCTCCTGGTTTGTTTTATATAGTTATTCTAACTGTTTATGCAATTCAAGAAAGCACAACCTCCAATTCTTGGTGTGCTCCAGTCAGTCACAGCTGTGAGTAATAAGTGAGCTACAGTTTTCCTTGAAGTACTCATGAACAAGTAATAATAATAATAATAATAATGATGATAATAATAATAATAATAATAATAATAATA
>NW_018127932.1:2372353-2389301 GCF_001952655.1 Monopterus albus | reverse complement strand
AAGACAACCAGGCACAGGGACAGTTTCTTCCCCCAGGCTGTCGCTCTGATGAACACTTAACCCACGACAGTATGACTGGACAATAACCCTCAGAGCAATACCTGTAAATATACCTCATACAGATTATAGAGATTTGTACAGGTGTCTAGTTCTTAAGTACTCTGTTTTATCCATATTTATCTCATTTCAACAAACATTCCTTGTTGTCTGCATTGTTTACTGTTTGTTTATACTGCTTTTTCTGCATTGTTTGCACTGTTTGTTGATGTTAATACTGCTATTTTTTATATTACACAGCCTTATGCTGGTTTACTGTTTGCACATTGAGAGCCGATGTACCAGAGTCAAATTCCTCGTGTGTCCGTCACACCTGGCCAATAAAGCTGATTCTGATTCTGATTCTGGCAGTTTAAAACACAGCATTATGAAGGACAAGGTTAAAATCACAAAGAATTAGATGAACAGAACGACATGCAGCATCAGCCACAGAAACTCACGTCAAATAAATCCAGGAAGGAGTAAGAGAGAGTGTCAGAAAATATTGCTCATCACAGGGGGATGACAGGGGGATTTGGGAAGCAGAAAACCCATAGCAGTGACAGCTTTCTGCTAATTAAGGCTTTCTAGTTTCCTCTCTTTTTCCACTGATGAGCTGCAGTCATTTATCCTGCCTCCAGAGGGCAAGTTACCACTAGTAACCGATGAACTGTGAAGATTCTGCAGTGCTGTTTCCTCTTTACTCAGTTTTCTGTTTCTACAACTGGTATCCTCTCTTTAAGCAGTTTATTTGTTGCATGAAATCTTTCTTATTTCTTAGTTCTAGCCTACTCAAACCCTGTCATTATAGATACATTCTTTCATTCCATGTGTTTATTTTCATGCACACATTCCCTTTTTCCTGCTGTGCATGTTTTTCAGTGTCTGTTTTACTCTGCATGCATGTGCTGTCTCTCACTGTTCAAATGTATTTATGCCCTCTCTTCTATCTTCATAGTACATTAACACCATCTTGGTTCATACTCTAACAGATCCAGATGGTGACAACAGTGTTGTACATTCCCCTCTTTCTCTACCCATGTCTATCCCACATTAACTCTCTCTCCCTCACACACACACACGCACACACACACACACGCACGCACATGTACACACAGGCTTGTTCTTCTGTCTTTGTGGAAGCTGAAACATACAGTCGCTCCCACCATTGCTCTTAACATAATCTCCCATCTGGTCAGTGTTTGTCTTTTCACACCATCAAACCAGGCCAGTAAGCATTAAAAACCATAAACATACACACTTGAATATCAGGTATTATTTAGTGTAGTTGCCACACATGCACACAACATGAGATGTCTGAAACTGTTGGTTCTGTTGATCACTGGGACACAGATCAGTGGAGCACATAGAGCTTATCATACTATTAAACTGCAGCTGTTCACACCAAAAAGAAATCGTATGCCACACACACACACACACACACACACATCTGTCTTCTTCATACCATCTCAGATGACCCCTGTGAAATTCAGAGTTGAACTCCTGAGCGCATGCAGCCACACACAGCCACTGATCTTACCTGCGCTCACAGTGATGGCCTCTATGAACTGGTCTCTCCAGCTGTTGGTTCCGACCAGCAGGGCCAGGTTGGTCTTCTTTATCAGTTTGTCCACCGTGTTCTGCCAAAGGACAGATGGATAATAGGCAGGAGACATCAGTGAGTATGCAAAATGCCATACATCAATTAATAAAGCCCTAAAAACTTTAACGTACAAATCTTTTTATCACAGTATCACATTAAACATATTCTCTATCCACTTGGTCCAGCTCTTTGTTGAAGATATTTAATGTACATTGAATGAAACATTCAAGCCCAGGACGCTATGTTTATATGGCTTCACTATTCAATCGACTGAAAATATTCTCAAAATTTAGCCTGGCATATTGTATTTGGTACATTTAGAAAGCCTGTGATCTCCGCTACAATGGACAATGGTTTTGTGAGTCTGAACAATGTTTGACTGCACAGTGCGAGTATGTAATGACAGACTCGCTGGGGGAGGAGGTTTAGGGCTTAAGAACACTTTAATTTATCAGCTATTTAACTTGTACACAGTTAAAGGACAACAAAATACATACAACATAATCTTGCCTATCTTTGTCTGCAGGCCCCTCCTTCCCTCTTTCCATATTTTCCCCCATACTCCCTCTATCATTCATCTATTATTCTTTATTGCTCCCTCCATCTTCTTCATTTCTAGTATTTATATTTCTTTATTCTTTAAGGAAACTATAACAAACTGAGATGACACACAAATACTCAGGTGCATCACACAGAGTGGTGAGGACTGCTCTCTCCTTTTCTCTCCACTTCAGAGGGAAACTGAAATTGTTTGGAATGGAGCTTAAGGGTGTAAATATTGCCTCATTGCTGCTGTGAACACACACATGCACACAACCGCCACCAGCTTTACTCCATCTTTTGTATGTAAAGTGTTTATTTAACTGTACTCAGCTAGGCTTTTGTAATACCTCGTTCTGTTTCACAGTTATTTTTACCTCCATCTCAATTTACTACTTTACTACCGTGCATGTATGGTAGCAGAGTGCACAGAACTCTTAAAGGTGCATAACTAACATTTTACAAATTGATAAATCAAGTGAAAGTGGGACACATCTCCTCTGTACTAGCACCCTCCAGAAGAGTCTGTTGTGTTTTCAGCCCCACCTGCCACCTCTTTCAGTCTGAACACCTCACACCTCACACTTTTTTAGAAACTTGAGAAAAGCACCAGTACTGTATATGTTGCTTCATTTTGCTGACTGGATAATCATGAACTAGTGAAGCTAAAGACTTTAGAACCAACAGTTTTCTCATCTGTTTCCATTCTTTTTTGCATTAAGAGCAATATTAGCTGTCATTAAAACACAAACAAAACTTGCCTTGTGATTTACTCCACAGAACCTTGTGTTACTGATACTTTTGTTTATTTTGCATTTTTATTGTTTGAATAGAATTCACTTAGATTTGTGTTTCTTTCTTTTCCTCTTAGACACTCTCACACTGTTCTGCTCCGCTATCTGCCAATGGGTTGTCCTTCACATAACTATAGGATCCGGTTCCACATGTGCACACGGACACACACGCACACACTTTAACGTACAAAGCTACTTGACAAAGTATAGCATTCTGTCAAGTGGCTGTTACTGGGTGCTATTAACTGTCTGTCTAGAGTGAGTGTGTGGTTGGAGCGGCAGCAAAGAACATGCATTAGTTAGAACATTACACACACACACATACAAAATGTAAAATGGATGGTAATTACATCTACGCTTGTCTTAAGAGTCTGCGTGGGAACAGGAGAGCAAAGACAGGAGCGCACACCATGATTGCACAGCTACTTCCTGTATGTATAGGAAAGGATTTGAGTGTGAGAGTAACATGAGAGTGAGCTGATTTTATTGTTTTGTGTGTAGATGTGTGTCTGTATCTTCTGATGCATCAGTAGTTAGGATGTTGATGATACTGTAGTGACCACTGCAATTAAAACAATCGTCAGTGTCTTGTTGATGTGTCCATGTAATGAAACAGATTACCTTTGTGTGTTAAAATCATCTCAGAATTCATGGTCATGTGTGAAACCTACAGTAATTTTGCATTTTAAAAAAAATGTTTAAACTAATTTTTAGCACAGAAGGAGAGAATGAAGCAATGATTTGACTGTAGCAATGAACTAAGCCAGAAGGTCAATTTCACTTAATTTGGTGGTGGTTTGGTTTCATAAATATGTCTCCATCCAGGATGATGTTCATTAAAAGAGTAACTGGAACCAGTGCACTGTCCTAAAACTGCAGGATATTCATCCTTGTCCTCCTCATAACTCTGTCGATTTCATTCAATCATCTAATCATGTGACCGACACACACAGACATACTCTGTCTTACCTTGAACTCATATGATTCCTCTATGATGACCTCCAGTTTGGTGTGGTCTCCCAGCATGGGACGGCCCATTTCAGCGATGCGCCGTTCCTCTTCATCTTTTCCCGTCAATGCCTCTTCTTCCTCCTCCTCTCCCTTCTGCTGTTCCTCTGAAAACACAATCAAGACAACAACAAATAACAGCGTATCAGGTTTGGGTGATACTCAAGGTAGTAGAAAAGTAAAGAGTTATTCTTTTTCTAGGAAGTTTTTACGTGTCAGAAAACATGAAGTGACAAAATCTGACTTAACATACCGTATTGATTAAAAGTTGGAAGTATAAGTAAATGAACAGTTTAGACAGGATGATGTAATACCCAACCAAAGATCCAAGAACTCAAAATAATATCTGCTGTCTCCAAGTTTCAACAAACTCTGACTAGTGGCACCTCAGACAAAAGCGTCTCATTATAACGAGACTCTTTTCTTGTTATAATGAACAATTGAGCAAAAAGTAAATAATTAAAAAAATTCTCATGGTGGCAGCTATATGCTGCTGTAAGAAAGATACCAGGGTTTGGATGAATTTTCTTCTTATTTTTGAAAACTGATGGAATGGACACACTAGAATTCATGTGGGAAGAACAGTTCAGCACTGACTTTTCTGTTTGGACTGAATCGCCTTTGTCACAGTGGTTTTTTTCTTCTCACTGCCGACATCAGCTCAGTCGTGGTTAAAAGATGGTGAATCTTTAAAATAAACTGAAGAAAATGATTCAGCTCAGTAAACTGATTTGTAGTTTTTATCCAGCTTTGTGTTGGATAAAAAACATGTTTCTCATTCACCAGGGTTTATGTGGTTCGTTAACTAGTAATAGTAGCATTACTTAATGAAAATATTCTTCTAGTTCCATTTCATTATTCATCCACAACCTCTCGCTCTTTTTGCTTTTATATTCTTCTCCCCTTTTATTTATGGTGTCTGTCAGTAATTGAGATTCACAGTGGAGTCTGAACTCAAAGTGAGAGGGGGAGGAGAAGAGAAAAGAGAAAAACCATGATCAAATTTTCCATTGGGGAACAGTTATCCATTCCATTGCCGTACATTATAGTGCAGTGCATTGTGGGTCTGCACCAGCTCATTGGTCATTTGTTCCCCACAGTTGATTAACAGCATGGAGGCTATAGCTCACTCACTAACTCACACACATGCAAATTTCTGCCCGGAGCACTTTACTCCATCATAAACAAGTATCACAGTTCTGCTGGGCAGCTTGGCTCCCAGCCCGACCGTGAAACATGAGAGATGAAGGCTGAAGGGCAGCGGCTGAAGCCTCCCAGACACAAACAAAACACAACCTGCAGCAACAATGAGATGTGTAGGTGTAACAACAATATGGTCAAGGTTCAGATAAGCCAGTTATTTAAATACAACTTAAATTTAATTGCATGCTTTTTTTGCATACATATCAGCAAATCGCTTAGTGTCCTTTGACAAAACACTTAAAGAAGAAAAATGTATATTTTATATTCTTGGCTTCATGAATGCTGAAAGCTGTTAGCTCCTTTTTTTCATAAATTCTGAACCTTTCTCCATACAGCCAATGACATTTCTTTCATTTTAAACCTTATTTAATTAAAGCTCTAATGCCACCATTCTATCGTGGGTCACACTGAGCAACAGCCAGACATCACCCCTGCTAGACAAAGGTGCACCAGACTGTGAAGACTGTCTGCAAGGTTTCCTTCTTATCTGACTTAAAAGATACATTTTGTGCTGCACTTTAGGTTTTAAACAAGCAACCAAACATTCTTCAGGGGAAGTCTGCAGACTAATCACTGTAGCTGGCCAAATGCAGCACATTAACTGGTAAAAGGTAACCTGCAATGTCAGTTTCCAGTACATGCTGGTGTAATCCTTACAATTCATCAGGACTTACAGCAAAATGTTTTGCCCATATCTGGTAAGCTACAGTATAAGTTTATTTTGTTTTGCTGCTACTGTAGCTGACATCCAAACATAAAAAATAAAAATCTCACACACACCTCAAAATTTTGAATGTTAAAAATCTTCTGCAAGCCAATGTTCCTTCCTCTAAATTCTAAATATTAACATCATATATCACTTTGGCTGCAAAAGGGAATGACTAACTGTGATGTCTGTGTAAAAAATCAGCTTTTGAAACAACCAGTTCCAACAAAGAACTTAAGATACATGTCTTGCTGCTGAAGAGAGTCATTATTCCTCACTTATTAAACATTCTGCTCATGCTACAAAGCAACATTTAACAACTTAAACCATCCACCAGAAACCACTATGTAATTTGGTGATGTGTTTTGAGTTCATGAAGAGGCTCAGAGTAAATATTTCGGGGTTGATACTCACATTCAACAAATGTCTGCAGAATGTGACATTTTCATTTATCAAACGAAGCCACCACTGTTCTGGGCCTGTGCTCCTATTGATTGCTTTCTTGTAATATTGAGGGACTAAACTAACTGTATGAATGACCTGTGATGACACAGTATGCGTTGATGCTAAGGTTACAGCATCATATCCTCAAGGCGTCATAGTGCCATACAGACGTTTTCCACAGCAGCCATGTTGACATGAACTACTAGGTAAACACAGGTGTCACTAATGACATTGATTAAGGCTATGTTCTATTTAGGTACAGCACCTGAATTAATGTGATTAACACCTATGATTATCTGCTCTTTCATGTCAAGATGGCAGCCGTGAAAAACGTTTATCCCATCAAAGCGCTTTGCTCTGAGAGTGCAGGTCTGCTGGTGGGAGGCAGAGCCTTTAGCTATCAAGCTCCTCTCCTGTGGAACCAGCCCCCAGTTTCAGCTCGGGAGGCAGACGCCCTTTCTATCTTTAAGATCTTGCTTAAAACTTTCCTTTTTGATAAAGCTTATAGTTAGCACTGGCTCAGGTGACCCCGAGGCTTCTCTTAGTTAAGCTGCTATAGGCCTAGACTGCTGGGGGGATTCCCATGCTGCTCTGAGCTCCTTTTCTCTCCTCCCCTCCCCTCCAATTAAAACTTAACTGAAATGAATATAGCATTTAAAGAAGCCACCTGATTTGTCAGTGAGAAACCATCTGAAATGTATAAAATAAAAAACATTTTTTCTTAAAGTTCCTGGTGAGAATTCTCTAAAAGGTTCATGTTTAGTTGAATGAATCTGATTTACATGCACAGCTGTCCAAACACACATCACTGGACACTACAGACAGGTGGCAAATTAAAGGAACAACCTGAACATTTTGTATTTTGTTTTTTTCCCTTTGTTTCCCATTTGAATGCAATGATGATTTAATGAACTCAGTTAACAGCCTACACTAAACCTCGTGTGGTTTGAACATGACCTCGCAGTATCTTTAAAGGTCAAGGTCAAAGTGTATCTTTGTTAACTACACTTCCTCAGTGTGTGACCGTGTGTAAAAGGACCTGACAGAGGTTGAATGTTGAAGGGGAAGATGTGGATTCTTGTCAAAGACGCTGTCTGTATCATTTATTATTTTGATTTTCGCCCCTCTGGTGTCCCCCTCTCTGCTCCTCTGCAGCTCATTTGTATTAAACACACCTGCATTTAGAGCACACACACAGAAATATTGATGAAACTACTGAATACACTGAGAATTCAACTTTAAAGGATAACTTACTTTACTTTGAAATTGTACTTTTTTCTTCTATATTTACTTCCAGTAACTGTTTCTACCTATACCTAAGCAGACACAAGGAGAATCTGACCTTCCTCCTCATTATCCCTAAAAGTCTGTCTTCTGTTATATAACTATCTTCTCCCTCTTTATTAATCTTTCCTTTCCGTTTGATCTACCCGCTGTCCTTTTATCCTCTTTGTCTCTGCTTCTCAGTGCTAACCTTCAACTCAAAGTCCTTGTCTCTCACTCTTTCTCAAATCCCTTCGTTCCCCTTTTCCTGATTTGGTTTCAATTCAAATGAGCTTCAGTGAACTGCCAAAGCATAGCAACAAAGAGCACATTACTTATTCAGTTAGAGCAGAAACCTCTGCTGTCAAATTAATCCTACAACCTTGGCATTTTCATTGTGAACAAACGAGTCTGTGTGGGGACAATTGGCAGCAGCTCTCTATTCATGTCATTACCGTTCTTTTTTAAATTAAGGACACTTTTCATAATCTATTTTACCAGGCACCACCCTGAAGAGGACTATTATCTATTTAATTAGATTTCTATTCCATTCCTCCCCAGTGAGCACCTTTGTATTTTGGTTAGACATCCTAATACGCTGGTCCCCATTCTGATTAATCTGGTCTTCAAATCACTGGAAGAAAGAAATTAACATGGCTAGTTTGCTTTTTTACTACTTGATCATGACTTTCCTGTTTGAATCCAATAATGGATGCACTGTAAGGACATGGTACTAGTTCTCAAGAATATAAACCATCAGCATTTAAATAAATTAAGTTGTGCCAACAGACCAAGCCAGCGTTTCATTGACAGCTTCAGAGATGATTCTGACAACCTAGAACCTAAGCTCTGATTCATTGTGGTTCAAATACTCCAGAAAGTCCTTCCTGCTTATGTGATGAAGGGTTACATATCTTTTTAGATCTGGTTCTGGTTCTGAGCTGTTGGTAAAGTGATCAAAATTAAAGCAAGGCAAAGCCTGCAGTAACAGTTGAGAGGCATCAACTACAGCCACTCCCTACAAATTTGACATCAGCCCCCTATTAAACACCTACGACACCTGGCTTTTCACCAGACCAGAGCAGCTACAGCATTCTTGCTCAAAACAGGTTCTAAAAAACTACAATGTACAGTCAGTGAGTCACAAACAATGCCACAATGAACTAAAGCACACATTTGTGGAAAAGAGTTTAACTTGTCTTGGATCCTTAGTTCCACAGAAGTGACAGAAGACGGCACAGAGAGAAGGGAAGAAAGACAAACACAGAGGTGGAGGAAAACAGGTAAAGAACTGAGGAGAGGATCTTGACACCCCTTTGAACAGGGATGGATTCAGGTTGCATCAGAGGAGGAAGAGGAAAGAAGAGTCAGAGGAGACCTGTATTTGCAACCTATCAACATCTAAAAAAAAAGGAGGAGAAGCACAGAAGGGAAACGACTGCATTGTGCCAAAGAGAAGATGAGCAGACAGAAGGAGAAAGAAGACAGGGAGGAGACAGGAGAGGACATGGGCAGGGGACAAGGTGAGGAAGAGGAGACGTGTATTTGCAACCTATCAACATCTAAAAAAAAAGGAGGAGAAGCACAGAAGGGAAACGACTGCATTGTGCCAAAGAGAAGATGAGCAGACAGAAGGAGAAAGAAGACAGGGAGGAGACAGGAGAGGACATGGGCAGGGGACAAGGTGAGGAAGAGGAGAAGGAGCTGTTACACTGTCACACTTTTTATAGTCCCATAGGAGGAGGACAAATAGCAGCAAAGGAGAGGAGCAGGAGGACAGAGGACAATTGGAGCTTGGAAACACTTGACAGGTTTTTAACTAGTCTCGTCTCCTCCATGTAGGACAGGACAGGAGAGTAAAGAAGCGAAAGAGGAAAGGAAAATAGAATGAGAAGAAAGAACAGGTGAGGACAGATCAGAAGAAAGATGACAGATAAGAGGAGAGGCAGAAGATGAGAAAAAAGGCATGAGCAGAAGAATGGAGAAGAATGAGGAGGAGGTTTTATGTATGATGTGTATGTATGTTTAGTGTACAAAGGTCATGGTCTCAGTTAAATATTGAGGAAATCAACAGACTTGCAGAAAAAGAGTGAACGGGTTTACCTCATTGATATTTAACCAAAACATTTCCAAACCTTAACCAAAGTGCTTTTTATCCAAAAACTAACCACAGACAGGATCTCAGGATTTAAACCCCCATTTTGTCCCGACCACCCTCCTATTACTTCTGTACAAGAATGTAAAATGTCATGATGTTTCCTCTAAAAACATATGTTACATCAGCAGCATAGGAAACAGGGATGAAGAAGAGAAGCGGGACTAAGAGGAGGCAAAGAAAGAAGTGAGAGGATGAGGAGCAGAAGGAAAGGTTGGAGGGATGAAGAGGAAGGAAAAGTGTAGAGGAGATGAGTAGTAGGAAGAGCTTGGTTTAAATATGATGGAGTGGAAGAGGAGGATGATGATGAAGAATAACATTCACTGCTGATAAATCTACAATCTAAACAAATCAATATAATTTTCTTGTTGTTTATTTCATTACTGCATATGCAGTAAATTACAACAATAATATATTTAACAATACAAGGATCTTAATTTCCAGTGATTGTTAATCATTGTTAATGTGAAAGTTTCTCACTTCTATCTGCACATAAGTGTAATAAAGATACAAAAACTCATTTCCATGTACATTGGATAAGGATAAGGATAATCCCCTTTATTGGCCAAGTATTGCTTGGTGATTTACTTAATGGCAGAGGTAACAGTATTCTAATCATTAAAACTTGTTACTGATTTTGTTTATTATTGTACAATGTATACAATCACAGAATTCAATTGGATTGTACATTATGGAGGTGCATTGTACACCCTAATGAGCAGAGTAGATATAGAGAGACCTCGGGGAAAACACACACACACACACATACACACACACACACAGAGAGGGCAGTGCTGTCAAACAACGTCTGTCACATACACAGGCATGCAAATGCATCTATGTGGTCACATGCTGTAATGTCTACTATGTTAATTGGTGAGTGTACAGTATATTGCATGTGTCCGTGCATATGTGACACTGTATCTGTGTTTGTAATGGGACACGGGGTCATCTCCCTCTGCAGGGGGTGTGTGTTTTCAGCCGGTTTCGCTCTCAGCACTGTTCCTTCCTCACGCTGCCCTTTCTCCCACCCAGTGACTCTAAGAGGTTCACAGGCTGCAGTGAACTCTCCTGTGCCTCTGTCCTGAGGCTACTTTGGACCAAATCAAAACCCTGCAATACAAGAAAGTCATCTGAAAGCATCTAAATCTTCCAGTGAATCCTGCTTTCCCTTCCAGAAAACAAATCTATCTCCACCTGCAAACATGAAATATCTACTTTCACCTGTACAAACAAACTGCACCCAACAACCTCAGGCACAACAGAGCGGACACTATCACACACAGAACAAGAATTCACAACAGCTTTTTCCCCTGCAGCAGCAAGACTGATGACAAATACGAAATGTGAAAAACCTGTGCAGTAAGCCCTCATTACCCTGCTAAGTAAAATACCATATACAATTCCACTAGGTGCAACATCACATTTGAAACTCCTCATTTTACCTGCTACCTTATTCCTGTATCCACAATTTTATCAACTATTTCGTATTCTTGGGTGATCTTATATTTAGACTAGGTGTTCGTTCTTTTGGCTTTAAACTCTTTACTTGACTCCAGGAGAGCTCTGCACAAGAATTCCTATATGCCTAGACTGTCTGTTTACGCATAAAAATCTTGAATCTTGAAACCAAAGCTGTGTACAAGCTCACGTCGGCTCTCCAGAGGTTGTTGAACGGCATTATGGGACATGTAGGAAAACATCACCAGAAATAGAAGAGAATGAAACAGGATCAAGAAAAATAAGTCACAACCCTTTTCTTTTTTCTGCCGAACACATGAAAACATGTAGCAGCCTTACAGTGAGATGTTACCATGAATTATTTAGAGTTGGAATGAAAGATTGACCGAATTTATAAAAGAATACAAATGTTTTCTGTCCTTGCCATAACTACTTTATTTCCAGAGATAATAATGATGGTGGAGCTTAAAAAAATCATTGCTTAGAACACCCATAGCTGAAAGGTCACTGACCTTTGGCTACCAAAATCTAATCAGTTAATCTCTGAGCCCAAGTAGACGTTTGTGCCAAATTTTAAAAAATTCCTTTAAGGTGTTCCTGATACTGTATATTGAATGGGCTGATGGACAGATGAACAACCCAAAAACACTACGCCTCCAGTTGTGGCTGTCGCCAGCACACGGGCATAAATAACAAATATTAGGCGTTCATCTGTAGCTCTGAGACACTTCACTAATATTTGAAGTACAGCTTTGATAGAAGAAGAAACGAGAACTAGACAGGATTAATCAGAAAAGCCGACTGTTTTCTCCCTCTTCTCTTCTGTGTTCTCAAGTCACAATTCACACAAATCAACGTTAGAGAGAGAGAGAACGTGCCTCTTTCGGTCGGTTTTTAGTGGCTCTCTGGGGCAGCATACATAAAAGCCTATTTGAAATATGTCCAATTGTGCCAAAACACACTGAGAATCAATTCCATTTCAGAGTCTCTCCCCAGTGCTCTCGGTGTGAATTGAGTTAATTTACTGGTGCTAGTGATGGAAATACATTAAAAACCAAATCTGGGCGAGAACACAGACTGTCAACATGTCAGGATATTTTCACCTGTCTCTGCTATAAAAAGGAAATATGAAATACAGATAATATACCTCTCCTTTTAATGCAGTGCAAAACTTAACACAGGAGGGATTACTACTAAGTTTGAGGATACAAGAAACGTGCTGATACATACAAACATCAGTGTTTACACAGAATGAGATCAAGTGAAATGGTAATGTAGTTACCAAAATTATGAATTGTGTGGTGTTTAGCTTGAAAATTATTCTACATTTTAATCAGTTTTGTCCACAAAAGCACATTAACATGGACAAACTCCCAGGAGCTGACAACTTATTTTGCCCAAATACAAGCCTTTGAACACACGTGTGAACATAGAGGACACAATGCGTAGACACAAGCACGCACATATGCATAAATACACTTTACATGGACACATTCGGTGATGGGCCGCGGCTGTAAAGATCTGTGCACGGTGAATGCAGCACAGAGAGAACCACCGCACAGGCTCATTAAACAGCCCTTAAGCTCTGTGTGTGTATGTTTATGTGCGTTCCCAAGGTGTTTTTATTTTTAATCTTCTGACTATGATAATGTGATATGCAGCCCTCGTCTTTGACTCCTCATCACCATAGACACTGCTGCTGCCTGGTAAATGCACAGTGACAGTGTTGTTCAGTGTGCATTTGGATTGTGGTCATTTCATTTAAAACATAATGTCCTAATTTTAACATCAACTGCTACTTGCTTCAAAGATATTGTTGAATGTGCATTTGTTTGTGTGCGTCTGTGTGTGGTGAAAAGGCAGTGAATAATAATTAGATTAGCCCCTGCACTTTTACAAATCTATATTACATTAAATTGTAATGGAAACGAAGGGAGGTGAGTAGCTGGGGTAAGATAATTGATAAACACAGTGGAAAACTGATGCACAAATGCAGCATGTGACTGAGGACACACACATGTACACAGAAAAACACACACACTGCAAAACCTATAAACCTGTAGCCAGCTTTGTGATAATGCATTTTTCAGATCAAATGAGATGAATGGCTTCAGTTGTTTGGATCCTATCTGGATTATTTCTACTGTGCAACCTTTCTGTGATGTGTTTTCTGAATCTGTAGATGTGTTACTTTAAACAGTATCCTAGTGCTGATAGCACTGTATAAAACACCACTGCTAATAAAACTATTCCTTGTCATGACAATGTTTTGCTATTTGCTTAAAGCTCTGCACCAACACTGTCCCCACTGTGCCATGAGAAAACATCAAGTTAAAACTTAGTGGCTTCTGAATGAAGTCAGCTGCCTGTGAGTGCTACTCACATCACAGTCAAACCCAGTGTGCACACCCTCGTGGGTATTATTTGCATATCTCTATTTGTGCCAACAATCCAGAATACCTAGAGGGGAGTGGTGGCATGTTCAAACACCAACAGAGAACAGATCTTAAAGCATGAGAAGCTCTTGTCTGGTTGAGGGGGAAACGAATCAACAGGGCTGAGGAAGAGGGAAGGAGAAGAAAGAAGAGGGACTGCCGTGAACACCACTGAGTTTTCTGTACAGATGTCTGAAGAGGAGCAGTGGATGAAATAATAAAAAAAAAAACAGAAAGGAAAAACAGAAGTACAGAAGGCAGCAGCAGAATCACTCCAGTGTGTGCTCAACCTGAATCCCAAATCAACAGGCCTGTTAAAACATGAGCAATTCGGAAGCAGCTCTGTGTTTTGTCACTTTCAAAATATAGTATAAGTGCAACTGATGCTTTGATCTATTTCTTGCAGCGCTACCAGCTGTAAAGTGCAGTTGTCTGGGTTATTGTATTGCATAACATAAATATGACTCCAACTGCAAGTCCACTAAGAAGAATACAGTATCACACCCACTATGTGATGCCCTCTAACCAGTAACATCCTAATCATCACTTTTCTTTCTTTGCATTGACGGAGATTTGTTCAGCTTTGGTTGTTATTGCCAGAGCTCTCCTGTCAGTCAAACCTGTTGTTTTTCCTGATTTAACTCATTGTAACTGGTGCTCTAAACTATGTCCCATTGCTACAATCTGTATAGTGCTGTAATCTTAAGCGTACCGTGTTTGCAGCAGGTAAAGTTACAAGAACTGGTTGATTAATTGATTAGATGATTAGTTGACAAACTGGCAGCAGTTTTGTTAATCAACATTATCTCAGTCAGTTCTTAAAAATGTCTCGTTTCAGCTTCTCAGATGTGAGGATTTGCTGCTTTTCTGTCTGTGTGGCTGTACAAACTGATCTGCTATTCTTCTGTTTAGTCCAAAGAATTTGAAAAATAACAACACTACACAGCTGCATTTGTGAATGCAAACTCTTTCACGAGTGGACTATAGTGTGAGTTATTGTTGCACCGTATGAGTGACTGATTCTGGGATTGGCCTGTTGATTCACGATCCATTAAAACATCACACAGTGCATTCTCAGCGCCGACTGGCTGTCACACCTGCCCGTTCCTTCGTGTTGCGCCTCCACTGGGGGGTTTCGAGCACAATGTAGAAGGAGGTCTCCTTATTGTACTCCTCCCGGTCTAAGAGCCTAATAGTTATGGTCTTCCTGTATGGGACACACACGTACACACATACACAAGTAGAGGGAGGTGGTGAATGCATGCATGGTAAACAAACAATATGGCAAGGTATGTACACATGTATGTGCAAAAAGAAAAGAAAAAGGAAAAGAAAACACATGCACACGCAAAGTGGACTGGTGGATGTGATGAGATGAGGTGATCCACAACCTGCTGCATGTTCACCGTCATCGTAAAGACACATCAGGAATCAGGAGGTAAAGCAACAAGAAAGAAATCTCCTCCTGTGTGTCTCCATGTGTGGAGAACATGCAGCCAGTGTGATGTGGCAGACACCCTGGGGTCAAGGGGTCAACGGTCACAAGGCTCACCCTCTTCCTGACCTTTGGTGTCATTGTTCTCCACCAGTCGAGGCTCTTCGATCTCTATGTAGAAGGTTTTGTTCTTCTCATACTCCTCATCGTCGATTATTTTCACCTTGATGGTTTTACTGAGGAGGAGGAAGGGGGGGGGGAAGAGGAGGAAAGAAGAAAAGGCAGAAATGTGAGGAAAGGACAGGCTGAAACTGGAAAGCCAACAGGAAACAAAAGAGAGTAGCGTTTGGCTTTCCCAGAAGCACCTGAAGCTGAAGAGCATCGTTTCATTATAAATACCTGCAATAACATCTAATTCTCAGGTAGCATTTAAAAAAATCGTTCTAGTAGGTGAGAAGCAGGTTTTTAGCTTTACCTTTCCTTTCAGGCCCCATTTTATCATAACATTTAGAGTCAGATTAATCACTGATATGTCTTTAGTCTGATAAGACTGATCTAATAACTTCCTCGCTCTTTGGCTTCACCCTTAGATCAAGTAAAAGTCAGGCTGTGCCTGAAAAGTTTATCAGCTCTATTAGCCATTTTAGCAGGTGAACATCAGTAGCTCACGATCATGCATTCTAATTTTGGGGTCCAGGGTCTGCGATTTTAGTGTTTACACTGCTTTCACTTTTATTAAAATATTAGACAATATAATCCTCTGCAGTGACAGTTGATGAAATTTTAATTTGTATTATTTCTTAAAATATGCACATAAATTATGGTGTCTGTGGAAAATCAGGACATTTCACCATCAATTCAGCCAAAACAAGAATTCAGTTTTCTTTCAAATCTAAAGTTGCAATAAGGTTATGATCTCCAGCCTATAAGAAAAAGGCAAATGAAATACTGGTTCTTTTCCCAAGTCTGGCTGAATTCAAAGTG
This sequence comes from Monopterus albus, assembly GCF_001952655.1. Taxonomy (NCBI): domain Eukaryota; kingdom Metazoa; phylum Chordata; class Actinopteri; order Synbranchiformes; family Synbranchidae; genus Monopterus; species Monopterus albus. Next base: position 2,373,234 of record NW_018127932.1, on the reverse strand, counting down.
CACTGACATGCGCTCTAGAACAGATCAGCATAAAGTCAAGACCGAGACAAGAATAAAATATCATCCGAGGTCTGATGCAATGAAAGGATAAAGTGCAAAGAAAAATAATGAAGAGATGATTACTTTTAACAGAATGTCTGCAGCCACATTGAACACCTTCACGTAACATCCTCAAAAAGATACCAGCCTAACCAGCTCTGGATTATGATTTGAGCCAAGAGAAACTGATGAGAAATTAATAACCACAATAAAAATGCCAGCATGCCACGACTGAAACAACACATACACACAACATACAATCTCTGCATGTTTACCTTATTTAGTATCTTAAAATGTCATTTATATTAAAAAAATCTGTTCCAGGGGTCAAAATCTGTTCTTTCACGTGTATCCTCTATTATTTGTCCCAGTTACAACAAAACAGCCCTAAACCAGCATGTAAACAACAACAACAACAGCATTCTGTTGATGAACAAAGACAAGCCAACGATTTGTTTCTCTGCAGCTGAGTTTTCACCAATACTTTAACTGGTAAGATCAGGAACAGTTATCGACCAACCAAACGCCTCAGTAAGACTCAGTGTGGCGTGTGTGTGTGTTTGTATTTATTGTGGCAGTTGGTCTCGGTCATATTGTGCAGGAAAGTTAATACTAGAGGTCACGAGGTTATGGACCGGGATGCAATGTGTAATGTGTATGTTTGTGTGCGTCTGTGAATGAGTGCCTGTAGTGCATATTCGAATGTGTGTGTTTATGTCTAGTTTCTATTCTGGAACAAACCAATATTCTGGTTATTCAAATCCACTACAGGCAATAACAAAGACATCTGAGAGAATACTCATAATCTGGATAATCTGGCCTATAGGGTGGAAAATGGGAAC
>NW_018127932.1:2342192-2372324 GCF_001952655.1 Monopterus albus | reverse complement strand
CACATGTCGTTTTCAGGGGTTCACTCATTACACTACTGGGAATGGCCCACTTCTCACTGTCCCAAAAGCAGATGGAAAACAGTTTTCATCTTCTGGCCTGGAGAGGCTCATAACCAGCAGACTGTCAGCTAACACACAGCAACTGGAGAGGTGATGGAGTAAAACCCTCTCCTCCCTCAAGGTGGAGCCCTAGAGCAAGGCACTTACACCCCCAAGTGATTAAGTGGAATGGCTTGGTGAACAGTAATGCTTATATTCCCACTGGGAATATGAATACTGTTTTACTACTACTGCACTTCAATTAAAATAAGTCCTAAAGGCCTATTACAAAGAACTGGAAGTGCACAGGATATATTTATTTATTTACTTTCAAACATATTTATGAGATAAACAAACTCTGTGTTTCACTGAGATTTAGCAACTTCTTCATGCTGTTTGGTTTGAAATGCCCTGCAGCCTCCATAATTCTCCACCCAGGACAGGAGAAAATACTGCAGTAAAACCAAACAGTTGATTCATGAGACTAATGTTTTCAGATTAATCCTTTTGCCAGGACTTTTTTTTTTTTTACAAACTATAGACATGGTGGATTTGAACAAGACTAAGACATATAACAAAAGGACCCAAAGCAAAGCTATCATTAACCTAAATCATCAGTGTCTTTTCACCAGTGATGGCCCTAAGTCAAAGGAAACTACTGTTTGTGTGAACATAAAATGAAAATTGTGATTTAATTCTACATGTATGTGTGAAATGAATCATTTTGGCAGAGACAGACTGGAGGACATTTTTCCCAAACTCAGGAACGGTGGCTCCTCTGCTGAAGCTCATGACCAACAAACAATACACACACACACACACACACGCACACACACACACACACACACCTAGACACATCATCTCAGGTACTTTCAGCAAAGTCAAATATTTCCAGATAGCACATTCAGCGATCCACAGTGAACTGGGTTTATCATCTTTACTATTGTCCCCTCTCTCTCTCTCTCTCTCTCTCTCGCTTCACACAAAGTTACACTCATGTAGGTGAACACATGCACTTTCCTTCACATGACAAATATTCTGCCTGTACAATATATTGTCCCTTTGCCATGACAACCCTATGTTTGCGTTACTGAGAAGGGTGGACAGGACTGTTTCCAAACCAACAGTGTTTCTATGTGTACTGATAACTGAAAGCATCTACAGTACTGCACTAATCTGTGTGTGTCAGTGTATGTGTTTGTACAGTATGTGTGATAATTGGAGGGAGAGATGTTGATAATACACAGCAGCCTACGTTGTTTGTTGGGAGAGGTGTCTGTTTTGTGTGTCTGTATTCAGTCACAATCCATCCAACCTGTATACAGCACACGCAGAGCACGTGCCAAGTGATGCCTCAGTAAGAATATTAGTGTGTGAAATGTATACTTCCCACAGAAGTATGTTTTTACTTCCACAGTCACAAGCACCCACATTAACACAAGTGTGACCTTAAACTAAACCCAGCTCTACCACTGAGCCTAAAACCATGTCTTAACTCTCAAACAGCACTTTGACAAGATGTCCTCATTTTCAAAACTGTTCTCACTGTAAGTCCCATTGGTCCTTACAAGGATAGAAACACTGGAGCACACACTCCCACAGGCAGACATGATATCACACTTGCATGGCAGCATTTACAAATGTATCACAGACAAACCAGAAGAATTTCAGCAGCAGAGATCCAAAAATGCAAACACACACATGACTCCAGGGGCCACAGTGTGTACGCGAGTCGCCACAGACATGTCCTCCATCTGACTTTTCTAATAAGCTTAAAAAAAGGAACTTCTGAGCATCTGTGATCTCCACTCCATCACTTCTCTATCACACTCCATCGCCCTTTCTCCTCGCACCGTTTCATCTGCTGTTTCTCCTCTTTGTCTTTCATAAACAAGATTCCAGCAACACTTTTAACACTTGGCCCCCATAAAAAGTTTATAAAATATTTAGTTGAAAGGTTTACATAGAAAAACTTTCCCTAAAATTAGCCAGCAGAAAAAGAGATAATGGAAAAAACAGATTATGCAAAAACAGCTTGATTCAAAGATGATAATACACAGGGTAGCTTCATAAATTACAAACACCACTGTAGATGATCTGACTGTACCAAAATACAGCGTGCTCCATGTTAGTAAGCTTCAATTTTCCTTTTTGCAGATGACATTGTTCATGTTTGGCTTCTGTTGCCATGATTTTCCACACTTTCTTCGTTTATCACTAATATTTTGCAGGTTTTTAGTTCTTTTGCCTTAATATGGGTCCTGAATATCTGCAGTGATGTTTGAGACATGAAAGTGGTGACTGTCAGAGCCATATAAAGAGTAAATCATACGAGTTGGCTCATAAAAACCAAAATTATCCACATGTCCTTGCTGTTTCATAACAACACTTAATTGTAACAATATTATCTCATGTAAAGCTGTCTTTGAGTTTGTTTTTCCATTTGCTATTTAACTGTGTATTTTCCAGGGTTATGCATCGAGCTGAGATGACAAAGTTGCCAGAATGTGTCTAAAGTGTCTTTCTGCGTAGCACTAACAAAGCACTTTCCCACACACACAAACCGAGACAAACAGGAAGTTGTAAAGCACAACAAGCAGCAGTGTTGGTCACTCCCCTCTCCTCAGCAACCTGCGACGTATTTGGATCGGAAAGTTTGAGTTTGGGATCCATCATTTTATTTTAGGTTTCAAGGAGAAAAATGTTGCTGCCAAGCCAGTTTTTTGTGTGTGTGGACAACCAAGTCCACTTAGCATTACAGTGTGTGACTGTGTTTACCTCTGTTTTTGTGTGTGCCTGTGATTGTGATCTTCATCACAAACATTTTAAGTGTGTTTAAAATTACTTTTTCAAGTTTATACAGTCAACATGAGTGTGTGTTTTATCTGTTTGTTTGGATGCAGGTTTGCCTGCATATCTTTTGTATGAACTGTTTAAATGTGGGAGTTGTGTGTGTCTGTGTGCACATGTGTACAGAACTGGCCTTTCAGACTGTGAACTGGTTTGTTTGTGTAGAACAGATTGCTGGTGGGTGGACTTTGGTCACAGACTACACAAAAAAAGTGTGTGAGTGTTTATGTGTGCACACACATACTGTTTGTGGTGGCCATTTAGGCACATGTACTGGATGTGAGAGCCTGTGTGTGTTATGTTAACTTGTACACAGAGTCAGTGTTTAACATGACAGAAGAAGAATGCGTGTATAAGTTGTCATGTGCACATGAGAAAATGTGAACCTGACAGCAACAACAGAGTGTGATTTTATTAGCAAGAGAGTGTAAACCCTTATGTGATCAGAGAGTAATAATGTGTGTGTGTGCTGTTTTATAAAAAAAAACTGGTAATGATGTTGGCCACAGTGGGAAACCACAGCAACAGGCCAACACTGCTCAGCCAGACCTCTGCTAATAAGCTTCAGTCTGCTCAGTACAATACAAATAATCCTGGCTTTATGGAGGTTAATGGTCTCACACACACACACACACACACACCTGCTACTGGTCCCACATGCGATACAGGACTGCCGATTCATCTGTGACACTATTATATGAAGAAAAATTCTTTGTTTTTCGGCTGGATGATTCTGATTTCATCATCCGCACATGCAGTTCACTAAAGCGTTTGATTCCTCCAGCACATCAAACATTCAGTGCCGGCTCACGGTTTCATGTGAACAACTGAAAAAATAAATCTCTGTGCTCACCATCCTGCTTTTTAGTTTAGTTTAAAGTTGCATGTGATGGTGCAACACTTGATCTGCTTTCAGGTTTTGTCAGAAGTAATTTATTATCTTAAGATACTGTATCATGATTGTCAGTAGCAATGATAGAAATGTGCTTTTGTTAATTTCTTGCCTAACAAAGACTTCTAACTTTGTGCCAACATCATAACTGACATAAAAAGGTGAATTCACATTGTTATTGATTAGGTACTTTAGCAAGTTTCAAGTCTCTGCTACTGTAATGAAATGGATGGAAAGTATGACTGAAAAATATGGTTAAACTTTCAAATGCTTAGATGGAGAAGTAAACCAAGGTTTGACTGGGAAGCGTCAAGTAGTAACTTTACCTTCAATGTATCATTGTAGAAAAAATATTTAGCTCAATTATCAAATTCTGCTTCCTTTGAGAAGATTTTACAGCTTTCTCAACTCAACTATGTTGGTGAGGAACTGCAATGGATGAAGTGTTTCCTCAGATCAGAGTCATTTTATCAGTATGATGCTGAACAGGGCAGTAAAAATAATGTTTATGTAATGGATGTTTTTATTGCACTGCACTATGCAAAACAGTCGACAAAGTCATAAACAACAGACGCTCCATTTTTGTCTATTATGTGTATGAGTGTATGTATGTCTGTGTCAGACCCTCCTCCATGTCAGTGCATAAGTTTTCTATCACAGGGAGTTTCCCCATCGTCTCATCTCTCTCTAAATGTGGCTATGTCTGGCGATCTCGCTCTCCCTTCATTCCTATCTGCAGTAGATCTTGTTAGCCTAATAAGGACTTTGGAAAATCCTGGGGACTCCCTCACACACATAAACTTGCACACACACAATGATAAACACACATAGGCACACAGGAAATGTCTTTGAGGGAGCTTATAAATGTAGCTGAAGACATGCACGTGTGTGCGCCATACAACTATAACTACAACTTCCCATAACTGATGGAAGCTGTTGGGAAACTCTGAAAGCCATTTTTGGATGTGCATATTTTTAAGTTGTGTGTGTGAGAGAGCATGGATGTGTGGCTGTGTTTTGGTCTAAATCTGAACCACCATATTGGATTTTTTGGTACTTATCAATGTGTTACAATGAATTGCAGACAGAGCTCTTTATGGGGCTATTTAAATCCTCGTGGCTTTTGTTTTTAAGAATTATTCATCACATCATTCAATAAAGGGGATTAAAAAGTCTGCTGCTAGAAGTTGTTTGAGTTGGCTTAAAGGTCAGGTGGCTTAATTGTTGGTCAATGTCAGGTTTGCCCGGCTGCACCTGCCTCTCTCACTCTGTTCCTCTCCTTCGGCCCCGATTACATCACCTGGCACATCTGCTCCACATCCCCTGATTGTCACCAGCTGCACCTCATTACTTCTATCCTTACTTATACCCCGCTCACCTATCACTCCCTTGCCAGTTTAATCTTGTTCTGAGGCCCGTACGATTGAGTATGTTTTTCATTTAACAGTTTTCCTCTCACCTTTAGTTCTCCTTGCTCCTACCAGTGCTATCTTCCACTCTTCGTTACCACACTCTCCATCTGCTGTTTTCCTCCTCCACAGACGTCTCCTCCGGACCCTGGACCTACTCTGCCCTTCCAGTCTCACTGTTTCAGGTCAATGCACAGTCTCCTTAACATCAACTGTACACACTCCTGCCTTCTGTCTCCACGGCCACCACCGTCTCCCCATCGACCAGCTCAGGAGTGACTCCAGCGTCAGAAGCCCAGCCATCTCCCATCCATCTCACCACAAACTGGTTTCTCTGCTGCTGATCGACACCCGGTTACTCCCATCATTCTACACTTGCCTCTTTTCTTGTTGACTTTATTCTCACTGTAAATAAATTTAGCACTGCTTGCACCGAAGTCAGCTACCTGGGTCCGCCTATCTCTACTTGCTCTCCTTCGTGTCCGAGTAGACACAACAGTCAATTCATGTGTCACAATTAGTTGAACTTGTGTTAGTATTCCAGTTAGAACGTTAGTGTTCCAGTGTCTCCCATTTGTTTTTCACTTAGTGCCCAACTGTTTTTCAGTTGAATATTGTCACTATGACAAAAAAGTCTAATACTCAACTTAGAGAAAGAGAGGCAGAACAGTGTTTTAGTTATTTCAGTCAGGATTAAGTGAGAGATTACTGACATGTGCACAACCACACATATGCAAACAGACCGGCGCACACAACAAAATAGAGGTTAGTGATAAAGAGGAGGAGGAGTGACAGATGTTGAGGCTGCAGAACAAAGCAATATTTAAATATAGTGAACACTACATTTTTTTCATGTAGGAACCAACCACTACATAATGAGACTGAGGACAGAGAGAGAGAGTGAGTGTGAGTGTGTGTGTGCGTGAGAGAAAGAGGCAGAGAAAGAGCAAGAGAGGATGTGAATGCTAATCAGTTGATGCTGCCAAACCAACTGCAGTGGTCCATCATTTCCAGGCCATTTATGAGCTCTAAGCTGCACAATGGGACCAGCACTTATGGAGAGTGACACACAGTCAAGTGGACTGAAAAGTCTCTGGAGCCACAAACCACAACTGTGCAAGTGAAAACACCTCCTATTCCCCAACTGTTCCATTATAATAGTCTAGACTATAAAAGCTTTATAAGACCTTCCTGCAGTAGTTGTGCTCTCTGTTCAGACAGAGATTCCATTGTTTTTAACATACAGAATGTTTGATGCTGAGGCAGTGGCATCACAGTGGCAGACAACAGACTGGACAAACTGGTGCAGAAGGTCCACTCTGTCTCGGGTGGTCTCTGGACTCAGAGGAGGTGGGAGAGAGGAGAACCATGGCCAGACTGATGGACATTATGGATAATGCCTCACACCTCTGGCAGGACATCCTGGACATCCTCCACCGCATTAACCTTAATTCTCTGTCAGCCCTGTGACAGACTGGGGACCTTTTCATGGTTCCTTTTCAACTAACTTAAATGACTTAAGAATTTTTATTTGCCAGGTTGCATTAATTTAATTCTTCATGTCATTAGGAATCATTGTTATATACTTCTGGGAACTACTGAAAACAATAATAAATAATTGTATTGCTGGTTTTCTTACTGTCTGGTATGATGGTAAAACAGGCGTTAAACTGTACATGTTCTAAAAAAGTCTTTCAGTGTCTTTAATTCAACCCTGTGGAAACTCTCAGATGCCTGTCTTTTTTCCCTTCCCCTCTCTGCCACTCCAATCGCTCTCTTTCATTATTAGCATAAATATGAATCCATCAATGGGTTGTTGCCATGGCAACCTGTGGGCAGCGTGGCTCTATATTCCTACTGCCAGTTTCTCTAATTGTCTATAGCCTACGGCCAAGAGGATATTTAGAATGACTGAGATAGAGAGACAGCGGGGAAAATGTAATGAGTACAGTTAAATGATTTTCCTTATGAATTTTCTTTCCTTTTTTAGAAAACTTTACAATAAATATATGGATTAAGTGATTAATACTGTGGGCCACTACTTGAACCGCATTTTTTAACCAGTCCAAAAGTAGGTATGCCAAATTTGCTGTTAGTAGTTAGTGTTTGCTCTGTAATCAATTTACTCACAGCTATCAAGAAATTAACTTTTATACTGAAGAAACCTTAAAAACCTGATAATTCTCACACACAATACTGTACTTGGATGAATGTATACAGCTGTCAGGGGGACACCCTGAGGTTCAGGGCACAGTGGGCAGTCAGGGGAGATAAACAGCCACATCTCTCTATCCCGGCTCCCCTCCATATTTTTCCTCTTCCCTGGTATTATGTTAATAATTGGTTGACAGGTTCATTTATAAATAAATGCAAAACATATAAGATTAAATCAATTCTTGCCGCTTTAATTTCTCTAAAAGAATTAATACATATGCTAAAGTGTACACATGTGCTTAAGAAATTCACCAATACCTTTTCTTTTTTTAGTTCAAGCTAATTTTTCCATTCACACATTCCCACTCTTTGGCATTTCAATCAAAACTTCAATCGAAATCTCAAGGCACTAAAACCTCCATTGGAACTGTGGCTGAGAAGACTGATACCGCCAACCAGGTGCGACAAAGGTTATCACAGGTTGAGTCATTTGTACAGTAGCATTGATGTTTAAAAGATTACTCTATCTTTAAAAGATGAGAAGACGCTGACAGACATAGCTGAAGAAATGACATTTTTAAAAGGTTGTACAGATGATGTGATGCTGCCATAGCCACGGAGGACACACAGGAGAGAGCCATCGGATGCTTAAACCATGAATAATAAAAGAAGAAGAAGTGCTCATTGATCTTAATCTCTGGGTTTTATTGTATGCCTGTCTGCCTTCTGATTACCATCACTCCATCTGTCCTTCTTGTTCCAGTAACACCAGTCTAATCTTAGTTTGCAAAGCAGACATTTGTGAGGTCAGGGATTCGTTCGGAGGGCAACAAAAATGTTGTCTGAATTGTTTTGTCTCATTGATGCTGTCAGATGAGGTGAAAGGTATCTCTACCGCTGTGTAAGCATAGCCGATAGGCCACACAACACACTTACAAATGCCCATAAGAATACACAAAACAAACACTCGACAGTGAGCTAGTAGTAACATGTGTATTTAGCTCTGGATACAGCGTGAAGAGCTCCTGATTTGTCTTGAACCTCTTTTGTGTGTGTGTGTGTGTGTGTTTTGCTCTCCCTCTCTCTCTTTCTTTCATTTGCACACGGACACACAAATACACACACACACATATTCTATTATAAGGAAAACAGGAATGAAATGTGACACAAAGGGCACGCTAGACCTTTGGCAGCAGGCAGTCATAAATGCACACACACAGTCACTTAATTTTCCAGACATAAAAACAGACAACTGATCTATAAAACACATCCAACACTCTGCAGCACACACTTGCACCTTTATAAATTAGTATGTATTGTATACAATAGTTACACTGACAGGACTGATAAGAGGTAAACTGAAAATGACAGAAAGGTTTATGTTGACAACGAGGAGATGATAAAAAAATAAGGCTCAGCACCATCATACGAGCTACAGTGAGAAGATGGGTATCTGCTGTAAGTCAGAGCTACAGGGTGAAACAATTTTTGACTGGCAGAGAAAATGATTACAAAAGCAGTGTGTGATAGTGATAAAAAGAAGACAATGTGGAGACAAAGAGAGAGGGAGAGTGCGACCGAGGTGAACAGAGGTTAGGATGCTAAATGGATCCCTGAGGATCTACCTGACTGGATGAGGGTCAAGCAGAGGTCAAGTAATTATAGAGAGGTTTGACATGTACATAAACAACTGTGCCTGTTCGATCTGTGTCCTGCTGGAAAGCATACAATATAGATGCAGTAAAGTAAAAATGATTCAATAGACGAAGATGTGAAATCATCTCTCAAATACCTGAAAAGGTTTTCATTTCCTCCATCTCAGCTGCAATAAATCACTCTGGAAGTAAACTTTTTTACATATGAAAAAAGGTTTCTGTCCTTTGTTTAAAAAAAAATAACAGCCCACAAAACCTCAAAATGCCACAGTAATCCTTCTGCATGATTTAGAGCATGAAGTGTGGGGCGAAAACTTAATAGAGAATTTGCAATAAGTCATTTTTCAGGCCCTGCATGACTGAATCAATATGCTGCAATGAGATTAACACTCTGCCAAAGCTGCCATGCAAAATACCTAAAGTCTTTCCTATCGCTGATCTGGAGGGAGGAATCAAGAGAGTGAGGAAGATGAGAAGAGACATTTAGCAATTTACCAGATCTGCAGTAATCATCTCCTCTGCTATCTGCACTGAGCACTTCCACTGAAACCCAGATGTTGGGAGCATGTACAGCTGACAGCAGATCTGTCAGTGTCAAGCGAACACTTTTCGTTTACAGATAAGCAGTAGCTCCAGTTGATGTGTGCAAGGCTGTGTCCATCTCATATCATTTGCCCCCTTCTGCTAAAGTGCATGGAGCTGTATGATGCATTAAACTTCCAGCCAGGTCACCGACTTTTCCTGATTCACACCTCAGATGGTGCACAGTCTGCTTGGCATTTAAGAAGTCAAAGTCTGTTATCAGTCAGAGGCAGCAGGAACGAACAGCATTTAGCTTCAAACGCCTTCCTGAGAAGAATATGAATAGGCTCCTGCTTTACCTTTTTATTTCTTCGTGTGCATGTAGATAAAAGGTGAAAAGGCTGGAAATATGGTTCTATTGAAGATCTTTAAGAACCTGCAGACAATAATGTTGCAATTGAACTGTTGTCTTAATCTCATTACTGGTAAATGAAGCCTTGGTTTGCATTAAATCAAGCCAAACTGAGGCTTTTTGATTGATTGATTGATTGATTTATTCTTTCAAACATGCAGACAGAACAGAACAGAACAATGATCAAATGACAATAACACACATGATTACACATATCCAACCAATACTAATTCAAAATCAATTTGCTTACACCTAATACATGTTTGAATGGAGTAGGAAGAAGTCAGACTTATCCAGTCCTACCCCATGACATCATATTATACAAAATTTATGCAACATTGGCTGCAAGCAATATCACTACATAGATAAAGCAGATTGTTACTTATTCGTGCATATATCTTGTATAACACATACATTTATATTTATATTTAAACTCCTTAATTCTGGTACTATTTTTCATGTCCACAGTTAAGTTATTCCATAGTTTGACCCCACTTATAGAAATACAAAATCTTTTTTTGGTTGTTCGTATAGCATGAACTTTTAAATTTAAATGTCCCCTTAAGTTATACCCCCCTTCCCTTTCACCAAATAGCTTTTGGATTCCACCAGGCAATAAATTGTTCCTGGCCTTATACATAAACACAGCAGTCTTATATCCCACTAAATCAAAGAATTTTAACAATTTAGACTGTATGAAAACTACATTTGTATGATCCCTATACCCCATCTTGTGCACACCTCTTATCGCTCTCTTCTGTAATATGTACAATGGTTGAAGTGAACTCCTGTATGTATTTCCCCAGTTTTCAACGCCATACTCCAAATATGGCAAAATCAATGAACAATACAAAATCCGCAATGCTTTGACGTCCAGCATATGTCTAACCCTTGCCAATATCGATATATTTTTAGCTATTTTATGCTGAACATGTCTAATATGAGATTTCCAGGATAATCTGTCATCAACCATTACCCCCAGAAATTTAATTTCAAATGCAAAACCAGGCTAAATGCAAAACCAGCAAAATGACCTGCTGGTTATAAATAACCCATCTTGTAGCTCTGAAATCTCATTGTATTGATAATCACATACTAAATTTAATGTTTGGCTGCCTCTTACAGAGCTGAGACAGACAGAAAGCAATTGCTTGGGTAGCAGTAATGCAGATCACAATCACCTCTTGATAAAACACACCCCTATCTAATTCTCTGCTTTCCCTCCAGCTGATTGAGGTGAAGCCTGAGAAATGACTGGGCCTGTCTGTAATATTCAAATGGATGAATATTATAGAGGAAAGCATTTCCCTTCCCTCAATCTATTTCCCGTACTCTCATTATTTCCTTTCCCATCATGAATAAACTTTTAAGATACAGTACTTTGCATTTTTACATATCTGTTTAACACAAACAGTAGGCACAGTCACACATATAGCAGCTTAAAATCCAATAGAGAAAAATATGGCTGCTGTATGACACTACAGTAAATGCTATCATCACGACTATATGCAATAAAAGCCAGATATTTGCAGTGACTCAGACGCCAACCCAAATGTTTTGCATTCCGTATTGTGTGTGCCACAGATGGTTCAGCAAATAACATCAAGGAGTTGACACAATAAAGCAGAATGGAATAGAGGGGTCTATATTATTTTCAGCCTGAGGAAAATATCAAAAATCAACTATAAGGTGTTATCCTGCTGCGGTATATGAATACACATTACTGTATAGTCAGTACGCAGTGCAGGTGGTAGACAAGACATGGAAACTTAAAATAACTTAATCACTGTCCCAAACAGTGCAATAAAGGTTATATTGTTTTATGCAAATGAACAATAATACAGTAATGTAAATGCAACACAGTGTTTTAATGTATGCAACAAATGCAGCATCAAATATGAGCAATATGAATGAGGCTAAATCAACATACTGTAGATGTAATGTTAAACAAAAGGAAGCATATAAATGCTATAAAATGTTTTATAATGTTTCTTTCCATCTTCATCCGCTTTATCTGAGACCGGGTCATGGGGCAGTGGTTAATGTTTCTTTCTGGTTTATAAATCATTAGCCTACAGATTAATACATGCACATTAATGAGAGGGATGATCCAGGCCTCTCAGTGAGCAGTGAATGTGGGGGTTAAAGCAGAAGGCTTTCTTTTCATCAAGACAAATTTCCCAACTGTACAGTACATGTACAGAGGTAGAGTTTATTCACAAGGTGAATCAGTCACAGTGGGCTGCCCTTATATCGTCTCTCACAGCATCAGCATCTGGCGTTGCTGATGAAACACTGACTGTTGCCATTTGACTTTTCTCACCTGCTCATTAGTCACAGGGGTCAGTGTGTGTGTGTGTGTGTGTGTCTGTGTGTGTATACACCTACATTTGCATATGCCTGTATAAACATCTACTGGTGTGTGTGGATATGTCTGAGTCATTCATCTACTTGTTGTGTGTCTGCTCAGCACATGAGCCTCAACAAAGATGGTCAATAGAAAAGAAAAGTGAATTCCAGCCTGAGGCTCTGGCTTTTATTCTCTTCACTAAATGACAGCCAGTCATTTCCCTCAGCTGCCCATACTAATAGATTAGGTTCTTGTATTGACTAGGAATAGTCTCTCATTCTATTGATTACCCAGGTCAGTCAGTTAGCTCTGGTCCAAAAGCTTATTTGTCAAGTGTCAAGTGTGTCCCAGAAATGTTTAAAACCATCCAAGAAGTAAGAAAGAATTATATCAAATTTAATTTGAGATTTTCTTTTTCCACAAAATGTGACTTGCTCTGCACACTTAACTTTCTATCGACTCCCAGATAAGGATTCACTCTTGAGGTCTTGCTGAGAGCCCCTCGACAAATGTATTCAGTGAGAAGGTGGAGATACTGAGCTGCACTTCTTCAGGGTGGAAAGACTTCTGTGCCTTGCTTGCGGGTACATCCACTGGTTGGACGCTGGCTGTCACGGGCAATTAAACTCAGCTGCCTTTTCATATGCCTCCCTTTAACTGAGATTTAACACTATAGTAACACTTTGTTTGGATAATCCGATAGTAACACAGACAACAACAACGTATTGGCAACATCCCCTGATATGATGACCTTAGCCTGACCCCTAATTCGAATCTGACCTAATCCAATCTCAACCTTAAGATCAATCCAATGAAGGACGATACTGCTTAAGTCCAGGAGTTTATTCCTAAATGACAACTTAGAAATTTGGTATGTGGACCAATTTTCGCACAAGCTATATTTCACATACTGCTGTGTCATTGCAAAGTACACACACACTGGCACATTAGGACCTTGATGCCGAGTGTAATGCTGAAATTAAAGTGCCAAAGTGAAGAATGGCCAATTAAATTCTTATACACACACAGACATACAGTAACCCGAGGCAATGTCAAAGTGGGTTTTGTGCCTTCTCTGCCTGAGCCTCAAAGGAAATGTAAATTGAAAGTTGTTAAGCTTCTTCATAAAAATAGCCAAGCTGGTGTCCCATGTTCCTATCAGACCATAGTACAGACATTTTTCACTGTGTTTCCAATTTTAGTTGCAATCTAATCAAGTGTACTTGTGTGTACATACCATTTTCTTTGTAACCCACAGTAAATCACCAGTTTTGGTGAACTTCCACAGGACTGGGTTTCTGACCTTGTGTGACATTCTCACACCGCAACAAGTAGGAAACCTGTCAGCACTCTCATACACACTGTGCACATCTCACTCTTCAAACAACAAACATCATCATTATGTGACAGTGATGGCTGCATGTTGTGACAAAGCACTGGCTTCCTCCATGATGTCACTGGACACCTGTCAATCACAGCCTAAGGCTATTTTGCCAAAGAGGTCACACGATCCCACACAAACAGGTTACTGGGGGCCACTGTCTCCTACCATAACAAACTACCGGAGTCAAGAGTGACACGCAATTTACTGCATAAAATATAAGTTCCATATATTTTCTGACTTGGATTGGTGTTATGTTAAAAAAAGACAGAAGTGTAACCGCGGTATGTGACCATACATTCTCTAATGAATTCTGAGATTTGCTTTTAAATGCAGTCATGTAAATCACTTCATTGGTTCAAGCTCAAACATCACAAATAAAATAAATTTGCTGCAGGGAACAGAGAAAGAAAAGAGACTGAGGATGTGATTATGTGCAGGATCTATGTATACTGCAATTATGTAATTTGCATATAGATACGTGTGTGTGTGTGTGTGTGTGTTATTGTGTAAGACAGAGAGAAGAATAGAAATACTGTGCTTGACCTTGTATGGAAGGTAAACAACTCGTGACTTGGCAACTGCTCTTCTCCAACCACTCACACACATAAACACACTTCCTACTGAAATGCTTGTCAGTTACCAGTTTAACTTAGAAACACGCATGCTGAGGGGTGACAAGACATAGATCCCACTAAGACAGATAAACCTGAAAACACTGTTTAAATGAGATAATTACTACCACCCATTCTCATACTTTCATATTGCATTTGAAAAGACAATTAGGCACATCTCTTCTCTGTAAGAGAGGAGCCACGGTAAACAGCAAACATGTGCCTCACATCCATCAGCTGGAGTGGTACAGGCTGAACCCCCTGCTGAGTCTCAACCAGTTTTATTGCCTCTTGTTTACATGATTATTTTTATGGTTTTCAATAAAGGAATTTAGTTGTCATTTTTCTTGTTTTTCTTTTTCATTGTTCTCTTTTTAAATAATCAGACATTGTGACTTGATTTCCTCATGAAAGATACCTGTTAATTAAGGTAAACAGCTTATTCTGGGCTGCCCCATCATGATCAAGGCACTATGTTATGCTCTCAGCATAAATACTTTAGACAACATAAATATAAATAAAGATTATGACAACAGCTGTAGTGAGTGATTGGCTATGCTGCACGGGCATTTTTGAACAAATAAATCCAAAGCAACAGCATAAAATGAAATAACCTGCATGTATAACATTCATGGTTAACAGATAGATAAAGTGTCTTTCTCCTGTCTTCATTGAGTATTATTGTTGGAGTGGAGGCACTGGCAGCTGTAGGACTGCAGCTGCAAACACTGCTTTGTATGTGTGTAATTAGTGAGTACTGCACATACAGTATGTGTGTGTACAGCATGTGCTCTGTACATGCAGTACTCTTTATCTCACCGGCATCAAACCGTTGTAACTGCGTTTGTGCAACACTAGTAACAAAACACCCAACCAGTGTGTTTGTATACTGCATATGTGTATATGTCTGATGTTTGTCTTTGTGTGTACATGTGTGCGCTTGCAACCAATTGAGAAGTTGTCTCCTCTTTGGTCTGTTTCATTAGTGGTTCCATAATTATCACCCCATCTGCTCCCAGAGTTCAACTCTTCTCTCCCACTTTCTCATTCTAAATAAAAAGATTCCTAAACACAGCCGGGAGGATTTCTCAGTGACATGCAAATTAACACTAAACCACATCCTCTTCTTGCTTCCTGAGGTCTTGCTAAAGTGACTCTATCGTATTTAGTCTGGGTAACACATACTGTAAACTGAAACGATTATCAAATCGGCAAACAAATATAGGTGCTGCGGTTCAGTTTGTGTTAATGGTCCCATTGTATTAACCCTCCACCTACTGCTCTAATAAACACAAACACTTTTTCATAAATAAGAATGACTTGAAGCTAATTTTGAGAAACAGCAAGCAGACACAGTTTGCAACTAGATGGTGAACATAAGATGGTGAATGCTATAATGTCTAAAATTAACCATTATTTGCATTCTCCATTCAGTTCTGACAAGCTATATCAGTTGGAACAGAAACCTAAGAGAGCACTGAGCTAGAGTCCAAGGAGAGATGGGCAATTATGACCATGCTGCTTTCTAATAGTCTGTAGGCTGAAATGAACAGGTGGATTCCCAGTGGGAAGAAAGCTCAGCATCCTTCTCCATTCCCAGACAAGTCAGATACTGATGGGCTTTGAAAATTAACAGTGCAGTGATGCTGCTAATTGACTGGAAAATCACATTTGGAGCAAAGTGTCAAGCTTGCTGCGCAGAGCACGCGTGGATGTGTGAAAAGTGCACATGTGTGGTCTGTAGGTACACACATGCAAGTGCATGAAGAGTGTGAAAGCAGAGCTGTTTATAGCATAGATATGTTTGTGCATGTGGGATTACAGACAGATTCTCCTTTGTTCTACATTTACAGTTCATACATACATTGGCATTTACATGGTTGCTTTGGAGACTAAAACAGCTTTGGTTGCCCAAAAACATCACACAACATTAATGAAGTTTTTTTCTATGATCTTATTATTTAAGGGATGAAAATATACAGAGGTGCCAGCAAGAAGCAGGTAAAGCTATAATGCTAATATCTGATTGATGGGACTGTAGTATTACATTCAGTTAGCATACACATACTATAGTGGCACTGCTTTCCAGACAGGAAGGCACTGATGGCATCAGACACCTCAGAATAGAACTGCTGAGGTTTCAGAGGTGTAACCCGAGCTGTTGCTGAAGCAGAGTAATGGACCTGTGTGGCTCCAAATCAACACAGACGAAGGGTTTCATTACAAAAAAAATCACATGTGCACCATTTGAAATAACGACCTTCTCTGGCTTGAAATTACTGTAAACCATATGATCACCGTCATGTCATGGTAACAATAAGTACTTGTGTTACCATCCAATACATACCTTTCAGTGCGTTTAGAGGTGAATAAAAGGTGGAATGTACTGTGTTATGGGTGATATTAATCTATCATTGTAAAATTTGCACAAATATCTTGTGTTCTTTTATTCTGTTTTTTGCAAAGACAATTCTAGCTGTGTTTGCCCAGGAAGACATGGCCTCTTCCTGGCAGCAATTCAACAAGATTTCTGTCCAAATGACTTCTGAAAAATGTTTGTTAAAGTTTATGGCGCCTAATTCAGTGGAATGGTTTCAAAAACTACTGTCAATATAAAAAAAATTCAACTATGTCGAACGTTTAGTCCTTATGACAGCACTTGCTGGATAATGCTATACTAGTAATTACTAAATGTTTATGTCACAAATATTTCAGCATTTTGGAATTTTTAAGCATCCACCAATGCAACATTCTCAGTTAGAAGTTAATCTGACAGCATCACTGTCTAAAGGTCAGTATGTTTCATTACGCTGCATCACTGCTTTCAGCACTGGGTGCGTGTACAGGCACTATTCCAATGTAAACATACAGTAGCTAGCTATCAGTTAAGAACATTTACGTAAAGGTGTGTTGGTAAGTACGTTACAGGACTGGACACTGGTGGTCAGATCAGACCAGCTGCAGAACTAAAACAAGATTCTCTGTCAACAATCAATACTGTATTATGAGACCCTGGCTACTGAGGCTCTGTTGGTGAAGTATCTGCGACCTCCAGTCTGGACTTACTGGATCATTCAAGACCTATGGGATTTACTGCACACATACACATACATGTACATGCATGCACACGTCATTGTTTTTAAAAGCCTATTGGATTTCTGCAGTCACTTGAAGCAACTATCACTCAGAGCCAAGATGGCAGTCTGCGTTTCCCTCAGGCCCCAAACAGGCCATTACAGGTTGACACACATGCACACACACATACACAAAGAGCAGATCATTTAACTTTTTGCTTGTGAATGTGAGGTTCCTTTGTGTGTGTTTTGTCTGTGTGTTTGTCATGATAAACTGTATTCTCATTAGCTATCTTGTTCAACCATAAAATCAGCTAATTGTCACTGTGATTATGAAGGAGCGGCCCTGCCTGCGAGTGCATCTAAATATTTGTACATCCTTGTGAATAAGTGTGTGATCATATTTGTGCTGGGTTCCACTCTCACACTAATTTCTGGTCCTATCCATCTATGTTTTGCTATATTTGCTATATTTTTGTTTCAAATATCCTTAAGGGAAATTTTAACCTCAATCTGTCATAGCAGATCCAGCACAGGTTTTCCACAGAGAACAGCGTCTGAAGCAGTGTCAGTACAGCTTTCTTCTGCATACAACTGCAGCAGAGCCTCAACAAGAGTTTGGGTGTAGTATAGTTTCCATCTATATGCTTTAACGTAAATTAGCATGTTTAGTGCATGAGAAATGTCCTTTACTGCAGTAGAATTCTGTAAAACCTGTAGTTATTACTTGATAATGTCAAAGCAATCCTAAAGGCTATAAAGGAACTAAAGAAGCACTGATAAAAATAAAAAGAAAACATCTTATTGCTGTATATACACCAAACTGAACTGAACACAACAAAAATGCTGAGCTCACATTTGCAAAACATTTCAGTCACTGCACTAAACCTTCTACTGAACTTCAGCAACAAATCAAAATAATCCAGTTCAATATTTCTGTTGCCAGGCAAAAACTTACAGTAAGTTTCCACAAAAAAAAGATGTAACTTTGTTTCATGCCTGAGAGCACAGCTTTGGGGTTTACAAAACTTGCCTTTTAAAGGATTTTATAAACCAAAGGAAGCAATCTGTGAACTACAATTTAAACAATCATATCATAAACATGTGGGCTCTTCTACAGCATGTTGTAACTGATGGAAATCCAGCAATGAACTGGACTGTGAACAGTGCCACTGGAAAATTTACCACCACACACAAAGTCCTGTGTTTGTATGTAAATGTGTCCAAACATGACTGTGTTTATGTGTCCTTTTATATTTTTACAAGTCTGAAAAAAGATTTAAAATAGTGCAGACTGTGTGTGTGTGTGTGTGTATGAGCGCAGGAATAATGCTACAGTAACAGTCAGTATCTGTCATGTTAAAGTTCATGTAGCCTAAACATGGAAACTTTTCACTCCCCTGTGTGCATACATACACGCACAGACACACACACACACACACACACACACACACAGAGCGAAATAGAAAAGGAAAGACAAGTTTCACACATGGTTTATTTTTATTTCATTTGCTAAGGGATTCCCCATTAACCATGTCTCTCTCTCTCTCTACGTGTGTGTGTGTGTGTGTGTGTGTGTGTGTGTGTTGTATGTCGCTCTACTTGCTCTCCTCTCATGCTTTTCCCCTGCAACTCTTCCTGCCACACTCTCACTCCTCAGGATGATTTAATTAACTTTTAAACAGGGACAGCAGCAGGGACAAATCATCCAATTTCACCTAACTCCATGAGTATGTGTGTCTGTGTTACGGTTTAATCTCCCTCACCAGGAGGGTGAGAGAGAACTGAGGTAGGACTCAATATGGCTGACCCAGGTGCTAGTGAAAAAGGTGATTTAATGGTGAAAAACAACGTAGTACAGAGTCCATAATACATACAACCAGGGAAGGGCAGTGATGACTAAGGAGACCAGGACGACCAAGGGAGTAGACAGGGTAACGACAGGAACTAGAAGAGGAGGAGAATAAGGACGGATAGGGGAACAGACAAGCTAACCAGGAGGATAGGTGAACGAAAACGGAACTCCACAGCACAGGAACTGTCAGCGTGGAGAACAAAAAAATAACATCTAGCTAGCCTCACGGAACAAACATAAAGAGAGATCCACAGCACAGGAACTGTCAGCGTGGAAAACAAGATATGTCTGCTGCATACCACGACTATGGGACTGTTACAGGGTATGCACGTTACAGTAGTTACTGTTGTGTTAACTTAGGGTAAGTAATGCTCCGGCGACGGCGGAGCATCTGCCAGAGGTATAAATAAGGAGGGAGTCAATCAGCGGGATGCACCCCACCTGTGTGCACCCACAAACGAATCGCTAATTACGAATGCAACACAGCTGAGGTGCGAATCCCGCAGGTCGAGAGAACAGAGGAGAGAGAGGTGGAAGAGAGGCAGGTTGCGCCGAGCGGACCTGACAGTCTGCCTGCCCATCCGTCCCTCACACGTACAGACAAACAGAGGGAGCCCAGGTTTGTGACTGATATGAGAGCAGGCTGTGAGCTGAAGCCAAATTATACACCCACACTGTCCAAATAGCTTTATAACAAGAAGTGCCTCTTAAATGATTAGTGTATTAACTGATTGTAATTCTAATGTTAACCATATGCAAAGAGCGAGAAGACACAGAGAGAGAGGGAGAGCTGCAATGAGGCGATGCAGCAGCCCGAGCATGCAGCATGTGTGATAAAGTGAGTCTCTGCACACTTGTGTGTGTACATCTGTCATTAAGTGTGTGTGTGGCGATTTAATATCAAATTGAGTGTTGCACCAGTTCCACATCAAAGTAAAGCAGAGTGGAGAAACAGACAGATACATGCTTCTTAAATAGTATCTGAACTTGCATGTGTTTGTGTGTTATTTATGCCCGTAAGGCAGTACACACGACACAGGTTCAGAGCAAGTGCTCCTAACTTTGTATGACTTATTGGCACGACACAGGTTCAGTGCTCCTAACTTTGTATGACTTATTGATTCATGCTATATCTGTTGTTGGTCCCATATAAACTGAAAAACACCAAATATCCAAAGAATAATTTTGGCATATTTGTACCACCATCATTAACTCACTGATACCTTGACAGTCATGAGCTTACAGATTGTTTTAGCGTGCAAGACTGTATTTTATCATAATCTGCAAGTTACCATAGTAACATTACCTGTGCATCATGCCTTTTTTGTCATGACGAGCAGTGGTGAAAGCCATAATGCACGCTGAGCAGTGAGATATAGAAAATAATAGATGCAGAGGAAACACCGCCTTTATTCATATGAACAGTCTCCATTAATTTGTTATTTCAGGACACTTATTGTGAGTTGCTTATACCTCCACCATCCTTCACATTCTTCTGGTTTTACTAATTCCTTCCGACTATGAGCACTGGTTCCTTTCAGTCATGGCAACGTTTCCTTAGTTTTAGTGCCAAAATGCAACAAAACCTAACCAGCATATTGAATACATATTTGCAGTCCACTTGCTTTTTACAGCTGTTAATGTGCTGAAGTGTCTGGTTTAATCTACCTTCTTTCACTACCTCTGAGTTCATTCAATATCTGTGAAACTAAACAGAGTTTCTTGCAAAAGCTCTGGATCACAAAAAAACTCCAGTCTGTTATCACATAACTAGAACGTTGCGCTCTACTTACAGTGATAGTGTGTCTATATACTGTTTGCATCAGGACTTGTCAAGTTGCTCCATTTATTCTGAATGTGTTTGGGTATGTGGACATACACTTGTGCATGTGTGTGCGTGTGTGTATGTAGACTAGTGTGGCTGGCTGTTCTGCTGTGAGACCCTGAAGTCATGGAAAATATGCAGCTAGTTTACACTGCTTCTCTAAACAATGACAAGTTGACAGAAAGTGAGTGAGGCATTCACCAAGAGACAGAAAGAGAGAAAGAGAGAGAGAGAGTGTGTGTGTGTGTGTATGGGAGAGGAAACAAGAGAGAGAAATAGAGTGTGTGTGTGAAGTAGTAAAGGAAAGAAAAACACTGAGTCAGAGGAAGAGAAGAAGAAAGGAGGGTAATGAAGAGGAAAATGTCTTTTTATTGGCTCAGTCTTCCCTTCCTTGCCTGGAAACCCATAGTACTCTGTTTGTGTGTGTCCATGTGTGGTTGGTGTTAGTCAGCAAAAAGCATCTGAAAAAAGCACAAGCCATGTTTTAACATTCTTACACGTACAATAGTCCATGTAAGAAAAAAAAAACTTGGTGACTGACTGCTGCAAAGGTTTTTGTAAGATTTGACTCTAGTTACTTTATCAGCTTTAGTTACTTCTCATGCCTTTAGTTCCCTTTAGTTACCTTTCATAACTTTATCTTACCTGATTATACATATTACAGCTGTATTGATTATTGTGCAGAACTACTGAGCTTTGGTTATTTTAATACATTTGTTTCCCTTGCTTATATATCTTACAACTGTAATGAAGTAGAATCTGCTTACTCTGAATGCTGTAACTTCTGGGTAGAGACAGGATGTCTACATATCTTTGTGACCAGACAGCCTATTTACATTTTAGCAAAGGCCTGTTTCACACCCACACATAGACCCACATAGCATATCCCAAGTTCTGCCTCACCAGGAGGTGTCTACACACCCAGGGGGGCTCACCACCTGAGATACACACACACACACGCACACACACACACACACACATACACCTAGACTCTAACACATTGAAACAAGGGGAGCTCCGGTTCACACTAAATGGAGAATAGGATCAAAAGCTAAATGGAAAATAGGATCAAAAGCTGTTGAATGTTGTACCTCTGTCCAGGGCGAAGCAGCCCAAGAAGATAAAATGCATTGTAAAACATGACTCGGGATTCAGAAGTTGGTTTTCCTGCGGGAGCTCTGGCTCTCTGAATCCAGCGCTGTGAGACTTGCTTGTAATCAGACTTTCAGTAAACTTTCTGTTGATTTTAAACAGTCCTCTCCTGTCTTCACTTCTCGTGCTTCCAACAAAAGAATTGGGTTAATTTCTAACAAAAAGCATAGAATCTAACACTTTCATGTGGAAAAGTCAGTGTTTAACTACACAACATCTATTAGAGCTGAAACACACAAGGCAACTGTCACAATTTACATGACAGCAATAATAATAGGAAGTTTATAACACAGAACAACATGGCAGCAGTAAACAAGTGTCCCCTCAGTGATATAATATAATGATCTTCTGAGCAAGCAATACCTGCTTCTATACTACGATTGACAACACCAGTTTAAAATGAATTCCTCAATGAAAGTAGGTAAATAATGTCCTGTGCACGCTGACTGCATGCTAAATAAAAGAGAAAAGAGCAAGAGAATTAGTGAAAGAAAGACATGAAACTCAGCTGGAAGCCAAGCTGAGCCATCCATCAACTCTCTAAACACCCACGCACACAGGTTTTGACACATCCACACAAACATCATGGAGTGAACACAGAAACACACACAAATCTACATCCAGCGATCCATGATTCACAAGAATACATACCAACAAGCCAACACAGTGTGGTTTGGTGAACTTTAGCAAAAGATCATGGTTGGGGTTAAAATAACTTTAAGATTCTTGGTTACATTTGATTAAGAAGCCAGGAGACAACAGGACACAAACACTGGTCTCCCATGTTAAAACTTGAGTCTTTGTTGTCCCATTCATTCAGTCTGACCTCTGCTCACTTCATGCCCATTAAAAAAACTATTTCTTCCTTTGCTACTGACAGATAAGAGTCCGAATGGGTGCTAGACATCATTTTTAGGGATATGCTGAAATCACTGATGTGGCTGTTCTTCGTAGGAGAAAATATACGTGCAAGCAAATCGCCACAAATACACAACTGCACACTTATACACACATACCAAAGAGAAAACTGCTCAGCCACTCCAATAAGAACCTCATTTTGTCATGAAACTGATATCAAGGCTCAAAATAGCAACAGAGAAAATAAATTCTTCTTCCTGTTCCTTCTCCTCACATCTGAAGGACCCATCTGGGGACATCCAACCCTGCTGCCTGTCTGCATGAACAGTCCTCACTGACAACAGCTGCCAATCATCCTGCCAGGCCATTGGCCAATTAGGACACGGTTGCCATAGTTACCGGCACACACTCACACTCTCGCTTCTCACCTCCGACAGTGTCCGCCTACTCACGGCATAGAGGGAGAGACAGAAGGAATGACAGGAAGATGGGAAGAGACAGAGAGAAATGGAAGAAATGAAACACTGAACAAACCTGCATCTGAATAAGATTTGATTCCTGCGTTCAAGTTGTTTGAGGCAAGCTGAAGAGTGCACACACTGAACTCCGGTGCCCTCGCAGAAAGACAGCAAGAGTAACAAACTGATAGCTGTTTTTTTGGAAATGTTACAAGTAAGATATTGTCAACTTTCACTCCATTTTGGACAGGTTTTCCTTGAAGAATCCCATGGTGCATTGTCAGTTGAGAGCCAAAAACCTTTCAAATTTCATAAATGAAAGAAAGTCACTTTCGGCTTTTCCAATTTAGGGGTTGCCACAGCGAATTGTCACACTGACGACTCGCATGTTGACATTCGGCACGTGTTTTACACTGGATGCCCTTCCTGACGCAACCCTGATTTGAACCCGGGGTGCAGCAGCGAGAGCGCTGTGCCTTAACCACTAGCCTACCAGGGACCTATCAAATTCTATAAATAAAAATAAAAATCCATTGCATGGATGCACAATGCACCGTTGCATGGATACACACAGACCTGCACGTGAAACCAATCTGGGCCAGCAGGCACTATAGGGTTTGTACAAAATCTTGCAATATCAGTGTTTGACTGTACATGTAAGTGTTCAAACACAGACACTCACATATTCCCTCCCCAGATGAAAACGCTACCTCAAAGGGACAATCAATAAAGCGCTTCTTAAATTCCTCGGCTTCTCGGAGAGAGAGCAAGAGTGCGACCTTGTCTGACAGTTGTTCCTGCTCCTTATCCGATCTTCAGGGGATGGAGGTAAGATTTTCATGAAAAAGAAGAACTATACAGGAGGTGCTGAGGTGAAAAGAAGCAAGCGCAGAGAGAATGAGAAGGAGCAGAATTAACATTCATTTGAGACTAGACTAGAATTACTGCTTTGTGGCTCTATGCCTCCTCCAACCAGGAGGGATGATAAGAAGGAAGTAGGGGAGAGACAGAGAGATACAGAGGGATCAGACTGAATTACCCATGGCACTAAGGAGAGAAGGGAGGGATTTGAGAATGGGCAGAGACAAATCCCAACATTTGAGAGAAAGGATGGAGGGATAAATGTGAATGTAGTAGTGAGAGAAGATGCGACGGGGACAGAAGCCTTTTCCTCAGCTAAACAGGTTATTTGAGAAAAAGGAAAAAGAATGAGGGGTAAGACGATGAGAGTGAAGATGAGAGGACAACAGGAAAAGGAGGAGGGACTGGAAGCACAGAGAGTAACAATGAATAAATAAGAACAAAAAAATGAGCCATAATTAGCTATTAGAGGCTATAAGGAAGAAACGATGAAGTGAAGAATGAAAAAGAACCAGAGCTGACAGACTGATTAAACAAGGGCAAAAAATGTAATGGTTAAAGGATAAAGGAGTGAAATGCAGTAAGAAAGAAGGGAACATAGTTTAATATGAGATAGAAGTGAGCTAACAGAGGTGCCAAGGGAAAAAAGAGCATCAAGGCAACAGTGCAAAAATTGGAAAAAGACAGTAGATCAATTATTGGAAGCCCCAAGGAAAAATTGGATATAGGTACAGGCGGGATACAGGAAATTAAAAGGTGAAAAAGAAAATGGGAACAATAGATAAAACATGATCTATATCCAAGATGTGGATGAGAGAGAGGAGGAGGGAGGGTGAGCAAAGCATGTGGAGATCAATAGTGATTAGGCTGAAGGAGGGCGAGAAGGAATCCAACACTTTCTGGATTAAAGTAAAGACATATGTCACTTCAGTGGGAGATACCATCTTAAACACAGCTGTGGGGGGGGGGAATCCCACATTACTTCTCAGCCTATTGTAGAGATAGCCATCAGCTCATACAGTTAGGTGAGTAAATACTTGATCCATCAGCTAAATCTGCTGTCAAACCACAAAGTTCGGTCAGTTCAGCCAAGACTGGGTGTAAATTACTTACCACTTGGTTTTTATGCACCACACCAGAGTGGAAATAAAACAAAACAAAACTCACAACATCATTTGTCTAGAGCAGAATGTTAAAGTTCTATTTCTACTGTTGTTATCTGAACTGCCAAAATGCCATCAAGTCTAAACGTCATGTTTCTAAACCTGCCTTTATGTTTGGGCTACACCAAACAAGTAGACGAACCAAAAGATGAATATGAGCATGAGATCCGCCTACACCCATCTTTTGTCATTCTGAATATGAGAAGCAGCTGATTATCAGGTTCGTCTTTTTCTATCCGTCTGATTCTACTCGCACGGCCACTGGATTTCACTGCAAGTAAAACCAACTTGTTGCATTCACTTTCTAAACGTAACAGTTATAGTAAGTGAGATATGTCGATGTATCTGTGGTACTGTACATGAAGCACCACCAACTGAGCAAAAAAGTTTAAAAATGTTACTTAACTGTGAAACACCTCAAACAGCTTTCATCAGTGCATGTGTTGGGAATAAATCTATTTTCAGCTGTGAGGACAGTTCAATTGATCAAAGCAATTATAAAACTCTAAACACTAATAAACAGAGCGTCAGGTGTTTTGCACACTTATTTCCCCCTGGAGTGTTATTGCTGTCAGTGGGCTCGGCTCTCGTTCACCGTCTTTGAGATTGAGGGCAGGCACCGCATGCAATATTCAATAGGAGGGAACTGGGATTAAAATCTATATTGTAAAGCAGCAGCCAGAGGGTAAGAAAATGGGTGAAAAACAAGGAATCAGACGTAATAATGTTATTCTAAAAATGATTCATCCCCTTGAAACACAACATACACCTTCTGAAACATTCATCATACCCATTTCTTGAAACACAACCTTCTGAAACATTCATCATACCCATTACGAATACAGCTGATTTCTGTCTGGTCCGTCCATCATTTAAACTGGAAACCAGCAGCACAAATGTCACTTTCATCAAACCTTAACAACAATACAATAGTAGATGCTGATATTTTAATTTGCCAGAGAAAAGGGTTGAAGTCAAAAGTAGTAAAAATGTAAAGGGCAGGAAGGAAGAAGAGAGGTTTGTAGATCATCTTTCGTTTTTCAACCAAGAATCCGCTCAACTGGAACTTCCACTTCTCATGTTTCTGGCGTACGGTTTCAGAAATGGTTACACACCAATCACGGGCCTAATTGGACATGGTGTGATTTAGGATGCATGCACACAAACTCACACACACACTAGGCTGAACTCATATGCAAACACACTTATCTGTTAAAAAATTACAGCAATAAAGACGTTGTAACCATTTATTTAAGTGCTCTGCTTTCTAAAAGTAGCTTTTAACCTCATTAATCTCTCTCCTTCTTTCTCTCTCTCACACCCCTCCCAATTTATAAAAAGAGTAAGGAGATATGACATATTAGGAAACAGAGTTGCATTGTGGCTAAATATCTTTTCATTGTACAGTAGGCAGTTTAGTTTTCATCCAGGGTGATTATATAAACACCTTGACATCTGTAGGTATTGTAAACAAATCAGGTGGTCAGCATTTCAGCAGAATCAGGAGTAATGCAGGAGTTTACAGCGTTATTGTTCCCTGTACTGTCAGAGCAGAGTGCAATCCTGCACAGCGCCATGTAAACCTCCCTGACTCTGTTAGATCAGGAAAAAATAAGATATTGACAGAAACAGATTCTTTATTCATAGGCTGTGTCTGTGAACGTAGGCAAAGAATACACATCTGTCAGAAAGAGAAAGAAAAAGGGGACGGGTGAAGGGAAAAAAGATGACACAAAGATTACCTCACAGAGAGAGAGAGATGGATAGATAGATGGCAAGACATGGAAAATTAAAAATGTACAAGTCATATTAATGAAGCTGTTATTGAGAGCAAGACAGAAGAAAATGGATGAACAGAGTGGCAGAGGAAAAGATGAATAAAGACCCAGGAACATTCAGGTTGACAGACGATCTATGTGTTTGCATGTATGTGTGATCCAGCCTGATGGACCCATCTGGTCCTCAGAGAGAAGGTCCAGACTGATCTGAGTTTTAAAGATGGCAGGACACTCTCACTCTAAACACATCCATTCCCGTAGTCACGGCTCAAATCAGTCCAACAAATATAAATCCGCAGGGCAAAGGTTATTTTTAACGTAATGCAATCCACTCTGCGGATATACTAATGGGTTACTCCGTTAAACCTTTAAACCTGGGCATGTGTGAGAGAGCAGGAAAAACATTAATGCCTGTACTGATGTTCATTTATTATGCAGAGACAATTAAGTGTTCATAAATGAGTGAATGAACTAATTAAATTAAATGAATAATTTACTTAATGCCTGAAAGACTAAATACAAAGAAAAAAAGTGAATAGCTAGCAAATAAGAAGCCTACATGAAAAAGTAAACACAATAAAAAGAATAAATTGATGAAATAAGGAAAATAAAGCCATGAATGAATGATGACTGAATGATGACACAGATATGAAAAAACAAAACTCAAATTAACAAAGGAATAAACACCTGAATTAATGTGTGTGTGTGCGTGTGTGTGTGTGTGTGTGTGTGTGTGTGCATGCAGTGACTAATGCACCCAAGCAACAACATCTGGCCGAACATCTGCCTGTCAACAAAAGAGACAGAGGTTGACAGTCTGGCTGTTTTGAAATCATATCTCTTTACTCGAACAAATCATAATTACATTCAACATAATAGTTTGTCCCATTAGGTGTCTGTATTGTGATACACTGTGAAACACACAGTGACAGCCTGATTAACTCAACACACAAATAAAAAGCATGTTGCTGTAATTAAAAATGACTAAACAAATGCACAAGTGGTAAAACATCCAATTAAAAAACATAATCCTGATATTTATAACTATTTTTATTCCATGAGTTGTTGTTGAAACTTAAAGCTGATTGTAACATAAGATTAAGAGTCTATAATAACTATTGGTTAACTATCCCGGGCTCCACTAGTGATCTCATAAACTCCAGAAAGTGCTGCATCATGTTTTGAAATCATAAATTGCTGAAATAGATCAAATTATAAAAACTGAAAACTTTTGTTTAATGACCAAATGAAGTTGCACATTTATTACCAAGTGGAATGTTTAAATGCGAAAACGTTTGAGAAGATAGAGGCTTTTACTTGCATAAAAATGGATCAGATCAGTCTGTGACTTTTAACTACATCGGTCTTTGCATGTACATGTTTTTGTGATTCAGCCCGAAGTGTAAACTGTTTTTTTATGGGCACAGAGCAGCGACAAGCAGCAGTCACAGGAGAGAACATTCAGACAAATTAATGGTGAGGGCAGCTCAGTTGCAGCTGGAGCCGTGCTACATGCTCGGCATGTGTGTGTCTGTACTGTATGTTCTGACTGGTGTGACTGGCCGGCCCCTTCTCAAAGTGTGAGGTTTAAAATGGGTATACCAATCACACACACACACACAAAGTATGCAGGTATACAAACACACACTGATTCTTAGTGTTGACCTGCACAGAGTCTACATTGCTGTGCTGCAAAACAAAGATGTTTCAGCCAATCATCTGCCCCTCTCTCTCCCCCCTCTTTGCTTATTTTTTTTCTTCCCTATTTAAACATTCATTCATCTTCTATCGCTTAATCCCTGAACGGGGTCACGGGGGGGGGGGGAACACATAGACTAACAACCACACACGCGCACGCACTCCTATGGGCAATTTAGAGACACCAATCAACCTAAGCTCCATGTCTTTGGACTGCGGGAGGAAGCCGGAGTACCTGGAGAGAACCCACGCAAGCACGAGGAGAACATGCAAACTCCACACAGAAAGGTCCCGGTTGGGGCCCAAACCCGGAACCTTCTTGCTGTGAGGCAACGGTGCTCCTATTTGAACATTTCAAAGTTAATTTGGGTTTGTTGAAATCTGGGTCTTACTTTTATAGTTTTGACCATTATTCCTAATGGTGAATACACAGTAACATTGTACTCACCGTGTTCGTTGCTGAAACAGGGTATTGTAGCTGACTTTCAGTTTCAGCTCCAGTGATTTAGATAATAAAATGCTGGCTTGTTTACAACCTGTCTGCTTATCTAAACTTGTGTTTCTTGCCTTGAGTTTGTTGTCGCCATGTTGTCGTGACAGATCTCAACAGTTACTCATACAATGTTATCCTAACTGTTAGAAATGATGGCAACAACTATGAAAATAAGACTCAAGTTGTAACCCTCTGCACTATGTGTATTACAACAATGTAAAGTAAAGTATGAAGCAAGTGCATATTTCTGTGTTCTAGAGGAGTTGAAGGTGGTATCGAGTATATAGAATGGAAACTGCAGGCCCCCTTATGTCACTGTATGTATTTAGTTTGCACTGCAGCCAGTGACGTGCGGTGAGGTTGACAGCTGGTGAGGCACTAACTCTTTTACAGTCATTTACAAATACAAATTGTCTGTTAACAGACAATGCGTTATGTTTTATATCTCATATCAACATTCTTCACACAAATGTGACCCATATTTAATTTGAGGTTAAAATTTATTCCAGTTGAGCTTATTTCTAACTAGAAATAATAAAAGTTTATGGTCTTACCTTTACTTGTACACGAAATCCATTTGTCAGCTGGTATGTATTACAAACCCTTTTACCGTTCGAATCCAATATTAAAACAAATGTT
>NW_018127932.1:2328649-2341773 GCF_001952655.1 Monopterus albus | reverse complement strand
ACAAATATTAACATTTATTATATTTTATGGTTAATTTTTTTTTCTTTTCAAGATTGACAGGGGAGGCTCTGCCTCACCTGCCTCCCCTGACCGCACGTCACTGACTGCAGCCTACACAAACACGCTCTCCAGTCCAGACTAAGTTATGTCCTACATACACACTTGGGATCTATGGTCTTTCAAGTTATTACACAAATCGTTTTGCTCCAGCCATGGTCTGTTAACTAGGAAATGCAGGGAAATTACATGTGCCAAGCACCGTAACACACATATAAAGCCACAGACGACAGCCGGTCCACTGACTTGGGCTAAGTTATGACATGACAGCCACTTGCATACAGACCAGGTCACTGTTCTGCATTTTACATAGCCCTGGTGATCACCCTTAGTTAAGCCTGGTTCCCACTGCAAGGCCAAGGAGATCCAACAAAGCCTCAGCCTGACTATGGACATCAGATCACAATAGGGCCACAGAGAGCTAACCACACCTGATTAGCACCAAAGGGGCAGGATTCAGTAGTTTATCTTTAACTTGTATTGTGCTATAGAGCTAAACAGTCACATTAAGCCTTGTTAAGTCCTGGTTCTTTGCAGTAGCAAAGATGAGCCAGCCAGAGAGGGCAAACATTGGCCTGCATTTCACAGTATGGGCAAATAACAACTCTTCTGTCTTTGTCAGCACTGCTACACACACAAACACACACAATTGCTGCATCCCAGACCCTGAGAGTCTGAGGAGAGGGGCTGATACATCAGTAAAGAGAGACAGAGGAGAGAAGAAGACGAAAACCAACACACTAATCACTCTATCACTGTGGGGATTAGAGTAACAGTGGGTAAGATACACACACACAGCCCCCTGCTTTTCTCCACCTGCCACAGTTCAAGGGTAGCTGATATCCTACAGAAATGCATGTGTGCGGTTGTGTAGAGATCTGTACATCTATTGTGTATAGTTTATTTTATTTATGAACATGAAAAATCAATTTGCATTTTATGTATGTGTGTGAGCAAGTAAGAGAGAGAAGGGCCCTGCAGTCTCTGCTAATGTTGCTTTGATAGAAAACATTTGAGAGAGAGAGCAAAAGGGAATGAGAGAGGGCAAGGCAGAGAACTGCAGAAACGTCAGAGAGATTACTAGAACCATGTAGAAAGGTTTGCAGTGCTGATTCAACAAAAAGCTGTTAAGTTAGTGAGATTTAGAGAAGAGAGCAGAAGTAAAGAGCTGAACTGGAGGGAAGTAAAGGAAGGACAAAGTGGTAGTGAGAAAACTACATTGTCTACTGCTTGAAAATAGCTTCTGTTGTTGAGCCCTGGAGTCAGAATCTGTCTAAATGATCCATTTTGGTAAAAGCCAGATGAATGAAAGCAAAGAGACACACTGTGGTGTCCCATAGATTAAGATGTTTACTTCCATTGTCTCCACATTGCTCTTCTCCCTCTCTTTCACTAAGCAAATGTCCTCTCTTCATTCTACGGCAGCTGAGATTTATTTCACAGTTTGGAAGTTATTTATTGTATCTGGTGTATTAGGACATGTAGATGATTAAACTGTGTGACCTTACCTAATGGCAAAGCAGACACATTTGCTTCAAAGTGCCTTGGCTGACTTACCTTTGACTTGATTCTAAGTATAAGTTGATTGTAGATGGTTTTTTTTCTTTTGAAATATTAAAGAAAAGAGTCAAAAAAGTCATTATTATTGGTTACTACTACTACTACTGTCATGAGGAAGTAACAGTGCTAAAAACCTTTATTAACCTGTTTCTGGTGCATTGGTTTAGTAAAACACAGTATTGCCTTGATATAGTCAGAACAGTGTGAGTGGAATGGAAACATACAGGACTGCTTGGCACATCTTTTATGGGAAGCATTTTCAGGGCCATCACTGATCAAAGCACCTGAGGAAATGTATCAGATTTTCTTACATATTGCAGTCTGAATGAGTCAGTAATGAGTTTTTGTTTGCTGCCTTTCAGCAGAAATCTCCCTCCTTCTTAAGCCTTGAGCTTAGAACAGTCCCAGCTGTATCAGGTAGTGCATTATGTAAACCGGAGGTGGGAGATGATTAGAGATGGCACAGAGATGGCACAGAGAGAGAAAGCAATAGCCAGAGGAGAGGAAACTGCATGACAAAAAACTATATGTGGGAGGAAATAAGGTTTGGTAGAGTTTGTACAGCTGAGGCCAAAACAATGATGGAAGCACCGAGACAGCAACTAAAAATTCAATTTACTGCAGTGGACCTCAATAAACAGGACATAATCCAGTTACAGTAAATAAGCCCGACAGTATCCTAGGTCAGAGGAGAAGACAGTTTAATTAATATCCTTCTTATTTTTTTTTTTTTTTTACTTTTCCACAACTCTCCATTTTTTGTGGAATGCAGAAACAAGCAAGCACACACAGCTGTTTTTCAACAGCTGTGAGAGTACTCACTGACATAGTGCATGTCCTAGCCCCTTACCTTAACCCTATCCTAAACATCATTCTAACCTTATCCCATACACAGCCCTTTGACAAGGCAAAATGTCCTCACACAAAGATATGAACCTATAATTCATCCACACAGCCACAGAAAGAAATGTGTACACACACCGAGAGAGAGAGAGAGAGAGAGAGAGAGAGAAAGTCTGAACAGCTTTGTGCTGAGCAAAGCCACTTCATTTAATTTAATGTCTGCCATTAGCTTTGTAGTTATGTGTTTTTGCACGGGTTTGCAGTTGTGCACATGAATGCCTGTGTGTTTCTCTGTGTGCATCTGGTAAACACCCACTGCTCCACGAGAAATAGAATATTAGAGGTCAAAACTATAACACACTAAGAAGGCTGGAGGACATGTGTGTGTGCACTTGTCTTTCTAACACACTGTGTGATACTGTGTTCTAAAGATTTGGCCCTTCGGGAAACTGGGAATGAGTGTGTGTGTGTGTGTGTGTGTGTATGAACAGGATGTTCGCTTTTTGTGTTGCATCAGACACACACACACCAAACATGCAGACATACACAAACATCATCATCATCATCTAATCTAATCAGATACATCTGACAAAACGCTAGTTGTTGTATCAGGTGTTTCACATGTTTTTTTGCAAAATGGAACAAGAATCCTGAACTTGGATGTGTTGAAACTAAAACCACCTTTTTAAACAAAACATGTTCATTTCTGAGGGAGACATCACTTATTATGTTGACAAATTATGCTACATAATGTAAAGAAGGTACAACTGGTGTTTGTGGTAACTGGTGATTATATAGCAACTAACTGGAGCTCAGTATTTTACAGACAGTGATGATACATTTGGTTGAATTTGAATAAGTTTTAACACAAAACCTTTAATTAAGAAGAGGACACACACAAGACACTTTTCAACTAGCATCTCTCTCACTCTACCTGTATCCAAAATGCACTCACAAATCCAAATACACACACAGTGCACACTCCAACACTGCTGTAGGTAGATGCTATTAATATGTGGCTGAACCAGGACAGTGGAAGTGGGGAAGTGAAGCAGGCCGGTATCCACTGGGAGACAGATAGCTGCCCTCATTTTAACCAGAATACTGCTGGGAATATCAGCGGGTATGACCAGTGGGAATAAGGAACAGAAAGACTACTGCTCATTCTGAGAAAATCTGTGACCTGGACATACTGTACCAGACGAGATCTATTTCCACTCTAGTCTCTGATCTGACACGTTAATATACAGTGACTGAGAGAGAGAGAAACAACTTCAGGTCAAAAATCAAAACCAACAGGACTGATTGGTGAATATTCTGCTTTATCTCCAAGACTTAAAAGTGATCTGGTGAAGGTGATGGAGGAGGCAAAGGGCACACAGAGTTGGCAGAATGTAACATGAATGGAAATGTTCAAAGAAGGAACAGGAAAAAAGTAAAGCTGGGGCAAAGGGGAACGGAACAAGATGGGATAAAACTGATACTGAATGACAGCACCTGAAAAAGAGATGTGCAAAAGAAGCTATGTTGCATGGTTAGAAGAGCGACATTTGAAGGCACGGAGAGAGTGCAGGCCAGTGTCAGAGACACAGAGCTATGTGTATTTAATGTTACCCTAAAAATCCCACTGTGTCTTATAGGAGCCAGAGTGTAATTCATTCCCTAATGACCTGAGAGACCAGACAGGACCTTGTGACTCTGTATTATAATGAAGTGAAACTCATAGTCCATTCACCCTTAAGTCAGTGCAAACATGAGTGGCGTGTCCTGGGACTTGAACTCATTAAAATGCTAAACAAGAGAACCTCCCACTGTCCTCAGAGAGTCTATAACCTCAGGCTCTCTCGACAGTCTATTAGAGCCTTCTGCTGTCTGTTTTTATGTTCACTAAGCATGATAAACTTTTCACAGAGAACACCCGGCAGTCTCCACAGAGTCCAGTGAGCACACAAAGTCACACTAGCCACGAGAACACATTCTGCATAGAATCTACGGAACAGTAGAGCCTTATTGTTGCATCCTGCTCTGTCCACAGATTCATGCAATCTCTACTAAACATTAGATTCTCCTGCTATCTCAGGAGAGTTGACCAACATTACCGCACACTCCAGAGTCCTGCTGTCTGAAGAAACAGTAGCCTACCAAACATTAACATGATTTTAGTGAACAGTAGAACCTGCTACTATCTGCACAAAGGTCCATAAAGTAGAACTTGCTGCTGTGTCCATAGAGTCTGTTCAAATACAAGCTTCCTGTTGTATACAAAGAGTCTTCTACATTTGAACATTCTGCTGATTCATATACATCCTACTGAACATTCAAACCTCAAGCTGTCTCCACTAAGTCAGCTTCCTGCTACATGTAGTAAATTTCCCAGTTGTGACATTTACCCAGCATGCACTCTTCTTTAGTATTATTTCACTTGTATATATATGTATAATTGCCTCCATTCACCCATATTATATTGTACTCTTATACTGTAATATGTACAGTTCACCTCAATAGGGCCACACACTGTACACCTTGCCGCTCTCCATCTGACAAGAGGAGGTGTGTGCAGGAGAGAGCTGTGGACATTCATTGATTTTCAATTTAGATCGTCTGCATATATTCAGAAGAGCTGAAAAGGTGAACAAGGAGCTTTAATGATACCAGGAACAAACAGGAAGGTGCTGCAGGGATAAATCTGATAGAATCCTGTAAAGATAGAGAGCCTGGTCTAGCTGGCGAGGCCTAGTCTCATGTCTGAAAGATGTTTGGTCCTACATCATGGGGTTACTGTACATGTTTGTCTAATACAAATCATTTTAAGACTGTGTAGGAAGGAATGTGCTGGTAGATTGGATGTGATTAAGTTTGGATATAAGGTTAAAGATGTTATGATTAAAGTTTAGCCTGGGAGGATACAGTCCTGTGAATTTTACCATATATGACCTCACTCCCAACAAGCATGTGAGAATCAGGATGGAGATGTGTGTGTGTGTGTGTGTGTGTGTGTGTGTGTGTGTGAAGCATAAGGATGATAGATTAGGATGGAATGAATTGAGCCAACTTGTACAGCCCAATATCCAATCTGAAAACTTCTAAACATGTGGATTCACAAAGCCCACTTTCATGGCTTCATTTGAATACATTATCTGCCATTAGAGGGAAAAAGAGGACAGAAGGAGAGTGTGTGTGTGTGTGTGTGTGTGTGTGTGTATAGAGAGTGAGTAATGTGGAGCAGTGCACTGGGCCTGCTGCCGTCTCTGATAACCAGTGATGAAGGAGAGACCTGATCAATAACACCACACAAACACACGCTGTACACAGGCATACACATAGAGTAACACAAATGCTTTTCTCTGTTGTTCTCCATTTTGACATCCACCCATACACACACGCACACACACACACACACAGATAAGCACATGGGCAGGCAGACAAACGCATTTGCGCACACACACACAATGACCTCTGCAACTTCATCTTTTTTTGTGTGCTTGGGAATGGAAACATTCCTGTGAGAGAGTCCCCAGGGAGGGAAGGCAAGAGGAATGGAAAGAGAGGAATGGAAGTACAGGAGTCTGAGCTGGACTTTGCTCAG
Organism: Monopterus albus; assembly: GCF_001952655.1. NCBI lineage: Eukaryota > Metazoa > Chordata > Actinopteri > Synbranchiformes > Synbranchidae > Monopterus > Monopterus albus. Next base: position 2,335,727 of record NW_018127932.1, on the reverse strand, counting down.
ACACCCTAGCAGAGCGACAGGATTTACAGCACACATTTACATCTTTACCCCATCTCACACCCCACCCACTCCCTCCCTCCTCCATTCAGCATCAATGCATCTCATCTTCTTCTTACTCTTGTATCATTTCATATCATTATATTCTTTTCTTTCTTATTTTTCATGTCAGCACCAATCTGAAAATAGATCTGGTCTGGTCCGAAAACTACTGGCATGCTAACACTGCAAAATACACACAAAGAGCCATTGAGAATGAGCAGCAAAGCACTGAGGTCTTTCTGTGTTTTCTCTGCCATGCTAAAGCAGTAATCGTAATTCTTACTGATTAAATGCCTGCATGAGCTTGTGGTGTGTGGTTGTTTTTGTAAGTGCATGTGGGGAGCTGCGTGCATGCATTTTACGAGTGTCTTTTGTCAGTGAATGGATAGAGTGAAAGGTGTAGCAACTCTTTTTCTGTTTAGAAAGAAATCTACTACAGCTGCTACCGGAACACAAAGAGCATGACTGAATGGTTGGAGGAAAAAGAGGAGAGAAAGAGATAAAGGATGAAGCAAGGGGAGTGGGCAATGAAAGGAGGAAAGAATGGTGACATTTCAGCAGCAATACAATTCAGAAAACAGAAAAACTACACAGTGTTGTCTAAACACAAGCAACTGCGAAAGCTTTGCCTACATAAATATGTCAAAAACTGGCAACATTATGATTTCACAAACTGTGGACTCATTCAGTGACATTTGGACATTCAGTACAGTGGACAATTTTCTATATTAACAAAACACAGTGAGGTTCAATACCAAGCCCTATACCCACACATAGTCAGAAATGTAACTAGACATCATGGCCATGTGGACTGCAACAACCATGACCGGCTGCATTGCATTTCCATGTTTATGTCTCAGTGGACAAGCATGGAAAATCCCCCCTTGTTCTGCCTCAGTTCAATGGTCATATCAACATCTCCAACATGTTCTCCCCTATCTGCATTGCAGTAATTTAAGAAAAAGTAACCGCTGTTCAACATCTAATAGTTGTTATTCCAACATGACCCACTCAGTTTCAGTCGCCAACATTTGTAAGTGGCAAAGAAAATCAACACAGTGGCATAGAAACCCTGCCGCTAACTAATGTTTTGGTGGTGTCACACCAGCGCACAAGTATACAGTAAATGCTCACAATGGCATAGGCCACTTGCATAGCCTACGGTGTATGTCCTACGTAGATTCAATGCAGAACCTTAAATCAAGCTTCATCATCCAGAAAGTGTCAGCATTCATTTCTTATTTTTGAATAATTACATTACTATTGTAAGATTTCATATTACATTTATACTACTTTGGTAAAATTCTACATTAACAGTAACACCAGTAAAGATCAAGTGAACTGACATACAATGTGAGAAGGTGACATTAAGACCCACAGACACTGGTACAGCTGCTCAGTAACTGGTCCTTCATCAGTGCAGTCAACTGTATAGTGTCTAACAAGGACACATCTTACATCAGCAGGTTCCCCTAGCTTTCTCTCTCTCCCAGAGAGCCATGGGCTTCTATCGACCCATTATAAATTCTCACATTGTATGAGACATCACAGATATTAACTATTAATAACAAAACACACTAAAGCAACTGTAAGCAGAAATAAGGTACATGCATAATGTATGTAAACCACTAAACATTTCAGCTAAACAAACACCCTGAGAAAGGTTAAGTATCGTATGTTAATGCATACTCCCCATAAGCATTCAGTGAAAGAACTGATGTCATTTGGAGTTTCCATAGATGCACCAGAAGCCAAGTACAACACAGCAGACTGGGAGAAATTTTTTCAGAACCTGGTAATCACAGCTTTAATTACATATTCTGCTCCCTCTCTTTTCCTCCCCTCTCGTTCTCACTCCTCCTTCATTCCTTCCCCAACTTTAAATCCATCTCTTCTTGGCGTCAGTTTATGGCCAGGCATTTGTCACTTTGCCATCCTACTTATGGCTTCCTCTTTCCTTCTCTGTGTGAAGCAATGGAAATAGGATTTATCTGCTCAGTGTTTCGTTCCACTTTGGTTTTACTTGCTCACCCCCACCTTTCTCTCTCTCTCTCTCTCTCGTCCTTGGTCACCTCCTCCTCTAACTCATCACTAATTCAGGCATTTCTAAACAAGTTAGATTGCATACAACATATTCATGTGCATTCACTTGCATGCAACTGTTTGCAAAACTGCAGGGACGAGTGTACAATACAGCATATGCAAAGAGCAAGTGTAGGAATATGCATATCTCCTAGGTATAAAACTCATTTCAGTTGTTAACATGCTGCAGAGCTTGATCACAGCCTTACAACACTCAGACATGCAGTGTGGGGGACTGAGATCATGGCTAAAACTGCATACAGTGCAGAGTACTTCCCCACTTGAGTACATGGTTTATTAAGCATACTTTATAATGATATCTATTCTACAGTATGTACTGTACACAGATTAGGGATGATATTAAACACAATATCCATGTTCACTTTACAACACAAGTGTCAAAAGAGTGTTTTTTAAAGCAACAAACATCTGATGTTATAACCACAGTGTGAACAGACATTAAATTCACATGGATGCTGATCTTCTGTCTGATCTGGATAAGATTCACAAGCAGTCCTGCAAAAAACAAAAACAAAAGCTGCATATGTATCTGATCAATGAAGTGGGATTTCTGCACTTCACTCTACAGTTGACAAAGACTCAAGCTTCCAGTGGTGAGATTTGCATGTTCAAAATGTGTATTCATATTTGGGCAGATGCCTTCATTCAAAGAAAACTAAAGCAGACAAACTGCTGGGGTTTTCCTGCACATGTTTGGATTCTGTCTTCAAGGGCAAACCAGTGAAAAGAAAACACTTTCAGAAGACACAAATATTACATGTGCGTTTTCTCCCTGGCTAATAAATAAACTCATATGTGACAACAGACAGTGACCAAAGAGCATTTCCCCATCAATACTTGACTGAATCTGAAGTACAGCCTGAGGCTGGCAGCATAGTGTGTGTGTGTGTGTGTGTGTGTGTGTGTGTGGGTGTGTGTGTGGGCCGGTCATGAAAAGTTCACTCCTACTGTATACTGGAAGCAGAGAAGGTGGGAAGAGAGTGTGTAATGGAAGATTTGTGGAAGAGATTCAAAATGACACACACACACACACACACACACACACACAGGTCTTTAATGTCTTAACTATAAATGTGTTCCATACCACAAATGACTTAACACATTTCCAACACTAGAGAAGATCCGACTGACCAAACAGCAGGGGATGTAATGCGCACAAAGACACACACACGCAACGTTTCTGTGTCTAAACAGCTGGGCATGGCTAGTGTCTGTCTGTCCCTGTTTGTTCTCTGTGTGACATACAACAGGCAGAAGGGCAAGTGTAGGCCAGTCTCTACACTGCCTGGCGTCTGGCTACCACATGCTGTCCAGCTTGTAAGTATACAGTATCTAAAACAATTATAATCACAGAAAATAAGAGAAAGAGACTGAGCTATGAGCTTTTAATATGGGATGCTGATTGGATGTATAATAAGTGCTGAAAACATGGACATAACACCATCTACATGAGGTGGGATACGCTCTTTTTCGTTTTCAGAAGGCCTGTTATGCTGCCGTGTTTGAGGATATAAACATGCAGTAAAAACTACAATACATTTGTACTGCCTATTGAACACCAAAGACTCCTTTAGAACTATTAATAACATATTATTTTCCATTTCCATTTTCCATTGCTGGATACTGTCAGCAGCTTTCCAGAAGACTCTCCAACCTCAGCCATTTATTCTTCCTCCCCTTCATTCACTTTTTTTTAAATACCATGGTGATTGGATTATCTTTTGTTGATGCAGTTGTTTGTATTGATTGTCATTTACTCCCACTTGCTTGCAGAGTGGTGCCAACAATTCAAACAGCTTCAGGCTTGTTTTTGGATCCAATTAAAGACAAATTCTCAGCCAGAACACAAAACCATCTACACATCAGAGACTCCCACAGACCACCTACATTGATCCATGGCTCAGCTGACGCATGAATATTTGATAAAAAAAAAACAACATACAATGTCAGAGGGTGAAATATAAAAAAATATCAGTTTTAATCTCACAGGCATTTGTTTAGTTTTTATCATGAGCCCCTGGTAATATCCGACTCTGCCCATGTGCAGATAATAGAGGCACTACAGTATGTTAGCACTTAGGGCAGGTTTGATGCTAACAGCTGAACTCCTTGTATACAGATGTGTCCTTTTCAAGACAGGCCTCTTCTGAAACCTGCAGTATGTCAAAGGCCAGAAAAGTTGTTCCATTTGAAATAGGTTTTCTTTTACTCAAATTGGCTCAATATCACACAGTTGGTTGCAATTTTATTTTGGATTTGGCAATAAGACTATTTTGGCTTCTTTGTGATCAGTCTATTTGGGGGAGAGATGCAGATGCATTCTTTCAAAGACTACACTTTCACAGCCCTTGTCCTTTGAAGCAGGTGGCTCCTGAAATTAGATGTGATAATAAGACGCTTGCATTATCTTTAGAGTATGTGGTTGCTCAGCTTAAACGGTTCCAAAATAAATCTCACTTTATGGAGAGAACATTAAAAACCACTTTCAGCATTTCATTCATGTTAATTGTGTCATAAACAAACTAGAGATCAATGTGCATTGCTCCATAGCACTACTAGTGGTCACAAACTCTACAGCCTACCTTTAAGTGTTAGCATGAGATCTAACAAAATCCCATTAATTCATTAGGTGTCCATGTGTCAGCTGGCAAATGGGGACAGTCTCCTGCAAATATAGTAGTAAAAAAGACAAATACAGAAAAGGTCATTGGTGTGAGCCTGCCCTCCATGGAGGACCTGTACACCTCACGGGTCAAAAGGAGGGCGGAGAGGATCACTGCTGACCCCTCACACCCGGGACACAATCTGTTTGAACTCCTCCTCTCTGGACGGCGTTACAGGTCACTGTGCACCAAGACAACCAGGCACAGGGACAGTTTCTTACCCCGAGCCATCACTTAACCCACGTCAGTATGACTGGACAATAACCCTCAGTGCAATACCTATAAATATACCTCGTACAGATTATACAGATCCGTACAGGTCTCTGTTTTTTAAGTACTCTAGTTTTATCTTGTTCCCTAATGAACATTCCTTTGTCTGTTTGCACTGTTTATACTGTTTATTTTGTTATACTATACAGCCTTATATTGGTATATTGTTTGCTTGCCCTTTGCTACTGCCTTACATAAGTATATGTACATGCATATTGAGAGCCGCTGTACCAGAGTCAAATTCCTCCTGTCCAACACACCCGGCCAATAAAGCTGATTCTGATTCTGAAATGATGCATTCAGTCAAATAACCAAATATATTCAATACTACCACAGTGTAATACTCTTCACTGAGAATTACTTTAAGAGCTAGAGTGAGACAAAGTTCATAGAAATCACATGAAAGGAGCTGAGACTGATGAAAAATTCAAAGTATCCCTGAGATAAAGTTAAACTGAGGGTGAGAATTTGACTGAGGATGATATACTAGAAAGAGAGAGAGAGAGGAGGCGGAAGGCACGCCTAAGGCCTGTCTGTCTCTCTACCGCTTTCTCATCCTCTGCAGCATCATGGGAGTCAGGATGCTACAGTAGAAGGAAGATCAGCTAATAAGCCTACATCTCCTGCTGGCCTGGCCCTGGGAAACGACACACTATCCTCACAAGTGACAGAAATGTGTGTGAGAAACATGAAACAGATGTGAGGGCATCTCTCACTGTTTCTATGTGAAGTCATAGATCTTTACACAAGGATTTCAGGCCCCCCCATTCCCTGATATCTTGCCGGGGAAATGCTTGTCACCAAGGAGAAAGGCAGCATGGCCACCAGAGCATTGTGGGATAGCTCAGTCCTTTAACATGCAGACAACCTGCCACTGCTGATAGATGGAAGAGTAGATTTATTTGCCTCTCTACTCTGAAATCAGTCTTCTCATTTAGTCACCTGCCTCTTGTCTGTTTCACTTTTTCCCGTCTGTGCTGGGCTTGATATTGGTATGAATATATCAGTATGACATAAAATTATTGATACTGGCTTTGAATTAAATACTTGACATTACTGCCTAGCTAACATGTTAAGCAGGTTTATTTGTCACATTTCATTTACTCATCTTTAATGTACAATTCTGCTCTAAAGGCAGTCAATTATCCTTGACTTTCTCTTCATTAGTATATAGTAGGGTAGTGGGGTTTTCTGCTTTAAGAGCTGCTAATATTAAAAGAATTTCATTAGCCTGCATTTCCATGGAGAGATTTAGTAAATACTCTATTGCCACTTTGCAGTTTTTCCAGGAAGTAAAAACAATCCTGGGACGGCCTTTGATTTTGAATAAAGGTTCGACATATTGAATGTCAGCAGCTTCTCCTCCATTGTCTTCTCGTCAGCCCATCTATCTATTATTAGTAACCTCACTATAACCTTGCAAAAGAACATAAACCTCATTCCTCCTAATCAGGTGAGCTGCCCCAGCTAAGCTTCCAGCATCAATTTTCATTAAAGATGTGCCATTAGCTTTAACAAACGTACACATACCTCGATGCTCCTTTCCATGCAGGAACAACAACAGATCGAAGACAACATGATGAACACACATACTGTACGGTGCATGAATAGATGAACGCTGTGGAAACAATAAGATGGTGTCTGTGGTTATATTTCCATTGAAAAATCATATGAGTGAACATCATGCAACAGCTGAAAACATTTTAGTCTAGAATGAAAACATTTTAGGATAAAGAAAATAAGGAGACATGTTTTTAATAGTTTGTTTGTCAAGGAACAATTTACCCATTAGTGAATTAGGATTTACTCTTAAAAGAGAATCACTATTCTCTAGAGACACAGTCTACTTGTATTTTTAGTCTTTAGAGGAACAGCATCTATACATAGCTCATAAAATAAACAATGCTCTCTATGGTATGTAGTCTCTTGAGAGATTTTACTACTAATTAGCCTTAAAAAAAATCTTAGGTTCTCTCTTGGTGTTTTTCTTTATCATTCAAGGC
>NW_018127932.1:2289160-2328608 GCF_001952655.1 Monopterus albus | reverse complement strand
GGGTCTATTTGTTTTTGAGGCAGAAAATACTCTATTCGTTTTCCAATATGCTCACAAAGAATCATGAGCTGAGACTATGTGATTTGCATTGAAAACAAACAACAAGGTGATTTGTATTGGAAACAAGTGATTGCTAGCACTCCCCGGTGGCAGAACAAACTTAATACTCAACACACTGAATATCTTGTTATTATCTTGAACCGGTGTGTGCTGTTGTGCTGCCTCTATATCAGACTCCTACTGTAAAACCCAGCCTCACTGTAGGGGTCGAACACCTGGATGTAAGACCAGATGAAAAACACAGAGGTCAAGTAATAAACTGTCACCGTAAACCTGGGTTCACTTCCTGTGGTGATCTTACACAGACACACACAGAAAATCCCTATCCTGCATCTCTACTATCAAATTCCAGGTCAGGTAAAGCTGAAAGGGAATTCCCTACTGGAATTACCAAATTACTCTTACTGCCAGAATAGCAGGAAAACACGGGGTTGGTCCCACCACACACAAAGTGACATGAAAAGGTATGTACAGGGAACAGTTTGACCATTTGAGGAAAACAGTATGCCTATTCACTCTTGAGTTTGATGAGAAGACTGACACCACACTTGTCTGGTCAGTAAGACATGGGACTGTCATGTTACTTGGTAAGAAATATTTGTTTCCTCATAGGTTTAAGGTTTAGCACCTCAGATGGGATTAGGTCCCCTTACAGGATGTGACTGGAAATGGCTGCCTTTGGCTAATAGTTAATTACATGCCTTATGTATATTTCAAGCTTTTATTAGTCATTAGGATGGTGTCTTTCTGTGTTGAGAGACAAGCAGAGCGTCAGGAACCCATACTCAGAGGCCGGACATCTGTTGAGTCAGTGTGTAACTAAGGTCACCAGACATTTTGGCACAAGTACAGTGATTTCTGTCTCTGACTCTCACCAATGCTAAAACTCACAGGCACCATCACTCACCTCTTATCACCCTTTCATCTTTTCAGAGCAGAGCAAAGCGTTTTGTTAAACTGCAGTATAACAAAAATCTCATTCCCGGTTCATTGTGACATTTTTCACATTTTGTCTAAAGCTGTAGCTAGCCTGGCGCCTGCAGCAGCCAGATTGGTTGTTGTGTGCAGTGAGAGAGAGAGAGAGGAGAGATACTAGAATCTGAGTCACGCATGGCTGCTGGTTATGTGGGGGAAAAAGGATCCTGCACACCTACATGCCTTTGAAAAATGTGCAGAAGAGAAGAGGACATGCAGGTCTAAAGAACAAGATAGCCCACATACTGTTTTACGACTGTTATTCTATGTAATCACATTATAAAATGTAATCTAGCCCATAGCTACATGACCTTAGATGTTTGAGTGACAGTAAAAATTTTCTAAAAGAACACAGGAGAGACGAAAAGGCCACTGTGACTGATCGATGCACTCTTAAGGACTGTCGCAGCACTGTCCCTGGTAAACTGGGACATCCAGTCATCATAGATACAAGGGAAGCAATCTGGTGGCAGGACAAGGTTTTCCACTGTCAAGGATATTGCTTCTTAAAACCATCTTCTCTGCCAAACTATAAGAGTGCTGATGGTTTTTACTCAAAAGCAGACACATCCTGCTACAGGGGGCAGAAATACTGTACCACTATACACTTTGGCAATCATGGCTTTAAATTTAAATAGATAATAAAGCAACATAACAGCAGCTTTAAAGGATATCTAGGCTCCGCTCCCCTTCATCTAAATCCCTGCTCATGAATGAAGTAGATTTAATAGGTAAAAATCAATCAAAGATCAGAGCCTGGATTCTTCTGATTAGCCTGTTTCAATGAGCGAGCACGTGGATGTAATATATTTGCATCTTTGAACACAGAGAAATAGATGAAAAACAAACAGATGAAACGGTATCACACCTCTGTAAGACAGGGATTCTGCACATTGGAGCTCGTACAGTGTGTGTCCTTTCTGCCTAGGCAGCTTGTCTTGTCTGACAGCATCACTATCGCCACTATGACTGCTATGAGCTATTCCTCCCATACAAGCTCCAGGACCTTTGCAGTTATTGTGGCCACTTTTATCTACTTGGTTATCACAGCTCTCACCTCACATTTTATCATCAAACTTGTAACTCCACTCTGCCTTTGTTCACCTCAATCATAGAGCATTTCTAAATGTGTCTAGTTTTGGGAACACTTCCAGGTAATGTAACCACAGAAACACGTCACAAAGGTTTTTTGTTTGTTTTTTTATCTCCGTGATGTTGATAAAAATGATTATGCATCCAAAAATACTATTAACCGGACCACTGCACAGCAAGAATAGGAATGTATTAATGAAATCCATTTGTATCATCATGTGGGCTTTTAAAGACCTGCATACAAAACACATCATCCAGCAAAAAGTCAGAATATCCTGCTTTGTTTTACAATAAATGGTGTATTATCTTACATGTACTTTCTTCCAGGGTTGGAGCCATGCATGTTGTGAGGCACCAATGATAACACCCTATTTGAAAAAATAATAGTGCTTAAGAAAATCTGCTCAGAAGATCTTTAACTTTGTATACTCCAGGACCAAGAGGACACAGTTGCTAGCAAAGCCAATTCATGCAAATTCACATGTGAAGATGCCCAGAACAACTGCAGGCCTCAGCTGCTGGACACTGAGGCACCTACATTGGAGATTAATTACTGACAGGGCACCCGATCATTAGCTGTTGACAGCTCACCCACCCACACTGTCCCAGCTCATTTGAGCATTTGACCTGGCAACCTTTCAAACACAAAGTCACTTCTCTAAATCTTTAAGTCATTGTCAATGCATTTTATCTGTTAATGACATGATTTTATAATCATCTTTCTTTAAATGTGATGTGGCAGTCGCATTTCAACCTCCTGTACCAGAAATTTAAATACATGTATATCTTTCTACCTATACTTCTTTAATGCTAAGTCACTTTCTTCCCCTCACATACAAATTTAACAACCCCTCTACAGCTGTGCATCAAGTCTGCAGCCAAACACTTCTCACATTTCTGCCACATTTGTACCAGTATTGGTTCACTGTGTCCTTTTTTGGAAGAGCTCCCCTTATTGCAAACTGACCAAAACTATGCTGGCTATGTTAACATGTTGTAAACAAAAAATGGTCACATGCAGTAGGGTGCACAGAGGATTGATTAATGAAAACATTCTTGGCAAATGCTTTCGCTTTCGTCCGTCTTGCACCGGTCCAAGAATTTCACCTCTAGCGGCACAATACGAATGACCCCAGCGGTCCCTCTTAATCATGGCCCCAGGTCAGAGAGAAAACCCACAAAATAGAACTGAAGGAAAGGGAAGAGAGATACTTGTACTGGCAGATGAGAAGTTATTTTAAATATCCCATGACCTAGAAGACATGGAAATCGCCACAGGTAAAAGCAGGAAGCATGCAAATAGGCAGACAGAGCAGAATTCCAGCAGAGAGGTCTGATCCATGGGCAGACTACTGGTGCTGCTGGATCTCACTGCAAGCTCACATCTCCATTTATTACAATAAAAGAAAAGGGTGGACTGAGGTAAAGCGGGAGGAGACAGGAACAGTAAATAATGTAAAATTCAAAGCAGAGTCATTGAGTCCCTCTTTTTCCATGAAACACAAAAGACAAAAAGAGGCCAGAAATAAACCATAATGTGTTGATTGTGTTAGTGGTGGCATCAAACCATATCGACCCGACTGTCCCCTGAGGACTTCATCATCATATGGGCCCTGGGCATGAGAGCCTAGGAAATGGTTCACACCATCTGACATTTACTGACCTTCCCTTTGTTTTATTTTGAGACATTCTCTTCCCATAATAAATGACCCTTTAGGTCTTTTTACTAAGACCCATAGTTATGTTTTATTGTTAAGTGACATAGTAACTATGATGGGAGCAAAGGAGGACGTGATGTCATATAGCGACAAAGGCCCCATTGAGAGGAGTACAGTAATGCTAGTGGCTTCTGTATCTAAAGCTAGTTGTCAAGGAATCCACATGGCCTTGTTTTATGATAGGATAACCACCATTTTCTTAAGCAAACACAATAACCTATGCGTTCTGAAAAATGAATAGGGGGAGAGACAGTGGGTAGAGCGATATAGGAAAGAGAGTGAGTGAGGATGAAAAGGGCAAAAGAAGGACACCGGGGTTTGACCTTAAAAAATACATAACAAAATGTTGTGGTTTTGTGTTGAGCTGAAGTGTATTTGTCTGTTTCCACCTCTCTTGTTTCTCCTGGACTCTCTTTTACTCTTTTCTCCCTCTGCTTTCCATACTCCCTCTCCTCCATTCATTTATTTTTGGTCCTGCCTTTATCAGTCCACTTTTCCCTTATACTCATTGATTTCTCTCTCGCTCCCCTCTTTACTCTCTGACAGCGCAATAAGCAGCAGCAGAGAGAGGCAGAGCTAGAAAGAGGGGCCCAGTAGAGCATGAAATGGTCTGAGATTTTACTACAACTGGTAGCGTTTGACCACATACTGCTGCAGCCAGTGCAGTGGTTACCCACAGCAACACTGCACTAATAGAATGGCATGCTGTGAAAAAGGGAGAGGAAGAAAGAAGAACAAGTAAAGCTGGTGTGTTTTGCAGGTGTTAATGGGCTAACTGGCAACATGCACAAACACACACACACACACACACACACACACAGTTCTAGTCTGCACAGGCTTGAACCTTGACTTATTCAACATTTTAAGACCTGACCTATCTATGACCAAGTTGAACTGCCAAAACAGAGATGTGAACCTGATGTAAAATTTTAGTTACTCCTTCAGTAAAGAGAAGTATATGTACTTTTTCTCATTGCACTATAACATCTTATAATAATCACCCATCATTTATCTTAGTCAAACACAAACTTCACTTCATTTTTATCCCTAATATTGGCTAGATAAACATGGCTGGTAGACCTCGAACTGAGCCGACCTTGACAGTTCAAATCATAAGCCAAAATAAAACTAAGTGGTCACACAGGTCATATTGCTCCCACAATGAAGAGGCCTTCCCTGAGTCAGTGAGGTCTTTGGGGACCTCTCCTTTAACATGGTTGTTTCCTTATGTCCATTAGCTTGACAAGGTAACACGCAAGCTACACTCTCTCTGTGTTTCAGTTTTCCACTTGCCATTGTGCATCTTACTTGAAAACATGACACACTAATACAATATAACCCAAAAATAACCAAACCAGCACCCCCAAGTTTTAAGACAACAGTTCCAAGCTCAAACTGAGTCTCAAGGGATCTAATAAAATATCAGACCTCAAATATACAACATTTAACACACACCGATGAAATAATCCAGGGCATAAACAACGATGATCTGTTTCACTTGACCTGCCAATGTCATACACACACAGACACACATTTGGCAGTCTTTCTGCCTCTGTGACTAAGGTGGAGGATAAATAACCCCAGTGAGATTCGGTTCCAAAATCACAAGCCCCTCTTGCCAAAACAATTAACATCAGCATAACAGCATTAGCCTGCTCATAGTCATCCATTAAAACTACTTAGGGCAGACATGTCAGGGAATACACCAGCACTGTGGTTAAAGCGCTTTGCTTCTAGACAGCAACCAGCAAAAAGCTGTGCAATAGATGAGAAGATGCCACAGGTTTGAATCTGGTTTATGTCTGCCTCCTCATCAGCATCAATTTGCTCTTAATCAACCATGTACAGAAGGTGAATGTGGAGCTTGACCTGGTTAATTGTGTGGAAATATTGAAAGAGAGTTACAGCACTCACAGAAAGACTGGCAAGCTGTGGAAGTCCGGAGAGTTACCTTTTTAACTGAAGATCAAGTCCAGGGATTTTGCACTTCATAATAAGATATCCCTAAAGATGGGAAGAGTTTAGCCAGAACAGATTGAGGACTTTGCAGTTAAAGCCCCACAATAGGTAATTCCTGAGAGATTTGACAGTGTCCAAGGAAATAAGCACCAATTTTGGTCACATAGAATGAAACAAAGCAGCATCAATCCTTGACCTTGAGCCCACTTGAGTCTACTTTGTTTAGAGAATAATCCTTTAAGACTCTCATCCTCTGATATGAGGATATCTTTTGGCTTTTCACAATAAAAGGCTTGACTGCACTGATATGCAGTGTAGGTTTGTGTGTGCAAACGCAGACCTGTCAGCCTTTTGTCCTCACTTTGAAAACTTGGCAGAGATTTATACCCACTGCTTTGTTTTCCAAAGTCCCACCGTCCTTTCTATAAGTGAGCAAGATCCCAGCTGCAAAATTAAACATCAAAAATAAAGAATATCCCTTCGCTTGGTTCAGCTGCCCATACTTTCAGGGGTGAATTCTCAAACTGTGCAATGAATTGTAAACTGAGCAGTGACTGAAATATGGGTGTGGCTGTGTTATGTGATAACCCTTCCTTCAAGCTGCTGAATGAGCTGGATAGCACAGCCGTGAATAAGAGCTGTAACACGGTCAGTGAATTCAGTGAACACTGCCTTGGCCAGAGGGATGGCGAACATGTTACTAGGAGGTCAGCTGCAATGACTTTGGTCTGAATTTTCCAAAAATCACATGTTGAATCAAAAAGTATTTGAAAGTATTTTCCTTTGAATTCTACTCATAACTATGGTGACCTTAAAACTGAAAATATAAACTGCATCACCTTCTGTGCTGCCACTTTAATACATTAGAGCGATCACGAGCTGTGCATGTTGCGTTGATCTGTGACAAGTTGTAGCACAATGCCATGAGGAGTCACTTTAACAGTGCATGAAGTAGTTGTCCAGCAGCAAAAGCCTCAACAATTCATTATGGCAAAATGACTTGTGCCCTCTTATTCATACAGAGGGGTCAAAATTAATAAACACAAACAATGAACATAATCAAAAAACACATCTGGCATCCTTACAGGTAAATAATAAGAACAAATAGTTTCCCCATCTGGTTCCTCAGTCTACTGTATATATCCATCTTCTCTCAATCTCTCAATCCCAGACCACCCTCTTTCTCATGTCTTTTATCACTTTCTCGCTCTGCAAGCCTTTTCTCCCGCCACTCTGTCTCTTTCTGAGTCTCTCTCGTTCACCCTCCCTCTCTTTCCATCCTGGCAGTTGCCAAGGCGATGGTGTTTTGTGGAGGCAGCTGGTTAGGGCTCATTTGTCAAGCTGCTGACCTGCCCTCCCTTCTCTTCTCTTGTCTCTCATGCTCACAGCCCCTTTACTATCCAGTGTAGTAAAAATACTGAACAGGCTAATTATCACACATGTATATATATATATATATCCTGAACTATCATGTGACAAAAATAGCTTTTTTCATTTGTCGTCCAGTTTATGGGATGACTGCACTGATTGCATTCTCCTTTGTGAGGAAAAACTATGGCAGCCTAGCTAACTTTTGTAAGTGGGTTGAGAAAATACCAAGAAATGATGTTAGCTTCTAGACTTTCTCTCCTCTCTCACGTGCTCAATGTACATTTACTACACTTTCTCTGTACTGTACCTCTTATGCCTTCATATAACTTCAGTTACCATATTTCTAATCAACTTAATTGTTTTTTAGTGTCAGTTAATTGTCTTCCAAAAATGTTTGTAAAGTCTAGTCTGATGAAAGCAAGAACAGTAAGCATTACTAAAATGATCTGTCACTTTTCTTCTTAATAATCAGTGCATTTCTTATGCAGTAAAGTACATTCTCAGTCTAATACACATAAGCACACAGTAACAGGTGAGTCTCCTACCAAGATCAAAGTTATTACCGTGTACTCTGTAACATGAGAACAATCTTCACAGCTCGGAAGGCACAGCCTGTTTGTGTCATTTGTATGTAATTGTGGGGAGGATAAAGCTTCAAGCAGCTATGCAAAAATATATTTGATTTCATTCCATATTTCTATATCTTACTGTATAAACACACATTTCAAACGGCCAGTCTGTGCTGCTTAATAGAGTGTGAAGTTCCAGTCTGCTCTGTGTGTGTGTGTGTGTGTGTGTGTGTGTGTAGGAGGGAGCCTAATGTCATTCTCAATTGTAGCATGTTCCACCACAGGCTGCCTGTTTATGGATGACTTTGTGTTTGTATGTGTGTGATCTGTGTATTTACTCCCCCACAAGGTCAAAAAGTGACCGAGTACAAGTCAAAACCATAGCTACATCAAAACCAGCATATCAGTGTGGCGGTGTGTGTTGTATTCGTAGTGGCTATGCGCACAGACAGTGTGTACAAGTACCTGTGCGAGTATGCATATGTGATAAATTTGGTTGCATCCACCTACATGCTCTGTTTTCTGAACTATTTTGACCTTAATATGTCTGTATGTGTGAAACAAGGGCTTGTTGCCTTGGAAACACCGCTTCAGCAGTAACTAATGAGCCATACTGTGAACGTGCATCATATATTTTACAGACTAATATGACATGGGACATATTCAACTTGGCTGTCCTCTTCTGTCTAAAAATACACTTTCAGTGCAACAGTTATGGAAAAAAGTTGAATTGCTGACCTATTTTGTGTTAAGTAGTCTGGTAATTCCATTAGGACCTTCCAAAATAAAAATAGAGCCACTTAGGGTGCTGGAAGGTGCTCTGGATAAAACTGCTCAATGTATGACAGCTATGAGGAAGCTAGTTTGTAGGAGAAGATGTGGATTAGCAGTGGTCTAACAATCAGGGGTGGCTGTGGCTCATGAGGTAGGGCAGTCGTCTCCTGACCAGCAAGTTGGTGGTTTGACTCCCGGTCTCCCCACATGCCTAAGTGTCCCTGAGCAAGACACTGAACCCTGAATTGCTCCCGGTGGCTTGACTAGCGCTGGTGCATGGCAGCCTGTCGTCATCGGTGTGTGAATGGGTGAAGGGTGTATGATCTTCTGTAAAGCGCTTTGGCCAGTGTAACACACTGTGAGAAAGCGCTTTATAAAATACAGTCCATTTAAACTTGAAATGAAAACTTTGGAAAAAAGTTAGACAAGAGCCAGTGGGATAAAACAAATCCACCTGTTCCCAATGCAGTTTCTTTCAAGAAATGGATGTCATTGTTTTTAAATTATAAAAAGTAAAACAAAGTCGGCCTTGATTCTAACTCACAAAACCAAACATTTCACTTGCACAAGTCACTTTAGACCCAGGTGAAATCATGTCATACTGAAGAGAATTACAATTTCTCTACCAAATAATAGTCAGTGGTTGTAGTACTAGTACTAAGATATACTTGAAATGAAAAACAGCCTTGGTCAAAATGTGGCATCGGTGCATTTCAACACAAGGTGGATAAACCGAGAACACACACACAAAACATACAGGACTGAGCTGGTGTTTAATGCGACATGCTGCACTGAAGACACAAATATTTACATTTTTAATTCTCTCTCTGACACACAAACACACATGCATTTTCAGACCAGACAATTCCTAAAAAGCTATTCCAGAGATGAACTGCACAGTGACTCGCATGGGGGAAAATATAATTGGTAAAGATGGAAAAGTGCAACATTTTAAGAAGAAAACTTTCTCCCACTACACACTGCCCCTGCCATCATTCTCTGCCCATCACAGCCTCCATTCATGTTCATTTATCTCTTATTGCACCCTCCCTATATGGCTCCTTCCTTCTTTATCAGAGAAACAGAATCAGGGTAGAGTCAGCCTGGAGGCAAGCCTATTTAGATGAGCTATTTTGTAATTCCTTTATCTGCAGCTAAGACATCCTCAGCTTTTCCCTAAAGAGACATATCGGGGCTCCAGCAGCTCATTTCTGACATTCACTGTGCATTTCTTTGGGAATGAATATTTTCAACAAAAAAAAAAAGACCCATCAAGGTACAAGCATTGTAAATTACTTTAGGCTATAAATTCTGGGACATGTGGCAGTTTATTCAGCTTTTTTTTTAAATTGTGGATGCGTTTTTAATTTTATGGCATGTTTATTTATTGTGTTTGCAATAACACAACCAACTTGTTAACACTATGCAATATTTCTACTGTGATGTAGAAGATAATTATCAAAGTATGTAATTATGTAAGAATGTTAACAGTCTGTAATATTTTTTAGTATATTACTTGTGTGGTGTAGAAGATAATTATCTAAGTAGAGATACTGCTTGCAAACCAATGATGGTAAGATGATGTCATGGGGTAGGACTGGATAAGTCTAACTTCTTCCTACTCCGTTCAAGCATGTACTAGGTATAAGCAAATTGATAATGCATTTGTGGATATGTGTGAAATTATGTGTGTTGACATATTGACTGTCGTTACATGTTTGAAAGAATAAATCAAATCAAACTTTGTACTATGGCCTTTCTCACCTACAGCAGCTATTTTTAACTCACAGCACATTAAAGGTGTGAACGTTTACCCAGAAGACAAACACAGCCTTGCATTTTTCTTCTTACCATGAAGTGTGGAAACAAACATACTGAATATCATATCAAAGTACATGTCTGAAATCCAGAGGAAAATTGGCTGACACTGAGGGCAGACTAATTTTAACCACTTTAGTTAAAAGCTAGTAGCTAGCAGCTACCAAGTATCTGAGCAAATGCCTGAGAAATTCCCAAAATTTCCCAAGTCTGATAACAGGCTTTTCTTGTCCACCTATTATAATTAAGCAGTAAAATACTACCTTTAACATAATGTGTAACATAAACATGTTAACATTTCATTTGTTTTTAGTCAAAGGTCAATAACAAACATGTCACTTGAACACATTTGACTAATTAAACTATAATGAACGGTCTTTGCAACCTTTGTTAGTGAGATTCCATTCTTTTGTTTCCTTCTTTCTGATAAGTTTGATCCTTCTGGGCATGTTGAACACCAGTCTTGCAAATCTGTCATTATTGACATATGATTCTTTTCAGCTGCTCTTTGCTGGAGGAGTTCTGTTTCTCTACCTCCCTCTGTAAAGTTCTCTAAAGGTATTCCATTGCATTCAGGTTAGGGGACAAAAGGTGCTGCCAGTTTTCATCTGGCTTCTTTTTTATGCTCTTTGGAAAAATTGAATCTTGCCGTTTTGTGCCATTTTGTCAGCAGTGGTTTTCTTCTTGGACGCCATCTGCAGAATCTGACTTCATGTAGCGTCCTTCATGCTGTCTGAGCAAAGACTGAAGCGATTTTCACAGATAATCCTTGTGCAAAGTCTTTTATAATCTTGTTCATGCAATTAGCTTTCATTGGAAACCACAGCTGTGATCACAGGGAAACTGACTTTTTTTGAAGTGAATACATGATTTGTTGTAAAGGCTCATATACATGTTGAAATTCTGCCATGGTATTTTCACATCCTGCATTAATTAGGAGAGGGGTAGTTAGACATTAAGTGCTTGAAAAACACAGTGGAAACCAAACTTGCTATTTTTCTTTGTTATAGCTTTTCACACTACTACTGTAGTTTGCCGTCATTCTGCTCCACCTCTGGACCTCTTCCCTTTGAAGCACACACAGTGATCACGATAGCCGGAAAGACAGTCCATCATTTGATTTGGACAAGGTGTTATTAAAACCCACTTAGTCCTGGCTGTAAGATCTATAAGCTATGGAAAATATGCAGTCTACCACAGGATGAAAAAGCCAGCCCTGCAGACATCTGCTTCAAATCTGACCAAAAACAGAGTGAGACAGTAAGACTGAGTTTTATACTGTTGCTAGGACAGCATCTCTCCCACTCATTCATCATGACAGTACATTTTGTTTCATGTCACTGCAGCCTTTCGCCAAACTAAAAAACATCTGGGTGTTTCAAAACAAGTACTCTAAGCAAATGTTTGGTTTCCAAGGCAAAACTACTACAACTAACTGATGCCTCTAAAAAGATAGAGCTCTACTGCTTATTCTATATACTGTTTATTTCTATAATCCCATCAATTTCAAATTATCATTTTCTTCCAAAGAGGAATGACAGATCTCTTTCTTGGATGGCTGAGCCGCAAAAAACAGCCAAAAGGTGGAAAGTGGGCAAGTTAAACTAAATAAGAGAAACATAAGTCTGTAAAAATCCAAACTACTACCGTAAAAACTAACTTGACAAATTCTTGACATTGCCGTTGTGACAGTGTGAATGAGAAGAATGAGAGTTACTGTAGTAGTAGTAGTAATAGAGAATATTTAGCCAATATTCTGTGATAATTCATGATCCAAATTGTTCTACAAGCCAACTCACAAATTAGTGCATGGGCCAAACAATAAAAAGGTCAAATGCTGAAAAATGTGAAGTTTGTGTTATCACCAAAGCTACAGGTCCCACAGGTCTGCAGGCCACTATGAGAAGGCTTTACTGCAAACAGTAATTTGTTGTGACATTTTAAACACACCCACCCCACCATGTGTGCACGTGTGTGAGAGAAAGAGTGGGAGAGAGACCAGTAGCCCACCTTATTGAGTGATTTACAAAAAACAATTACAGTATGTTGCACACAAATCAGTGCTGCACCTCATGGAGCGTTTAGTTAAAAGGTAGCGGTTTGACCTCTCAGTGCATGTATTCAGTTTTAGATATATGCCAAACATTTCAGCTTCTTACAACATTGAAACAGCAGTTCAACAGTAGCATGGTAACAACACAGGCATCCATTAGATTGGGGGGGATCACTAAACAAACAAGATATAAATCCACAGCAGTCACATGGACAAATCTATAACTGTGACAATGCATCACCACTGATATTAAAATGGCTATAAACCACAAAAAATACTGACATTAACATCATGAACCGAAAAACATCCACAAATGATGCATTTACAGAGGAGCCTGTGTGCATCATGACGGCTGTGGCCATGATGTATGCTGTTAAAATGAACAACTAACACAGTTCAGACACTTTAATATACAGCATTCACATAATATCAGCATGCACCTGATGTTGCTCTTTAGAATCAGTTCCTATAATTTCTGTAGTACTGTCAACATCTGACTCAACCTCACACTCTGATAACTTTAACTGAACAATCAATGAAGTGAAAGTGTGGCAAGAAAGTCACATTCATTCTGTCCCAGTGTTACTGTGTGCATTCACAGCATACCACTGCAACAATTTAGAAAGATTTAAAGTGGAAAAGACGACATTTAAATTGAGTTTGGTTTGAAGCCAAAGTGGTCAGCACTCTACAAACATTTGACTGATAGCTGGAGCTACCGTAACCCCCCTCCACCTTCAGCGTGTGAGTGCGTTAGGACGAAGAGTACGGCACCTGGTTATGAGCAAATTCACCACTGTGGTAAAAGGTCTCCTGAAATATGGTCAAACAGCAATCATGAACCTCACCATGAGTCGCCATCACATAATAAGGCCACATTGTTTGGCTAAGAAGAGCTTGGAACTGTGGCCACGGCATTTAAAAGCAGGGGTCCTTAAATGGAGTTGAAGTCCTTTTCACACAGGAAAGACAACAGAAAAGCCTCTAGCTGGCTGTGCAAGCAGTTGCTCTGTGATGCTGTCACACATTATAAAGCCACCTAAAAGGGCAAAAAGGATCTTTTTAAAAACACTTTTGTGTATCCAAAATTAAGTTTACTAGATTCCGAGCATTGCCCCGATTCCCTGCTGCTTGAGTTCTTACACTGTTTCCAGCAACCAGCTCCTCCTGGCTCTCCATTAAGTGCCTTAGTTAAAGAATCTTCACACATCTCATTTAATTTCAGTGTCCTGACAGTCCATCTACTTAAAATTAAAACCATCAATAGTCTAAGAAATAGCCCAGATTCTTGGCTCCTGTAACTCCCAGGCAAAACCTGCTGTGCTGACTATACAGCAATACAGGCTGTAGAAAACAATAAATCCCACAAGATACTAAAACAGCAGCACAAGAGAGTCCAAAGCAAAGAGGAACAAACAGGCTGATGAAGATAAAATAAATGAATGAAGGAGTCAAAAGAGAAAACAGAGAAAAGGTAAAAAGCATAGGGAGCATGGGGGGGGTTGGGATTTGTTGATTTTGTTGAGTTGGCCTGGCCACTCATCGTGACCACCACATCTCACTCACACCTCCACTTTCTCACATCATCAGCAATAACATTTACAACATCACACTGACAGCCGTCATCGACAATAACATTTACAACATCACACTGACAAAGTGTGAAAAAACATATAAATATGTGCATAATAAATAAGCAGTTAGCATTACTCCATCATGGTGATTCTAGTTTGAAGGTAGATTGATTTACTCACAAGATTTCGTCGTTCTGAAATTCCAGGACACCATGAGTATCTTCGAAGTCCTCTCCGCCGCCTTTTGCTGTTCCTTCCACTGTCTTGTATGGAAGCATGACCAGGCCGCGAGCCCCCGATGTTCTCAGCACCTTCACCTCCATGGTGCCAATGCTCTCACTTACATGGCATACTGGTTCGTCAAACGTAAAGATACCGGCATGGTCGTCATCAAAGATGGTAACAGTCGCTGTAGCGGGTGAACCGAGACAGGCCACTGAGTCCACATGATTTGCTGTCTCGCTCTCCTCTGGTTCCTCTCCCTCTGGTGGCAACACTTTGACACTGGATAGGTGAATCAGGAAGTTTTCATCCTCCTCAAAGATGTCATCATCAATGATCCCCACACGGATCTCCTTCATTGTCTCGCCAGGCTTGAACACCACCACACCCTCTGTGAATTCGTAGTCTGAGCCGGCGTTGGCCGTGCCATCTTCTGTTCGGTACTCCACAGAAATCGTTTTGCCCAGGTCACCTCCACGTCGCACCACATTCACAGCCACTGTGCCACAGTTTTCAAGGCACTGGTAAGAGCCAGGCTCAAAGAAGATCTTAGATATGGGGTCATTATCACCAGCATCAGAGCGAACCTCGTGCATGCTGACAGCCTTTCGTGCCTGATCAGCTGCATGTTTCTTCAAGATGTTGCCAGCACCTGTCATCAGCCGGGTGGCCTGGCATCGATAGAACGCACGACTCTTCTGCTGCTGGCTCAAAACTTGGTAATTGGCAAGCTCAATGAGCTGTTCCATCTGGTAAGAGAAAACGTAAAGGACATGAACACAATGTAAAAATGTGTTCTGTAGTGTGACTACTGGATGTGGCATAGTATCCTCTCCTGGTGGGAAAATGTCTTCTCTGTCAACTTGTCCGCCTGAATAAGATACATTATTATACCGTTTCTTCGACCCTCTCTGGATAAATAAGATTTAATGTGTCATGTGGATGAATCCAACATTAGAAATAGTCAGAGAACAGTGATGTTACAATGAGGCATGTTGCCACACTGTATGTAAAGCACAGTGAAATTTCTATCAGTGTCTTGGTGATTTAGTTGCACTGAGGAGTAGGCATGAGATTATCCAAGGCTTTGTGAGGTCTTATAAAGGCTGTACATGATGTGTGAAATTAAACATAAAGAGCTTTGGGATGTTTGACAGTAAGTATCCATCCATCCATCCATCCATGTTTAGGTATCTTGGAAAAATGCAATAAACCTCTGGGCAGGCTCTAAGGTCTTTTCACTGTTCCCTCCTTTCCTCGCCCCAAAAGTGCCAAACTCTTTCCAGACTGTTTGTGTAGGAGGCCACTTATAAAAACAGGAACATTCTAGCTTGGCCTAAAGTTGGTAATGTCTATGATCCTAATCATACTTAATGCTCATGATATATTAAACAAACTGCACATAAACAATGAATAACCAAATCAATTTTTTTTTTACACAGAGATGAGACTTTAGAGATGCACAATAATGCAAACACCAGGTTTTGTTTGCTGGTTAACGTTTCATACTGAATAATGGAGTGGAAACATTTTTAAATTAACACTGTGCTAATAAGTGGAACATGTGCCTACAAAAGGGTTCTCTCATCTATTTCACAATTAGGTCATCCAGCAAAATGGTGACACCAGTATCAATTATCAGGTCTCAAACAAAATGAGGTTGTAGAGGGAAAACCGAACCAATTTAGGAGCTTTGGGATCCAACTCTTCTCAGCTATAGATGTAGGTCTACCTCAACCAATAATGTAGCAGCTCTGTCTGCAATATAAGTAAGGAATTTACCTGTAGTGTCAGAGTACTTGCTGTTAAAATATGACTGAGGCACAAAAAAAACCCTCATCAGCCTTATTATTAATCCATATAGAGATTAGGGCAAAACCATAAAAACCTATTTTAGCAGGCTCTCTCATGCATGTAAGAAGAGTTTCCACTTCAGCAGGCTGCCTTGGTGCTGGTGGCTTCCATTATGATTTTTTTAAATGTAAAATCTTGTCCAAATAACAAGAGGAGCACAACCTCATCACAGCATAATAGGTGGCTACCATATATTTATGTATTTTTAAAGACAGAGATGTATAAAGATAAAGAGCAGTATGAAGAAAAGACCAGACTTATTTCAGTACTAGATTTTAGTCAGTTTTGTTGTTGCTTTACTGTTATCAGGTTATGTACATGTATATACACATGTTGGAAGTTTCCATTCCTGTATTAACATTGAAAGTCTCTATCAATGACTCAAAGACAAATCCATTACAAGGACAGTCTTTTGTATCACGCCCAGGGGCCGAAATACTGGAATAAATTGTAAGGATTGCAGTATCTGTGTTTATCTTTTCTATTTATATACTGAGTCAATGAATGCTCAGTTCCCTTTGAAATGTTCTTTTTTTAGAAGTACCGTCATCAAATTAAGTTGTATTATTAAGCTGTTTTGTTTTCTTCATAGCTGCTGTTAACAGAAGCAAAAAGAAAGTGCGTCATCTGTTAATGTTTATTTTAACATTTCATTTCCTATAGAGAAAAACAACCCTGACAGGAGTAGCACTGACACTGTTTTTCATGTCACACTGCCATTGCACTTTCTGTGAGGTCCTTTTGACTTTGCTACCTACCTCCTTGTCAGGGTGCTTCTGTTTGAGCTCCTTTAGGATCTTGGCCATGTCTCGCCGAGTCTCCTCCTCATCCAGATCTTTTTCATCTAGATCCAACCCCAGCGGACCATCCAGGAAGTCAACGCCATGAGAATTCAGCATCTTCCCATCCATCTCAATGTCAACCTTATAACATAAAAAGAAAGCAAATTAAGCAAGATCACTGGTGTAAGGCTTTGAAGCAATATATCAGCCGTCTCAGTGCTGCCATGGGGGGTCAACTGAATACTGAATGTATACCGATAAAGGCTTTAAACAGGCTCATAACAACCATGTATACTTTTGTGGTGTCTGTTTAGACCTTGTTATAGGTGCATTAATTAGTTTTAATATAGTATTCAATAGTGCCGTTCAGTTACAATATCTGTTTCTGAAAAATCACATTGTTTTGCAACTCAGTAAATAGGTTGCTTTATCATTCAGAGAGATCCTCATTTCCTCTGAGTACCGTTTTATTGCCTCAGTCACATTTACTGTGTCTAAGCTCTTTAAACAAGATGACAATTGAAAATGTTAGTTATTGGGCTTCCCCCCCCGAGTAACACTGCTCATTGGTTTCATTTAGACAGACGTTTAAATGAAAGGGCTGTTCATGTACTAACTGAACACGTATACTTTATAATCACAAAAAGTCATTTACAAATTTTGAAGAGATGACAGATTGAAATAATGTATCCTACACCACACTGCTGGAAATGTAATCAGATATGTGTAATACAGTGCACAGGACATCACACACGCACACACCCACAGCATCAAACGGTAGTCAAAAGAGGAAATTAAACAATGACAAAATACTTAAACGTGCGTGTTTGCAGCTACATAACATTTGTTTACCTTGGCAGAGTTCCAGTCAGTAATGAAGATACAATTGTTTCAGACACACATTCATGAACTCACATCTGTCTACAGAAAGTACCTTATCAGTTCCTTTTATTTTTCCACTGCATGTTTAGATGAAGGCAGTTTAATTTTTACCGGTCAGCTGTTCTCTAACTGATATGTCTTTGAAAAACAAAGTGCAGTTCAGGAAGGCCTTTCTGTGTGTTAATGACAGCAATACTGCTGTTAATACTAAGCTGGCATTCAGACTGAGTGCAAAGCAACTTCCTGCTGTTTTTTTACGCAAGGGGCTGCACTGATCGTGGGGGTTGGGGGTTGTAAGTGTGAATGATACAGCCACATTGTGACAAATCAACATGAGTAGCTTTATTTAAGTTTCCATTTTGTTTTAGATAGCCATGCTGCTAACAGGCTAGGCTAGGCTGCTCTACCTTAGCACCAGTTTTTATCACCAGTGTTGGAATTTATAGATTTAAAAAAAAACAAACATCCTAACTAACAAAAACACAATTTGAGAGTGAATACTCTCAATACTCTTCTTTTTGTGGACATCCCCTTTTAGACCATCCCCCATTATGTGATTAGTCAATGCTGTGCCTTTCCTGGATGATGTCACCATCTGGTGGGGCAAAAGTTGAACCAGGTCCAACTTTTTTTTTTTGCCGCACAGGGCTGCATCATTTTGCCAGGGCTTCCTGTGTTGCTGGTGCCAGCTATGATGAACACAGTCTCCCATAGAAACAAATGGAGAGGGCTGTGTTTTTCCAAACTGTTGAAACTCATTCTGAACGTGGCCTAACACCTTAACTAGTAGTAGTTGTGGTGGTGGTGTTAAGTATACCTTGGAAGGAAGTGGGCGATCACCTTCGGTCTCAATGATCATACCACGGTGCTTGCCAGCGCGGTAGCGCTTGTACATATACTTGTAGAACAACAGGCGGCGGTCGGCCACCCAAGCAAACACTACACAGATGGGAAAGAAGAGGAAGGTGAGCAGCCCCTCCCACACCTGCACAACACCAGGTGAGATCACAGACAGGATCAGGTAGAGCCATATGTAGGCGAAGATACTCCAGGTGGCTGTGACAAAGAACACGCGGAGGTGCTTGACCTTCCTCGTCTCACCATCAGGCACGACATACACACAAAGCCCGATGATAACAAACATGTTGAATGCTGCAGAGCCCACAATGGTAGATGGGCCCAACGTGCCAGCGTTGAAACCGTGACCCACAACTTCTATGACAGACAGCAGGATCTCGGGAGCCGAAGAGCCCAGAGCCATGAGGGTGAGATTGGAGACGGTCTCGTTCCAGATCCGAACAGTAGTGGTGGTGGTTTCTCCGTTGGGTTTCTTGATGGTGATTTCCTTTTCCTGTGATGTGATGACCTCTATTGATGCCATGAAACGGTCAGCAATGATTGAAACTCCCAGGAACATGTAGACCAGAGCCACGAAGTAAACTGTTGCTCGAGCAACCTTATCCCCAAATGATGGGTTTTGGGGCTCCCAGATAGGCAGCATGACCCCCGGGGCACACTGCTCAGGCTTGCTGCATTCAGTTTTATTGGTAGATACTGCTGAAACTGAGCCATCAAAGCTTGGCTCAGGAGGGGCACCAGCCACTGAGGGATGGAGCTTGAGGAGGAGAATCACTGTGATGATTGCTAGCCTGAAAGCAGAGGACAGGAAGGAGGAGTGATCCCAAAGGCCCATGGTGACGTCCACACCAGAACTGTGAGGTGACAGCTAATGACAATCTTGAACCTGAGAGGAGGAGCAGAGGAAAGAATTCAGATCAGACCATCAAACACTTCATGAATGTTGTCTGAATGAAGGAGGATGTTTGAGGATTAATCGGCTCTTTTCATTTGAATTTACACTGCAATAATTTATATTATTTCAACATTTTGGACAGCATACGTATTTAGTCAGAGCACACTGGAGGCATTTGGGTTTAACCACCTGTTGCCGGTGTAACAGCAGATAAGAATGCAGAGGGTTTTACATCATTTTAACACCTCATAATGGAGAGTAAATCACACTTCTCACAGTGTAAGAAACTCTCACCTCATCTCAAACATGTAGATGTCACAGAAAGGATTGTGTTGTACCAAAAAAAGGTTGTTGTAATGGCTTTGTTTAGAAATTATGCAGCTAAAAATGTCATTTTATACATTTGTTGTTCTTTCAGTCGATGCTGAAAGGTAAAATGTTATTCTTGTTCAACTGTTTTGCGCATGTAAGCCTAAAAACATATGTGTCCTGTTTTAGCAGTTTCGCAATTTACAAGAAAAATAAATCCTTGTCTCACAATATTATAACCAAGAAATGTTAGTTTAAGCTATAATGTGAACTTTACATAATTTTATAGTCAAGGAAGTGACATTGTTTCTTAGTTGTTTAATACAGTTTTTCAAAAAGTTCTGAAGTAGTTGAATCATCATGGATTGAATAAATCTAAATTAATGGAATTTAAACTGTATCGAGAGATCAGTATCATTATCCAGCATTACTAAACAACACTTGGTGTCTTATACAATTAAAAATAAACAACCCAGCTCACTTGGAGGTGCGGAGAACCTTAGTATCACAAAAAAAAAACATGTTTCAGGTTTAGGGGCAACAAGTTCAAATAACCAGACCAAAAAAGACTTCAGTTGCTGAGCTCAACACTACAGATTTCCGAGGAACAGCTTCTCTGTGGGCTCTGACACATTCCTGCAGCAGTAACACCCTGCTGTACATCATGTAATCTGGAAAGGAACGGCTTTGTTCGATAACAGGCTGATTGACTTCTGTAAACAACATTTAAGGGTACTGTAATCAGACAGCTTTGTAACCAGTTGGCCATCATTTGAAAATAATTTGTTGCCCTAAATTGAATTCCTGAAGCTGGCTGGTAAGATAAGGAAAGCTGCTGGAGAATAATTGTAATGCACAAGTGGTACATATTCATACAGACTACTGTATGGATATGTACCACTAAAATTACACAAAACCTCAATGAGTTTTGATTTTGAGAAAAATGTAACCAGTTTTGTACAATCCGTGCAGATGGATTATGTAACTGTCCACATGGCAAAGCCTATTTATTTTTTGGTATTTTAGCTTTGCGAGAGTCAACTAAATATTTCACACTAGCATAATTCAGGTTTGTGATAAAGTCGACAAGTATGTTCACCTTGAAGCTGTGAAATCTAGTTCATGTTTCAGATGTTTACCAAAAAGCCCTGTTGCACTAAGCTGTAGGTTATTCATCAAGGAGGTGAAAACAGTCTTGTGCCTCCACTGTGTAAACATTGATCCTCTTTCTTCTACAGTGCAATGTAAGCTGGTGGAACCACTAAAACACTAGATGGTATGTCACATTGGCTATGCTTGCCTCATCATTTACAATTAACCCGTTCATCGATACAGCTGAACCTGTAAAAGGCTGCGGTCCCAGGTGACACTGGGAACATCTGGACAGCTCGTCAAACTTCACACAGAAAGGCCCCTGTCAGCCACAAGCTTCGAACCTAGAACATTTTTGCACTGAGGTGAGTGCGCTAATCACTGCACCACCGTGCCGCCCACAACTTTGAGAAATGCAATCAGTGATAACTGTTTTAACAACCTCTGAAGTGCAGTGAGAAGGTGTTTTTGCCTTAAATAGGCCACTATCAGAGAGACTACAAAATCCCAGCACTGAGACTTCAGATCAGCCAGTTTCCCTGTAATTGCTTCCACAAAGAGGCAAAATTGAATGTAGAAATAAGATCATTTGCCAAGTAGTAATTTCAATGACGTAAACGTGTCCCAACACACATTTGGTGAAGTTATCTCAAATAACAAGCTAATTGCACATTGTTGGGTCATTTTCTGTGGGGAGTATAATCCATCTGAACATGATTTCTATTGTTATGAGACTAGACCATGTGCAGAGTAGTCACACTTTGGCGTAATTAAAACTCCTCTCAAAAGCAGAACAACAACTAATTTAACTCAAATACAGCTTTAGAGAGTGCCAATTAACAAGACCAGAACTAGTGTGGGCTGGTGCACATCAGCAGCATTTTGGTTTCCTAGGTTGTAGACAGCAAGTACAGTTTGATGAGAACCATAACAGCTATAAGCTTCTGCTTGTCACCATCCATGTTTCTCTTTCCTTACAGTTGTCTTCCCACATTTTTCCTCAGAAAAATCCACAACGTTTCACATTCCTGAAAGATGTCTGGCCAACACACATGCTGTTGGTCCTCGCTTTACTCATCCTCGCATCTGGATAGACAGTTACCGAGAAACAAATGTTTGCTGCTTTGAAGAACTTATAAAAAAAAAAGCACTGCTGCACACACAATGGTAATCCTTTTGATCAAAGATCATTAACAAGAACAAAAACCAGCCTAGAACTCTCCCCAAACAAGCTTCTTCCACATTCCTGCATGCCAGCATTAATTTTCTAATGATTAACTGTTCACACTTGTGCATGCACACACAGCAAAGCTTACCAAACATCAATAATTGCATCAGTACTTTCCCAGTTTTGCTCCCACCACAATGATCATTATAGATGAAGCTCTCAATCCCTTAACAGTAAGAATCACATCTTTTCGCACATTACATGCAGCGAGGCTCGGAAGCTGTGGGGGTAACACTATTCCTAGCTAAACGAACACCACAAAACCCAATTCCACAGTGATTTAACCAATGTGTGAATGTTCATTTAAAATATTATTCAGTATTCTGTATATAGTAGGAAGTTTGTGTGCTTTTCTGAATGTTGTTGGTTTGCTGCATAAATCATGCACTGTAAATGCTTTATCAGTCCAATGGTGAATTAAATTTTTAGGTTAAAAAAAGAAAAAAAAAAAAAAACAAGTGTGACAGTGTGTGTTCACGGGGATCGCTGTGTTAATGTGCACTGAGAAGGTTGAGTTGGGGTGTGACAGCCTTTTACTCTGATGTTAAGAAAATCAATTCAACTAAATTTACGTTTACTTTCATTTCCATGAGCTCATTTTACTCCTGGCTAATACAAACCAGCAGCTTCTTGCCTTCTTGTGTAGTCACACTAGTCTGTGTGGCATTTCCAAGAAATCAATAATTCAATGTCCTTTGGGTTTTGGTTGTTTTCACTTCGAGGATGTAATTTTTCTAACAGGCTGATGGCTAAAAATGTCTCTCTCTATTCTAGCTGTTCTGTACAAAACTTTCATAATCTTTGGAGTACTAATTATGACCAGAAATGTACTGTTTGAATCAAAATGTACACCAATAGTTAACAGGTTAAATAGAAAAAGAAAACAAAGGGATCATTTGAGGTGACAACCATGCTAAAAGACACCTGAGCACCAGGTGAGTACTTTGGTTATTTTCCACCTGATTTGTGAATATAAAGCAGCAATCCAGCACTCACAATCTTTCAAACATGCTTTTCTTCTTACCCAGCTAACCATTACTACAAAATAGTAAATGTTAAAGCAATAAGCAACTGGGCCTGATGACTGAAGGCCACAGCATCTGATTCACATCATGTTGAGTGACCCCTTGTGTCCTATGGATCAAAGAGACCACTCAGTAATTCAGGTTTTGCCTTTAATTTGTCACGTCTATATATGTTCTAGTATGAGCATATAGCGCCACAGTCCCTAATATGAAACGCAGCTCATTTACTAACCCAGAGTCTGTGCCCCGCTTTCTGCTCCTTGCGCCGCTTCTTCTCACAGAGTGGCTTCCTTAAAATTCATCCTCATGAACACGGATCCTCGATAAACCATGCAGAATCTTAATTGCTTTATGCTTTATCAAGAGATTGCGCATCAGATGACCTAAAATAATAACATTATGTTCATAAGTCCATTAAGTTCTAAGCTGCACAATATATTCTTCAGGAACTCTGAATGTGGTTCCTTCTCTGCATAAAAATCATTACCAGCAATTTGATGAATGAAAAATTGACACCCTGGTGGGCATCAGCACCAAACTCAAGGGTGTATGTTTGTGTCTGCTGTTCACACTAGAGAAGCTTAGTCACTAAACAGTGGCTGCTTTTGTGGAGTGTGTAATTGAAATATCAGGTTTCAGAACATCCCACTGTGATTTTCTTTAGTGTTATGACCTCAAAACTTGGCTTCATTTCAAGAGGAGTGCAACCTAAGACAAGCAAATAGAGGTTCAAAAAAAAGTCAAGAAGCACACACATGCACAAACTGCACCGCCGAATTTAAAAGCATGATACGTAAAGTTGATAAAACTAAACCCATGTGCTGCACTGAGGCAAGCCGAGTGAAAGCAGGAGGAAGGAGAAAAAGGAAGAAAGGTGGTTCATAAGACATGAGCCCACTTTCTGTATAAACCACTGATGTTCATCTGCAAATGAATAATGCACAAAAATTATTATAAGTGATGTATGGCAAAATCAATTAAAGATGAGTAGATGCTGACCAAAAGCATGCCACTGACAACAAGCCTGTGTGCTGTAACTGCTTTGAGGAGCAGCCTGTCTAAGATGCATTTTCATCGCTGCGGGGCAGGAGACAATGATAAAATATTTAAAGAAGTGACGAAAGGTGAGCCAAAGAAATATGAAAAAGGCAACAGACAAAGAAAATGAACGACAGAGACAGATGAGATAGAAATAAGGAATAGAGAAAGACGGGGCTGACCAAGCATACTTCCACCTTTTCTGATGAAATTAAACCAAAGGCACATTCCTTTGTGTGTATATGTGAGAGAGTAAAACAAAACACACAGTAGCCCCTGCACACAACTGAAGATTAATGGTCTGCATTTACCAGCATTAAAGTGATGCTGAGCTCTTTTAGCCTGGCTCTGCCTTGCAGTCGATCCTCGAGACAAGACATCTTGTCATATTATTTAATTTGGAGTGGAAGAAATGATCAGACCGGCCCTGTAACACACAAGACTATTTCCTACTGCCTGTCACTTTGTCTATCCATCGACATTATCTGTCTTTATGTCTAACCAGCTTGTGCCAAGGGACATGGACATGTGGGAAAGCATGAGCTATGGGAAATGAACATTGCTCAAAAGACTTAACATGCCTAAACAGAGCTGCACTAATTAATACTTTTGCATAACTAGTGGGTATGTTTAATATGAAAGAGTTTGCTTATAGTAACGTATTAGAGAATACTATTTCCTCAGCTCTCTAAAGCTTTCTTTTAGCTTCTTTCAGCTTGTTGTTTTGGGTTTGCCAACCTGCAACTTTGCTGTTTTGGCTCACTCTGTCTTCAGCCCTGTTATCTGTGGAAAAATCCTCTGATAAACCCACTATTTACACCACAGTGCCAACAAAGTTATCAACTTGCTGGTAAACATGGTGGAGCATTTAGTAGCTAAGCTAGGTCAGCTATTTCCATCAGGAGCTGGTGGAGACCAAAACAGAGCAAGACCACTGAATACTGGACTCGGGTACATTTGTTGATGGAAACATGACTGGAAATCAGTGCTAGCGGTGCCCTGTCTCCTGCTGGATGCTAGTCAGCTGTTTGCCAACACGTAGTCCATATAACCTGATAAGATACAGTAACCTCTACAACTTGCATCAGTCTTTTAATTTGTTAGTAGAATTTTTCCACATCCACACCGTAGCTCTAAAAACAGAGGCGGCAGACACACACAGGAAAAACACTTTATATCCTGTTAAAAATGTGTATATGTTTGTCTATATTAATAGCTTATCAATCTTTGATGCCTTCATATATTGACTATATAATACTGAGGCTGTGTTGGAGACAAACAGCCTCTGTTGTGTCCTAGATTTAATACTCTACCGCTGCCATTTTCCAAAATTAGCTCATATTTCCTGTAAACACAGCTCCTTTCTATCAAGAAGAGTAAAGTTACTAGTGGCTCTGTTTATCAGAGGATAAACACGTGACACAGACTAAAATTTTGCTTTGTTTACCCTTTTAAAAAAGCACCTGCCTGATTTTGTACTGTAAAGGAGTCTAGCATTTCTGCCACAAACTGTAGTGCACTGCATCAAATGCCATGTAAAGGCTCACAGTGACTGCCTCATTTGTTTACAAGCCATTTACTAAAATGAATATGACAACATGAGTTGTCTGCATTACTTTGAAATGAGCAGTACCTCTAACAGGTAAGGCATTGCGGGTTTTAGAAATTATAGGTTTATCTGTATTTACTTAGATTTAAAAACAGTAACATGCTTGGATTTACCAAATCCATAATTCAAAAATCATGGCCACAACTCAGTTTGAAAAATGACTGAAATCTGCAGCAAACTCTGCAGCTCTTTTACATTTTCTCCTGATTTTCACTTTGCATGAGCAGAAGCATTACCCGACCTGTCCTTGCTAATAGATGACCCTATTTACTGTAACACCATGTGAACAAGGTTCATTTTGCAAGTCTTTGGTGCTTGGGAACATAAGATCTGTATTAAAAAACATTTTACTGATCTAACTCTTGAGAAATTGTGGCTTTTTCCTTTGAAACTGGGTCAAATTAAACCACCTTCTTAGGGAATATCTGTAAAGTTTTAGCTTTATATTGGTGCTTTTAGTATTATACATAAATCCTATTTATTCATCAGTGTGTATAAAAAACAAATTATGTGGATTCAACCACATCAGTCTTTTATACTAAAAGTGAAACCTTAACCAAAACTTAAAATGATTCATTTTAAACATAACCCCACAACAATCTAAGCAGAAAGAAGAGGCAGAACAATCTAACCTATTAGGCCTGGCAGCGGTCTCACAGTGGCAGGTTAAGAGCTGGCTGCTCGATGCAGACACACAGAGACTGGCCTGACTCTGGCTTCAGATATGGAAAAAGGTCAGCTTTTACTGGAAAACAGCTTCCTGCTAATCTGAATATGCTGGTGATGCCTTACTAGATCTTACTTTATTTTACCAATAACCAACTGCATTACATTTGAAAGGTAAATAAAGCAGCGAAGACCTGTGTTTCAGGTTTTGCTGTCATGAAAAGATATTTTACACCATCCACAGTGGATGAGCTGTTGTTCTATATCATGCCCATGAAGCTCCCACTGAAGTCAGCTGGAAAGAAACTGCCTGGAAAGCTGTGATGCTACCTGCTCAAAGTGAGGAAGCCTTTGTAGTTTCACATGGAGAAAATGAGATGCTGTTGTCTGTTGCCTCCTATATTACATGTGCCATGAAAACAGGAACAGTTAACTGATGTGTGAGGCCCTGCCATTGTTTCATTTCCCTTTCACAACATTTTCCAAACACAGTTGGCAGAGGGCAATATGCGCAATAAGCTTTGCCATCTAATTTCACGTTTGAGACTAAAGGTCCAAATGGCCCAGCTGTCTAATTCAATGTTTCTGAACTAAGCCCGTTCAAACTCAACCACGGGACCTAGACTCTTCAACCGGCTCCGCACTGACGACCAAATGCCCTCCATCAGTCCCACAAGCATTGCAATGTTTGGTGCAAAGGATGGGAACCTACTGATCTGCGCCGATCTGGCTCTGAATGCGCTTTTAGGGGTAAAGGATTACGCTCTCTAATGGGAAACTTAACCTGGACTGTATATATTTGTGACCCGACTTCTACCGAAGAAAAGCCTATAAAGATGTGAGCGTGGTTGTCTGAACGTGATTTGCATAATTATAAATCCCCTGGAAACAAGCGAAGCAGGCGGTCGGACTTCCACATGCGAGGAAGAGAGAGGATATCGGGGGAAGAGGGTGGGAGTGAGATGCAAAAAAAGAACAAAACAGCAGCTGAAGAAAAAGGTCGGACTTCCACATGCGAGGAAGAGAGAGGATATCGGGGGAAGAGGGTGGGAGTGAGATGCAAAAAAAGAACAAAACAGCCGCTGAAGCAAAAGAGAGTAGCCTCTGGCATCTGACAAATGACAAACGTTCCACCGCACCGTGATTATTTTTCATTTTCTAAACCAGCGGCCACCTGTCTATAGATCTCTAAATCACAGAGGCGGAAAAGCGCAGTGGGAAAAGTGTGATGTGGGAGGATGATGTGAAGAAACATCGTCTCCGAATCGTATCCAAACCATTAAGACGCACGGTGCTTCCAAGTCTCCAATCGGGACTCCATGAGGCGACACTGTCCCCCGTCCAAAAACTTGCTTTCACCGGACAACGCCGCGAAATATAGGAGAGAGCCACCGCTTTTATGATCATCATCATCATCTCCTCTGAAAATGCACCAAAAACCACAGAATGTCTTACCTCTCTATCCAGAGAACGGCCACAATCCGGAGAACACCGGTCAGTAGTAAAAGCAGCACTTCAGCTCTGCTAGTAATAGTAGCAGTACACGGTGTAAGAGGAGGAGGAGTGGTCGTAGAGGTAAGCTGGTAGTGGGAAATGGTAATGGAGACGCAGTGAGCTCTTATACGCCTGCCAAGACGGCGTACCCACTGACCGAGACGCACAAAAGGAGGGGAGAGGAGTCCGGATTCCCATGCACTGAGTTTATCTGTTGCTACTCCTCGTTTCCATGCAGCGGAACCTGAGCGTCCTGTGTGACCGGGTGACCGCAGCGGCGCTTCATCAGCAAACCCGCATTTGTTGGGACGAGGAGCGCAACACAGCGGACTTCTTCCTCATTCTTCCCTTCCCGTTCCCCCTTTCGCTCCGTGAAAGCGCAAGAATAAAAAAGGAAGTGGATGAGAGCTAAAGCGGAGACGGAGAAGAGTGAGAATGAACGTGAACGAGTGCGTCTGTGTGTGAGCAGGTCCATACAGAGCTCTCCTTCGTCTGTTCCCTCACACACCGACTGAGGATCGGCTCGCCCTCCTCTCTCTCTGAACTGTGTGCGCGCGTCTCTCGCGCTCTGTCATTATACACATTGTACGCGTTTCTTTCTCTCACGTGCCCACTCATACACAGTCGCGTTATCGCCTAATCAATCTAACTAACCAATGTCCCATTGAAAACAATGAGTCCAGAAGCATGTCACAACCCGCTCACCCTGTATGTGCATCTGCTTCTCTGGTTTTCCCTGTCTTCATGATGGGAGGCATGGGCGGACTGGCCTTGGCCAGTACCGGGAGTTTTCCCCCGATAAACCACATACCTCCCATTGGGAGGTATGCAAGTTGAATGATGTTATAAAGCCAGCGTTAGAGCATTTATTTATTTAGTACATAAAGTAGGCCTATTTACAATTGTTACCCTTATTTCATCCATTAGTGTAGGGGCTCTCTGAGAACTCAGTGCAGCGAAGCTTTGGAAAACCATTGTAAAACAAAACAAGCTAATCTGGAAAACATCTTCCCTTATTTGGCAGTCAAATGCAGTATTTTAAAAACGCTGCCAAGTGTGAAAACACAACCAAATAGAGTGCGTTGAGCTCTCAGGGTCACCACAGCATTTTGCACTGGCAGAGCATCAGAGGGTGCCAGTGGTGCACCATCTAGAGGCTGGGCAGACCCCAGTGAAAGCTGGTGAATATTTAACATAATTTACAGTAAAACAGTGTAGCAACATTAGCTACAGGTTTAATTACAGTATGTGCCTATTGAGATTGCCGAGTGACCTGGGGTAAATCAAACACACCCACCCACCAACATTCATTACTGTAAATGCTTAGTGTGTTCATCAAAAATCCCATAGTACAAACTCAGTGGTGCTCAAGGAGAAAGGAGATGCAAAACTTGAAAGCCTTGCTCTTTCTCTCTCACTAACAAATACATACCCACTCACACATGTGTGCATAAAAGCATAGACAATTCTAATGATGCACAAAAGGCCAGAGGGGGAAATATTTTGCACTGCGAAGACACTGTCCTTCTGGAGTAGCTTACAGCTCTGATTAAACTTCAGTGCTGTGACTCCTCTGGACACTGAATGCTACTAATGGACGTAGTAGGCAACTTCTATACAACATGATCAATACAGTGCTTATAGATAGACAGTGAAAGTTACATTACCATCACAGCGAAAGTAGAAAGCTTTATTAAACTATTTGCAAAGAGAAACAATACTCTGTTGTATCATTAATTCTTTCAGCTGAAGATACTGCTCTGCAGCCTTGTACACCAATGTATAGTTCATTTATAAGACTGAAAGACACAAATAAGACTGGACAGGGCCCTTCTTTCTGGACTGTTTGGAAACTTGTTTTTAACTTGATTCAAATTTCTTCCCTGAAAACACACCACCTCTATCGCTGCCAAGCCAGAGGCAGAGCTGCGGTGTCACAGTGAACAGGCAGCGGTGGAAGTGGGAAGGTGAGATATGAAGAAACTTGCCAAGCAGTTC
Source organism: Monopterus albus (assembly GCF_001952655.1). Classification (NCBI taxonomy): domain Eukaryota; kingdom Metazoa; phylum Chordata; class Actinopteri; order Synbranchiformes; family Synbranchidae; genus Monopterus; species Monopterus albus. The sequence continues at coordinate 2,298,693 of NW_018127932.1, read as the reverse complement.
CAGTTCTAGCCATTTAAACACTTGAGCAACCTGGACAGTCATGGCAGAAAGTCAGCGTGACTTTGTAAAGTCACAGACATTGAGAGCAGTGCCCCGTCTCTACTCCAACCAACCACAGAAACTGAGTTTCACCACTTGACCTGTCAAACCACAACCTCCTTATATTTGCCACTTACTGTCCCTTCATGGTTTAAATACAGTTTCAGAGTTTCCACATTCCAGATGAAAGTCTGAATATTTGTAATTTTCTCTTATAAAAATGAATATATGCCAAATGAAATTCTGCATAAAAAGCCAGTTTTGAAGTGTTGCTATTGCTACTGGCCTTCGGTCATTCAGACCCAAGTCAGGACCATCTGTTGCTCTCTTCCTCTTCTCTTACCAACTGTATTGAGTCTGTTCACTGGTCTGGTTGACATGCAAATGTACAGGGTGCCAGTTTGTATTTAAAATATGTACTGTAAATTGAAAAGTTAGTCAAATTTGACTGAAAATCAAACCTTAATGATTACATTTGTATAATAAATGAGAGAATACTGTATAAGGATTTTCCAATAATCATTGACTAGTAACAGTAGATGGAGCTGGAAAAGAGGAGCAGGGTGGAAGTGAATCATCTTGCCAAAGGGAACATCTACAAACACAACACAGCATCTGACACACACTCTCTCCTTCTCCCTCTACTATCCTCCATGTCTTTGTCTCTCAGAGTCCAAACTGTGTCAGGGAACCTGGTTGTCTAACCCACGAGTGCAAAACATGTTTGACGTGTTCACACAACTTTGACCTACTCTCCACATCTTTTACCTTGGATGAATTTACAATTTCAAGTGTTTGTGGTATCAACGTACATTTAATCCAATAATGATGCAATTTTTGAACAGTGCGACTGCCCCTCAAAACACCCATGCATGTTCCCTGTAAAAAGGGATGATATAAACACTTAGCAGGAGAATATGGGGAATATGGGGTCAATAACTGGCTTGACACCAGAATTTTACTGTACCCAGCTCATGATGATATCTGTGGGTCATGACTGAGGAATCTTGGCATCCTGACCGATCAGCTTAATCAGAAAGTCTTTCTTTATCTGGTGCCAAACTGGCAGAAAGCTGCACTCAATGATTTTGCTCACAGTATTAAAGGTGAACACTAATGGTGCCTAATGTAAGCAAGTCTGGATGCCTCATGTCCAAATTACAGAGAACCACATGTTAAAAGGGAATGGGCACAAAAGAGGAAAATACACCAGAAGGTTTCAGTTTAAGCTTTTCTCAATTTTGACCCACTAAGCACTATTTTCCAAATAGCATGCTGCTGGGTCCCTCTAGTTTGTCCAATTTTGTGAAAAACGCCAGTAATGGCACAGCCCTCACAAGAATAATGACTTTTGCTTTCACCTGACAAAGACCTCATACAAATTATGAACCATGTCTATAATAAACAAAAGGTGGAAAATGGGTTTTGGCACTGCAGGGTCAGTTAGGGAGGGCACTGGGGTGGATAGGCGAGTCAACAACACAATTTGGAAACAAGAGACTGTTTCCAAGTGTTTGTTTTTTTTTATAAACAGTGCCTAGAACTATTTCCTAACCTTAACCAAATAGTTCTTTTAAAACTATGACCATACTTCTAACCCAACCCTAATCAAGACATTTTTTGCATACATAATAGCTTTAACAGATCAGGCAACGCTTTTGTGTTGTTTTGGAAAGCACTTAGAACACGGCCATGTATAGTAGGTCACTGGAAATGTAACCCGTGTTACTCTGTGGTGACACAATCCCAAACCTTCCACCTGTGGTGCATTTTTCTTGTGTGGCATACATGTGGTTCCCTTTGCTGTACTGGCTGCCACATCTGTTCTGAGGCTGGCTGAGAGACACTGTGGCATTGGTGTCATGTTGTCCTAGCCCTACGAAATAAAACAAAACACAACACCCTACCTGACAAAGTCTAGAGAAAACACACAACTAGACTATTTTTGGTTAAAGGTAATACTGTAAAATACAGCAGCATTAAGACAAAACCAAAGAGGCAGAAACTGTTCAATTAAATCGATGGGAATTGAAGTGAAAAATGAGTTTGTTGTCATTGGAGTGGTGAGAGATGTGTGGGGCAGTGATTAGTCTGCTGAAGTGGATTAGTCTAAAATGTCAGGAGTTGAAAACTATAACAGAGGTGAAATGACAGAGCAGATAGTATCAGACATCAGCAATGAGGAGAGACCAGACTGCAGTGTCCTCAAATACAGACACCTCACATGTGGACAAATCTACACACTCATCCTTTTCTCCTTCTCTCAGTGTATCAGAGTTTGTCTGCAAACACCCAGTCATATTTAGAGACAGGCTTGCACACATAAATCTGTATCACTATATGACTCTGCCTTTGTGCACAGTAGCTACATCAATTACACGGCATCTAAACACTGCGTGTGTTGTTTGAGAAACCACAAATCTTGAAGCTACCAATGATCTCCCTATTCCTGTTCATTAAAGTAGATGGAACCTTAATAAATGTACTGACTTCTGACTGAATTTATCTTCACATTAAAAACCTCTACATAATATTTGTGTTCAGTCACAGAAGCAACCATGGGTCAGTCTTGCAGTTAAAGGCCAAAATGCATATCATATTTTTGTTTTGTGACATGAATTTGGACTGTGTCGATGCCAGAAAAGAACAATCATGTCTGTCTCTCACCTGCAGCCACTCCTGTTATTGAGGACAGCCTAAAATAAGGAAACTATTTTGGTGGGGCCCAGGGTAAAAAAAACAACAACCCTCTGGGCTCAGTCTTTTTCCTCTCTTCTTTCCTTTTTTTAAGATCCTCTCTTCTCCTTTCCAGTATCCCCAGGCTTTAGTAGAAGCCAAGCAGAACCAAATAAAAAAAAAAAAGCTGGATGACACATTGCATTACAACAAAGCAAAGCAGAACAGATCAATACTGAAATAAACCACATCACAACACCATGGATGATAGTACACTGCAGTTAAGCTAGAGAATAATTACCACCAAAGAAAACAAAGAGTATAAGCAAGAAAAGCAACAGTTAAAAAAAAGAGGTCAAGATAATGTGCAAAACATATTGTAGTCTCACACAATAGCTTTTTCTGAAATAGTCACAGTTTCTTCCTTTGGCTATTAAATATCCAATAAATGGTGCTGAGGCATTTGTTTACATACTACGCACTGTTCTGCTTGTGGTGTCCATTTTATCCATATACTGATTCACTGTTTGCAATTAGGACTTAATGAATACCACAGGACATTAATCATCATAAATTCAGCTATCACTTGACAAAGAAGATGAATGAAGGGAGAGCCAGACAGGAGCAAAGTAAGAAATGTAGGACAAGAAGAAGAGAAACAAAGGAGTGAATAATCTCTATAATCTTTTAAGATATTGATTATGCCAGACACTTGTATACTTTAGCTCAGAGATGGTACAGGTTTGGCCAGTGATCAGAAACTAATGGTATCATTTAAATATTATTCTAATCTAAAAAACAAAACTACACATTCTTTGGCAGCTAACTGATCATGTCAGTGATGGAATCAAGAGTCTAAGAAGTTCATGATATGTGCATTACATCATATAACAAAAGAAAAATGTGACTAGTACATTGTGTCTTTATGGCCAGATAAGACAGAGGAAACCTTGAGTGGCTTGACATTTAAAAAGCAGAGGTAGAGGGTTGCTCCTGTGCAGACATTAAGACCCATCTTATATTCCATACAAAACTACATTTGTGTTTTTTTGAATATGGTGCAAAATACAGATGTGAAAAAATTTCTGCTTGTAAAATTGTGGTGACTGAAAATCCAATTGTCTTTCTCCAAAAACAGTTTTCCTAATGTGAATTTGTGCTAATTTGCTGAAACATAGCATGGACCATCAACCCTAGTTTTTATGCCATCTGAGGTTTGCACTTCCATTTATATTCTCTTCATCTGACAGATAAAGTTCTCCACTGTTAATTTCTGAGGCATCTTTAAATTCATTCTAGCCATTACTGCTTGTAATAGAAATAATATAATAAACAGCATAAGATGGCGTGGGAGGCAGGGTCCCGTCTCCGAGGGAAAGAAATAATTTAGGATTAGTTGTGTTTGAGGAGCCTGTAATTCAGTGGTATTAATCCAATAGTGTTCCATTTGTCTCAGGAGGAAAAGGTAAAATTAAATGCACCCACCGATGGTTTACTGAGCACACCAAGAAGTTTCCACCCCCAGTTAATCACATTCCTCCAGTTCCACTCATTCACACCTGCTAGCTTGTGTGTACAGCCACCAGCTTCTGTCAACCACTGAGCAGGTCCACTGGGTATGAACTGCTTTGCTCAAGCAAACAAGCATTGGGTTTTGTTCATAATCAACTTGTCTTGCCCGGTTTCCAGACCCAATTGGGGACCTCAGTGAGTCAACTCTAATGAACATTTAGTAGTCTTAACAAAAAAAAAACTGTTTGAGTGAACAGTGTTGAATGACTGCATTGGACCAAACTCAAAGTGAAACAATGAGAACTCAGCTAAAGGGCAAGTAGTGTAAAATGATAAATGTTTGAGCCTGACACTTCTGGACTGAAAAGGACAATTTTATAAAAATGGGAAAATTGTTTTTTTCTTTTGTCAACTTGACTTAGCCCTACTTTCATCACTGTCACCCTGTGGTAATGATGAAAAACTGTCTGTTCCTAAAAATCACAGCACAGTGGGGGAAAATAAGAGACCAAAAAGTGTCATCTTTAGCAAAGGTGTGCTGTCTACAAAAGTCTTATATATACCAACAGTACAAGCCATGACCAGCTGCTGATGAGCACTGTTACATAAGAGATGTATGGGTCCTTACTTCCAAAAGTATGCACTTCTATGTTTCTGCAAATTGGCTGTGAAGCCCCCCATGTACATCTAATGGTGCACATTAGAGATAGAACAAGTGCCCTCTTATAAGAAATATTATGAAGTGAGTAGCAGTGAGATGTGATGAAATTTAACATCTTGTGTAACAGCTGCAGTGCTTCCTGTGTGGCAAGCACTTTGTTCGCAGTTGAGATGCATTAGCAGAGCAGTCCATAAGGTTGGCTTATCTGAATAAAAGGAACAATAATGGGGCTGCCCCATATACAGTCATTTATGTTACAAACAAACAGCAAACAAGGAGTTTAACAGTTTACTATTAGACAGCACAGGGAAAAACAGACTTACTTTGTGTCTAGGCTGGCTCAGCAGTGTACAAACTACCCAAGACAAGTAACAAACCGGGGGGAGAAAACTAAAAGCCCAAAAAAGACAAACTCCAACGTGAAGCAGCCACAAGGAATACAACACAAACAGACAAGTGATGCAAACAGAGAGCACAAACCACAGCAGACAGTTCAACAGTAAACAAAGGAAACAGACAAGCATTTTATACTGAGGGAGCTAATCAAGAGAGTGGAGACAGGTGTGTTGGTGAGGTAACGAGGAAGGAGTGACAGGTGTGCTGAGCAGAGCTGAAGGGAAAATCCAGGGTTGACTGAAGACTCGATGGAGAGTAACAGTTTCTAGAAAGGTCATGAAAACACTGACTGAAGTCATTTCTGTGCGTTCTCATATCTAAATGACATAACGTTGTTTAAGGTTAGTTATAGAGAAACTGCTTTTACATCCCCATGGCTAGACAAGAACATAAAAAATTGATGATTTAGCAAAACGCCAAAGTGTACATCTGTTAGCAGAAAGTCGAGGTGGACGTTAGTGCAGGTCTGTGATAGGATGCAAACTCCAGTCTCTTGCATGAAAGGCAAACATGCTACACTCCCATTTATCACCACAACACTTACTTTTCCCCTTGCTACATAAAGTGCATATTGCTTCCTGCAGTGGCTCTGAACACTGTTAGAAAGTATTTCGTGAGGTATCCACAATATTGATATCCACAATGCCAATACACAAACACAGAGCTGTCTTACTGTATTTCTTGCTCACACTATTTTTACATTTACTAGCAAACAATCAGTATTGATGCTGTCCTGACTACATTATATTTAGGTTATCTACTATACTGTAATATTTAGTCCTCAGTCCTCAAAGTGCATTATTTTATTATAATGCGCCTGAATTCACTGGCCTTTTACATCTGTATCCACATATTATGTCCATAAAATCATGAAGCAATGAGCCATAGTGCACTTCATTTACAGTGATAAAAGTACTCAGAGGTGTTGTTAGGCACAGTGTGAAAGGCTGTTATGCAGTCACATTTGAGTTTTACATGGTCTTAAATGAAGCTCTGCCAGTCAGAACAAAGGACCAGAAGTGGCTGTTTTATAATCCCCAGCAGCATCGCTACAAGTTGTGAGCCACTGCTGGTCTTGATGCCTCTGAGCTGACACATTTCTCTTAGAGCCAAGAACTCAACTCCCCATCATCACCAGCATCCAGAAATCACAGAAAGCTATTTGTCTGCTTTGCTGTCGCCATTTCAACTGCTCCTTAACCCTTTTAGGGCTGCGGCACATTTGAACACAAGCACATTAAATAACAGAATAAATTTCTCAATAATGTCAAACAAGGGCCTGATCGTACAAGATGCAAACGCACCGAGTAGCCGGGTTGGTCACAGTCTACATTATGTTTAAAACATACAGTCAGCACATTATGATAAATCTATACGAGCAATAATTACTGAATTTTCTTAAGAGTAACTACCATAAACTGAGTTTTCTTTAAGAGCCAAGTTTTACAACTTACTTAAAGTGTCATTTAGAAAGTGGCAGTTCTGGAGTTTAAAATAAAGATGCTGTAAACGTTGCTTCCATTGTAGGTCTGACTTGGACGCAAGGCAAAGACTTATTTCCACATGAGAATGCAGTCATAGCTGTCAAAATACCTTGAGAATAAAGCAGAACATGGCATAATTTAAAAGTCAGGTAATTTCTCAGCAAATCTCAAGGAAAAATCAACATAGCAGCTTTAATTAAGAAGCCACTTTCTGTTTAAATTGCGAATCTGGGCATGAGGAGACAAAAGCAGACTGTTAATACATATAAAATTCTCATTTCAAAGCTTAGGGGGGCAGCTTCCCTAAGCTTCTCTTTGGGAGCAGGTTTATATGGCCCTGCACTCTAACCAGAAGCTGCAGACATCATTTCCATTTTAATAGGTTGGCTGTGGCTCAGCAGGTACAGTTGTCTCCGGTTTCCCACATGTCATTGTTCTTCAGCAAGATACTGATCCCCAAATTGCTGATGGTTAGGTCAGAACCTTGCATGGCAACTTGCTGACATTATTGTGTGAGTATATGTCTGAATATATTGCAAATGCGGTCCCTTTCATTTAATAGAGTCTGTAAAGCAGCGTCAGCGGTGGTTATATTTTAAACAGCATCCTGCTTAGCCACCGGGGCACCATCAAACTGCTCACTGCTGCAGGCTGCAGTACAGTGGTGTACATGCGTGCAAGTGCCCGCCACAGCTTCATTCACATTTTGCTGAATGTATTGTAACTGACAAGACATCTGGCCACAGGAAATAATTTAACAGGCTCCACAACTGTGGGGTTAACAAGCGTGCTAATTGGAAATGAACCCATTGGCTGAGGTTGACTTAGCTGCAGTAGCCATTTGTCTTGCTCTGTCTTTCCTTTGTTTCTTGTTCATCTGTTTCTCTCTAAATCACTTTTTTCTTGTTATCCCATTATCCAAATACAATACACCCCTCCTCTGTTCTGCAGTGTTTCGGTGCAGATGCCCTGCTTTTTAAGGCCAGAAAAGTGAAGAACAACAAGCAAGTGTTGTATATATAAGTTTACGCTCTATAGCCTCTGTGTACCTATTGGAGTTTGAGAGAAAGCAAGGCATTCCGGGATAAATTAAAGGACATCTATTTGTGGTTTGTAATCCCCCCCTTTGATTTAAAAACCTTGTAATAAGTAATTTTGACTTTCACACTTTTCGTCTCTGTGCTGAAATTCAGCAGGTTGCAGGTGTGCACACCAGATAATGACCAGACAGTGAAGAAAAAATGTGTGTGTCTGTGTTTGAGGGTTATGACCATTAAAGAACTAGGTATGGATGGGTTTAGCTAATAGAGAACAATCTGGCTTGGACATTCACTCCCGTAGGCTTGTGACTGTTGGATTCCATGAACCATATGGGGAAAACCTGAGTGGCTAGAGTGAACATACAGCAACCCTGCAGTCAATAACTATTATTGACCTGCCCTTGAGCCAAGCACTTAAACCCCTACAGCTTAGTGATCAATCGTGCAAGACAGCTCACAGTGCAAGCAACACCAAGTCCTAGGGGGAGTGAATGGACATGTTTTCCCCAGGATGCTGCTTCTAATAAGAATAGATACTTAGTCAACTTGTCCATAAAGACTTTGACAGTCTGCTTTATGGGGGCAAATAAAAGACACAAGAGACAGAGACACAAGTAGAAATGAAATGAGACAGAAAAAAAAATATCAACAAGTAAGTCAGGGAAAAAGAAATGAAACTTTGAGCTTTGCAAACTTTGGAGTTACTTTGGATGCCTCTCTAGCAACCACTGAAGGCTGGAAAGTCACAGTACTGTTCTCACAGTATGAATTACAATATGACTGTGGTCTATAATGTAGAGCTTAAAGAGAGCAGCCAAAACACCTGCTGGGATGGTGTCCAGCGTCCTTTAGCTTCGTGCATCTAAAACAGAAAGTGGAACAGAGAAAGGAAGCAAATGAAAAGAAGTATTAGCAGTTTGCTTTGGCTGCTGTTCTGATAGCTACTTAACATGAGGAGAGCAAATCCCCTTTCATAAATAAAGGCTCAGCTAACTGCTACTGTTGGCTCAGACCCCTCCAGTACTGCACTGAGCTGAGGACTTAGGGAGCTCACAAGCTTGTGACTTGCAAGGTGCACGGTGTGTTGGTGTTTTTCTATTGATAAATAAATGTACATATATCAAACAGGGTTAATGTACAGTAACTGTTATTACAAAAATACAATAGTCCTATAACTTTAAAATGATCAGTAAAGTCATGACTGAGGGGAGTAGTTTGACTGGTGGAAGAGCTGAGTCATTGTTGGACCATGTTCAGATTGATAATAGCTCTTATGAATTTCACTGGAACCCATAGTGTAGTGTGCCAACTCAGGTGCTTCAGGCAAATGTAACCCTTGTGTGGGAGACACTGAAGGCCAGAATACTCTAAGTCCGTTGGCTGAATAATGACAGAGACACTCATGAATAACCGGGACACTCAGATTGCAGGAATAGGCAACTGTATTAACACGCAGCAACAACAACACTTACAATAATGAGAAAGATGAATAAAGCCGGCATATAATTTTTATTTTAGGAAATAGTCCTTTTCATGGGTGCACCCTGAATAAAATAACCAAATAAAATAGTCCAGCTCCCGTCCCTTGGAGCAATAACCGTATAGTCCTACTGCATACACAATGAGGCAGGTGACGATTGCAGGGAGATTCCAATCCCGGTACTCAATTGGTGGCTCGCCACTCCCCATCAAGGAGAGACTCCAGTTCACGAGTAGGTCCGTTCA
>NW_018127932.1:2279600-2288552 GCF_001952655.1 Monopterus albus | reverse complement strand
AGACAACAATTGCTGACCACTGAATTGGCCTTAATAGTCTTGGTTTTACCCATGGGTTACACAAACATTCAGGATAATCTACTAGAAGCGTGGATGATTTTGCAACAACACTGTTGTATTTCTGTTGTGTACCCCACAATCACCGTGAGAAAAGATAAAGTGTTTGCTCCTGTGATAACTTTTCATTTTAAAATCCCATCAGGGAGTATTTGTTTTGGCATTTAAAGCCTTTAAACGCATTACTCATTGTCTTAAAGATCCCTTAAACAACAGTGTCTGTGCTGAACTTTATTCAAATGTGGTGACTGTTACATATCTAGGGAACACATCCAACTACACAACCACAAACTGCAGAGTTATGATGTTACAGATGGTGTAGACCGTGCTCCTTTGACCAAGTAACAGTTTTTTTTAAAGATAGTAAAGTAGTGTTACTATTACTGGTATATTTGCATCAATGAATGGTAGAAAAGTTTTTGTCTTGTTGTTTTTTACTTGTTATTCTATCTTTCATTCTATTTTAATTCTACTTTTATTTGGTACACATTGGGGGCCACTGAACTAGAGTCAGATTCCTTTAACAAATGTGGCAATAAAGATTATGATTGATTGATTGATTGATTGATTCAGTTTCAACCTTCTGTACGTGCTTGTTTAGCTGACTCTAAACATGTCAGACACTAAGTGTATTTAAATAAAAAATGTAATGGTGGGATGCATAAAGATACTCTAGGTTCAGGTTCGTCCTTGCTTGGCTTTCTTATTTACAATTTACATCCAGAAAAACAGCACTGAGAGAGAAACCTGAACTAACAAAAGAACTGAAAAACGTCAAAAAGAAGGTGCTGTGTTACCAGCTGGGCAGCTGGGACTGTGAGAAAGCCATTGGAAGAGAAACAAAGGTGAGCAGAGAAAGTGGTTATTATTATAGAAAGTGGGATGAAGAACTGACACAAGACAGCACAGCAAAAAAAGAAACCAGAACCTGTTGTGAACTGGGTGCTGAAAGAAGGTTTCAATATCATTAAAATAACTGGCACAATGTCAAAGGCATCAAGAGAGAGGAATTACAGAAATGGAAAGCTGATTGTTTTTTTTTTTTAAAAAGGCTCCAGCAAAGCATAATAAGTACCGAGGTCCTTGGCTGGAGTTGAACTGGTTTGCTGGTGAAGAACAGGATGCTTAGAAAGTGCAGGTGTGCAAATTTGTGCATTTTACAGTAGTTTTAAAAACTTCACTTCAATGTTTATTTTTGATTTATTAATTAAACCTAATTTGGGTATGCTTGTTCTCTTTTAGAAACACTCTGCTTCATATTTATACAGTTTAATTTGCTCATACTGTCTGCTACTAGACTCCAAGTAAACAGATGCAGAAACATTTAAATACACTTTTTTAAGTCCATGTTTTGTTTTGTTTTCTAGAGGATCTTTTTGTTTGGTGAGAGAAGTAGACAGGGTTAGTTGTTGGATGGTAACTTTATTTGTTTGATATTTATGCTATAAGTTAGAGGAACACAGCTTCTAGCTGACTGACAAATGCTTCCTTTTTTCTGTCTTGTTGTTTCTGCATTTCACTGTCATGCCAGGAACAAGAAAAGAATGATCAACAATACTAATACTAATACTAATACTAGTACTAGTACTAGTACTAATACTAATGTCACTTCCATTTTCAAACTCTTCAGGCAAACCTCACAATTGGCAGTTTTTGAAAAAGTACACCTACAGTACAAAGCTGTATGTCTCAGTGGCTCATTACTCCTCCAGTGAGCAGAATTCAGGCGCACTTGAAGGCAGCATTATTCGCTTCAGGCCTGACATAAAGGCTTGAATCTGAAGTGGTCAACATTAGTGCCATCTGTCAGCTTGGCAGTTTGACTGAGCCAGTGCTAGCAAGTGGTACAACAATCCAAAACTAAAAAGAAAGTCAAACACTACTCAGTTCAGTCGAAGCTTATAGACACATACTGTGATGTAAATGTACGGAAACAAAGAGCAAGGGTACAAAAATAGGTGACACGCTTTGTCATTGCTTTTCTGTGTCTTTTACATATTGCTGTCAGCTCATATTGGTATCAGATCTGAGTTACATCCAAGGAAAGATATGAATAATCATCCAGAAAAATCAAATATAAGCAGCTATGGAATGGAAACCTGCAATGTGGGTGCAGCTTTTGTCATCATATCAGATCAGATATTCTTATTACTGCTGGCTTCAGCTGAAATGGCACAGCAAAGGATTTAGAAAACAAAGCTTACACACTCATACAACTGTCTAGCTGTCAGTGCACACCTTGCTCATATGGTAATAATGGTTACAGTATACGATGTATTCATATTTGTAAAATTCTGAGTATCAACGCTCAGGATTTTTTCCCCCGTATCGATTTCTCAAACAGCTATTTTATCTGAACACAGGGTTTCATTATGACAGGATGTTAAAATACTTTGGAAATACAGCTACAACATAAAGTGGATATACGTACAGATGGGGACAAGTGAAAGGTAAAGCAACATAAAGTGTCTCAGTAGTGTCTCAGGCGTTGGCCCACTACTTGCTACCAGAAGTGTTTCAGTGCACCTTGGCATTGACTCTACAAGCCTCTGAACTGAACATTCTCATTCCCTCATGTGTGTCTAACACGTTACTCCAAAATCTCCCATAGGTGTTGAACTGGTTTGAGGTCTGGTGACCTCATCAAACCATTCAGTGACCCTTCGTGTCCTATGGATGGGGGCACTGTCACACTGGGAGAGAGCGTTTATTTATTCAGGTTTGTCCTTTAATTTGTCACCTGTCAGTATGGTAGCATCAATTATTAATAAACTAACTGGCTTCTATCCCACAAAAAAAAATTTGAATTTCAAGCAGAATAAAGTTCTTTTGTGTCCCTGCCTATTATGTTTTATTTCAAAAAATTAAATGTAACCATTTTTTGCAATAAAAAACAAATACATGTCTGAATAGCTCAAAAGGTCAGTTCTTTTTATTTAAGAACAGTAGAAAGTAGAAATCTTTTTAAATTGTTCTATAATTCATGAAGCTACAAGTGTGTGTGTGTGTTTATGTGTGCTAAAAAGCTTTGTAAGTTCTTTATTATTAATGCCATAAACAAACTTTCATTTTTACACAGAGCTGCTTGAAACGGCTGCCCAACATTTATCAGTGGTAGTGCTTATGACACTGATAAACACACACACACACACATTCAATTATACCACATCAAGAGGTTTTGACAGCCATCATATAAAAGTAGCCAACCATTAATTATTTATAATCCAATGAGAGAGTCAGTATTGTGGAAGAGAGATCAGAGGGTCACTTACTGCTAGAATTTTTAATACTGAGATGCCATTAAATAACGGAGAGGGAAAATGTTCTGCTGAGGTTTTACCACTGTTGATCTGTTTAATGGGATTCAGCCTTTTATTAGATATCAAAGCTCAGTATGCTTCTATCTTTCGTCCTTGGGGTTTCCAGGGCTCGGAATTGCAAAATGTTATTTTAAACCACCTAACATCCAGTTTTTCATATTGATATTTGTCCAGCATATGTGGGTATCAAAAATACACTATGAAAAGGGTTGGAACATGCATTTTTGTAATTTTATCCCATCAGCTTTATATTTTAAATATGAATTACAGCTGTTGCACAGATCACACATAAAGTATAAGACTTGGGATCAAGTCTGTGCATTTTTCACCAAGAATGCTACTTGTTTTCAGACCCAGAGCAGCTGACATGAACTATTTTAGATATGTGTAGATATAAATATTTCTTGAAAACAATAATAGTAAATTTATCAGAAGACTTAATTAACAGTTTATACTAACTTGCAACCACTTTTGCAGTGATGATTTAGTTATGTTTTTCTTGTGTTTCACATGTTTTAAAAGGGTTGAATCTGATGCTAGCCTCAAACAACTGTGTCTTCAGGCCTCAGTCAGTCACAAAATTCAAAATTATTCCCACATCAGACCCTACAAGCCTCCAAACCTTCAACCAGACCTGCAGCACATTAACCCACCAACACAGCAACCTTGCAGTGTTTCAGGAGTAGTCACAATATGTTAGCTCCTCAGTGAGCTGCCATGGGCTTGGACTGACTCAGACAGTCACCCCCAGAAAAGGTGACAGGTTCATCAGCTTAAGCCTGAGAAAGAGGGAAGAAGTGGAGCAAGGGAAGGAAAATGAAAGCAACAAAGGCAAAATTGATGAAAAAAGAAAGCAGAGACAAAAAAGAGAAAGACAACATGTACATGAAGTTAAGGAAGAAAAAGATATGGGGGTGGTGTGCATTTGACTGTGTTGATGCCTTTGGGACAAGCTGTCGACAGTAAGTTGCCAGTGTGTGACAGGCTTTTGGCCCTCAGGGGCCCCTGTCACCAGCCCTGAGCACCTCTGGGTGATGGTGTACGACGAAGGGAGATCATGTGAGGCAGAGAAATGAGAAAAGGCTTTGCTTGCACGCTGTCACTCACTCTAATCACCTCTCAGTTACTGTGTGTGTGAGAGAGGAAGAGAGAAGAGCTATGGATATGGTTTGGCTTGTATCAGGCAAAACTGTCACTAACATTTAGTGCTAAGGGCTTCGTCTGCTGTGGCTGTCAAAGATCTGGGTGTATGTGTTTTCTTGTACTTTTACCATGTATGAGCCTATTTGAGATTTACTGTACTGCTGTATCAGTGCACACCTCCTTTACTAAGGGCTCCTGGCACACTGCTGCTGAAAGATGCTTTGCCTAGCATAAATCCTCTAAACACAGACGACTGTAAACAGACACACAACCAAACTGCATTTAGACAAGACATGTTGTGTGCAATATCACAGAGCTATTGGTCCGAATTAGCTTGATGGGACAGCTGAACCTATATTTGAGCCTCAGATGAACTTTGGATTGCTTTTTAGACAGAATGAGGACCATGTATTTTGTCCCTCATTAAAAATATCCCCAAAATTCTTAGAGTCATCTTCCATATGCTACACATCAACAAATAAGTAAGATTTTGGTCAGTAAAAAATGAGCATAAAGGGAATTGGGAACAGGTTTTTTCTCAATAGGCAAGTGTAACATAAATATAGGTTTAAACAATCTGTTTATTAAATTCCTCATAGGGGTCAGCTTTGAGTTTATAACATCAAAACATCTGATTCTGCTGCTGCAGAAATCAACTCATTATGACAAAAATCTATATATTATGATTAAATGTGGTGAAGTGAAGACCACATACAGTACATTCCAAAAGCTTCGACACATGCTGTAAAGGGAAGGCTGGATTAGTAGGTCTCAGGCAGCAGAGTTACAGCATTATGAAAACTGCCAGGTTATAAAGACTCCTGTAAAACTTCAGCTTTGCAGATAATAAACTCACACTTAAGGGACTGAAACATAAGGCACATAAAGGAAACCTGTGTTGATGATTCAAAGCTGGGTTTTGTTGGTTAAAATTATTAACAAAGTCATACTTTAAGGTTGATTCTAACATTTGATGAATTAAGAACTTAATTAGTAGAAGATTAACATTATGCTTGTTGATTAGTCAACCTGTGTGTTTACTTTGTTTGCGTATGGTAATTCTATCATAGTTAAGATTTAGTTTAGAGCACACATAAGTTTGCTTACTTCACAGTTAATTTATTATCACCACCTGGCTGAAGAGGCCAGGGAATTTGGGGTCACTGGGACACCAAGGGTAATAAACAAGAGATTAGATCTAAAAGCCAACAAGAGGAAGACAACTTCAAAGGCAGGGCAATATACAGGCAAGACAGTTTAATTAGCCAAACAGGAAGCCATGTCACAGATAGTGTAACAAAGAAAGAAGTGAGTGTAGGAATTCAGTAGAATTTCCTCCATCTTTAGGAAGCTGCCTTTCCCATTGGAGCAGAAAGGACGCAGGAGGAGGACGGATGGATAGATGGACCAATAGAACAGCACGAGAGGACCGGACCAGCATACAAGGGCACATTTGAAATTGTATAAAATCAACTGAATGGAGGAGGACAGTGTTCCTTCTCGTCCTGAAGATGAGTTGAACGGTGTTGCTGTTGAGGTCAGGGCTTCAGATAGAGACGGAACCCAGAGCTCTGTAAACTGCTTTATTCGATGGTCTGTTTAGTTATGATAATAAATGTTTGAAAATTGATATTCGATTCCGATTATTCTTCATGAAGAACACACTGCAGTTTCCACACAAACAAAGGGGAAAAGTGGCAAGACAAATGCACAGGCAGGAACTGGTAACAAAACACTAGCAGCTAAATCAGGCATTCTAGCTGGTAAATAGATTGAGAAGTGATTAGCAGGTTGAGAAGAGGTGCACAGGTGGGTGTGGGATTCATGTGATGACTGAAGGGATATACTGGGGCCTACTGCTCAAGCAGGGAAGCCCTTTTTTCACAGCCTTGTCATAGTAAGAAAAGCACAGGTGTTACTTGTCTTAGTAAGCCTTGCCTGTGTAGCAGTGAGCCTGCATGCACAACACCGGGACCCCAAAACTGAATTAGCTACTGTAAATTCAGTTTATTCATCATTAATTTCTCACTCAGTGACATGCAAATGTGTCTTCTATGGAAAAATATAATATACCAACATCTAAGCGTTGACTATGGCTGTGTCACTGTGGTTCACATGCCTGCTGGTGTACTCTGTGTGCATCTAGGGGGTTAAAAAGAATATCCACTAGTGACCTGAATCGTCAGTGGCTAAAAACAGAATATCTTCCTAGTGAACTTATCAAACCGCTGCTGACTTTAGCTATGTGTAGCATTAATTTCTGAGAATGTGCACAACCAATGAGAGGTAGCCCTGAAATCGACACAACCTTAGTGAAGAGAAAACTGATATCAGGAAAAATAATGCAACGAATTTTACTCATTGGTTACAGACATGACAGCCTCTGTAGACTCCTACATGGGCATGACTGGACATTAGCAGTAAGTAGGTAGTGGGCTAGATTATGCACCAATGAGCCAGTAAAATGGCTGAACTAATGTAATAATCAGATCTTGACACAAGTGTTTAAGTGCAGGGAGATACTGTATGTAAATGTGTGTTCACACATGCCTCTAGTATCTATTTCCTTGTGCCTGGCTATCTGCTTGTTATTGTGTCAGGAATCACTGACATGCCCTGCTCTCATGTTCATGCTAGCATGTATCTGTGTACGTGAGTTGCACATCATTTGCCATGGACCTCACACCCATTCATAATTCAGCTGGCATGTTGTGGCATTTCTGTCACTGCTCTTTCAACACAAGAAGCAACACTGATGCAGTGCAGCTCTGAGCAGCATCAGTGCACATGGAAAGACAATTAAAACAAAATTCTCTCTCACTCACACACAAACCATCTGTGAGTGCTGCACATTTCTCTGCAAAATGGATTTTTTTTTTTTCAGTCAAGCTTTTATGCATCTTCTGGGTTTTAAGGAAATTGTTTGACCAAGGCTGATCTTCCACCTACTAATGAATTTTGTTATTAATCTCTGTGTGTATCTTATCACAGTTTGACTTTTACACTATTTCCTCTGCTGGATTAGTCCTTTTTAAATCTTCCCAGGATTAAGAAACCAGCTAGATAATGCACTGGGCAGTGCTGCTTCATAACACAGTCTTTACCGTCATTAAGAAGGATGATATGAGATGAGAGACGCTGGTAAAATAATAGTTTGAGAAGAGGGTACTGTACTTTTCATGATCCTGTTGTCATTCCACAGGGAGATCTGGGAAGGCACATAAAGGTAGAGAGATGACCAGCTGACACAGCTGAAATGAGAGAAATAAGAGCTATGAAGAGAAATAGATACTTTTTACTTCAAAATGAGAAAGTATTAGTAGAGGAAGATATTGGGGAAGACAGGGCTGGGATGCTTATTACATTTAGCCTAAAACTTAACTAATGAAATCAGTCTCAACCTAAAAATCTTTCATGCCACTATGATTAAAGAGGTTGTTTATGCGATGTGATGTTTATCCTAAAACTGTCCCTTCAAAACCCTGGAGATGAAGCTTTAAAGTGTGCGATATAGGAGAAATTGGGACAAAGGAAAAGTCAGCAAACCCACTTAAGTTTCTTTGTCAGCTGTTGCCTGCCAGATGGCCCCCGACTGTACATTTGGATCCCACTGCTCAGACACCAGTGCCAACTGTTGGTAGGAAGACGAGACATGAACCACAGTCTCCACAGATGAAATTAAATACTTTGTTTACACATCCGCCACCTTGAAATCCATACAACCTCTCTGTGCTCCAGTAACATCACACTTCTTCCTGCTTTTTTACACTGAAAGTACATGTTGCTAACTCAAACTCACCTTTCTACACAGGATAAATCTCTCAACTCTCATTATCCACTTTGCCTCATTCCTCTAAGAAAGTTAGTTTTAACAGACTTGTATAAAATTGCATTCTTAAGTAGTTTATTAATGCAGATTTTCCACTATAAAAACTGACATTTTTATCTTTTCTTTAAATTTTCAAAAGGTAAAAGAGGTATCCACTAACCTCTTTTGTTATGCTCCAGTTTTGTCTTGAGATTCTAAACATCACTAGTAGTACCGGGTCAGAACGTGGGGGAATGATCAGCTACATGCTGAAGTGAGATATGTATTACTAATTGGTGCAGAAGAAGGCTGTCATCTTCTTTTTCCTTCGGTAGGAAGCAGCGAGGAGGACAGATGGTGCGTAGGCAGACAGACAAGAAGAAGAAATTGGCAGGTAGAACATAAATGAGTTTGCCAGCCAAGAAAGCAAACAGCCAGTCAAACAATCAGCCGGCCAGGCCAACAGAGAGCCTGACAGTCTTTAATTCAGTCAAACAAATAGACAGAAAAAGTAAACTGGTTCTTTCTTAAGGCAGACAGAGAGAAAAGTTTAAACCAGACCAGTTTTCTCACCTGGCCAACTGCTGCGTGAAGTAGGTGTGATTGTAGAAAGTTAGAAATCTG
>NW_018127932.1:2271643-2279501 GCF_001952655.1 Monopterus albus | reverse complement strand
ACAGGTGAGGACAGAGCGGCTTCCACCGGCTGTTCGATTATCTGAGAAGAATAATAGCAGGAGCACACCGATTCCTCAAGAGAAGGTTTTATTGTATTTCACTCACTTCATTTCTTCATAATTTTCAGTAGTAGAGTTTACAAATCTATGAGCTTCAGTCACTCAGTACAGCCTCTATTATAGCAGTGATTTAGTTTTTTTCTAAGGATCCTGTCAATTCAAATGCTGTAAATGCAAAGCCTGTATTATAATTGTACTATATTATTACTGTATGCAGTCTTCTCATTTGAGACCATCACTAACAATAAAACATCTTGATGTGTTAGTATAGACTATATACTCTATATTCCAGTGAGAATTAGAAGCAGAGAGTGTGGGTGATTTCCTCATTATCTATAAACAGATAATGCCTTTTCCTAAGGGAAAGTCAGACTCGCCATTAAGATAAAGGTTCCTATAGTACACAGAGAAATGCACGTACCTTCCACAAGCCACACGCTGATTTTGGCCATAAATTAACTACACTTTCCACATCCTGTCTCCCATCAAAACTTAAATTTGATGCAATCTGAATCGAATAAGTGTGAACACTACAGTAATTAGTGCAGTAATTAATTAAAGATTCTTATAACCATTCAACTTTCGAATGTATGAATCCTTATAATTAAATAGTACTGTTAATCCAAACAGTGTCAGGATGAGACAACACAGTGAGTTTCAAAAACAACTACTTCACATGAATCAAAATATGGTAATGCACTTAAATGTTTTTCAAACTATCGAAGCTGTAACCAGACAGGAGGTTGTGTAGTAGGAAAAAAGGGAGAAACGGTGGATGATTCATTCACTTAGTTAATGACGTCTTTTACCTGGTGTTGGGATTGAATACATAGCCAGAAATTTAGCTCCAATTACACAAAAGCTTCCAACTTCACCTCCAACTCTAAAGCTTCTTAGACATTTCATGTATCAGCTGAAATATGGTAAAAATGATGAGGTGATTTATGGTTAGAAAGGAATTCATTTGACCTTGTCAGGCACTACTGTCAACTGTTTCCTCCAGTACTGTTCTGCAGTGCCTCAGTAAACTCATCTGCTAAATGTGTGTGTCACTCATAATATTTAGCTTGTTTTAGATTCTGCATATTTCATGTTCAAGGAAGGGCAAAGCTATACATCTGTGTATTAGTCAGTTAGTGTTAATGTGTGGGTGTGTATGTCTGAACCTTTAGTGGGATAAATAGCAGTTAAGCTTTTGCAGCCTTTCAATCGTCCTGTGTTGTCACTAATGAAGATGAGAGTGTTGTAAGTGTGTTTTATGCTCCAATGAGACAGACGATAATTAGTAAGTTGGCTTCATTTGTCACACTATTCACTCTATCACTCTCTCTCATAATCACACACAGGCAAGCTCCAAATAGGCACAATAAATGCATAAGATAAAGATTAACTTTATCAGCGAACAGATTTTTTTCTAAGCTGTTTGACTTTCAGCAAATGATTCCACTGCTTCAGTGGGTAGGGCCTGATAACTGTGACAAGAAGCATTTTTCAGTGATGACACAGTAGAGAGACAATAGTGTGTTACCAATTACAATGTTAGGGGTTGACTCTCGAGTCTAACCTTCACAGTAAGAGCAGCACTGAACGAGAATTTGGTGTATATAAAATAACTTGGAAGCTATTCTGTACATTTTTCATTTTATGAGACATTACAGCTGTTTTTTTGGGTGTTGCTGTGACACTACAGTGTTGATTTTGGCACCTACATTTGACTGACAATGATTATTTATTTTATTTAGATTTTACTTTTTTGTTACTTTTAGTGTAGTTTTATTCAGCAAAAACTAAAGTCATTCTAGTTTAGTTTTTG
This sequence comes from Monopterus albus, assembly GCF_001952655.1. Classification (NCBI taxonomy): domain Eukaryota; kingdom Metazoa; phylum Chordata; class Actinopteri; order Synbranchiformes; family Synbranchidae; genus Monopterus; species Monopterus albus. The sequence continues at coordinate 2,277,628 of NW_018127932.1, read as the reverse complement.
TCATTTTTAATCTTTATATCTTCTAAAAGGTAACTAATGTTGGACCATAAACACCTTAGTGCCCAGTCACACAGCTACTGTGCAAACTAGATTATAATGGAAGTGGAATTACAGCACATGGAAGCTGTCACTGTAGAAAAAATGGAAAGGACACATGATTCATTTCTTAGCTAAAATTAATTTAAATTTTAGTTCAACTGAACTGGCTGATGTATCAGGCATTGCAAAGTAGAGATTAAAAGAAAAACCATAAATAAAAAGATAGCTGCTTGTGTATAACCCAGGTTCACCCCCACATTTTCACACAGCACAGACAACAGACCCAAGGTCAAGCTTTTGTTTGGTCACTTGGGAGCAGGGCCAGGAAAATGAAGGAGTGAAATCAAGCACTATAAATACAACAGCATATTAGGGAGATGCTGAACTAATGCAATTAAATTAAAGCATTCATGTGTAAAAGATTATCCGCTGGGTTTGGTTGGAGGAGAAACAGGAGTGTAAGTATCTGAGACATTACTGAGGTCTAATAAATGGCCTGTACTCTGAGCACTTTATTTGGGTTGTTTTTATGATTATTTTGTTTTATCGGCTGGTACACAGTGGAATAGGAAATGACAGAGGGAGTTATGAGGCAGATTTAAATCCCTGCAGATGTAAGGTTTGTGTCCTGGTTTGCTTGTTCTAAAAGGACAGTTCACCATTCTCTGTTTTGTTATTGCCAGTGACAGTTGGCTGACATGGAAAATACTACACGCACACACACATACAGTATTGAGAGCATGTGCTGTTTGAGAAAGAAACACTTCATACTGGCAATAATTTCAAGATACAGTATAAAAAAACTAATGACATACCATCATATTATGTGAAAAGTTTACAAGGCCAATGGGATTTTATGTAATCTTGCTACCTTTCCATTTGTAAGTGTGTGCGTTTTCAGTTTCTGTGTGTTTGTAATGTACAGTGAGATGCCAGCAGCAGGGATCTGCATAAATAATGGCAAATTTCAATTTGTGACCTGAGTTTCATGCCGCTGGAGAATACACAGCAGCCGCTGTGAGCTGGTTGCCCTCAACAACATGGAGGATAAATTACAAAGAGCCAAAAAGAAGGAGATAGTCAGAAGTATCCTGATAGGATGGGAGGACTGGTGACCTTGGCAACTACCCATTATCAGAAACTCCCAAGAGGTGGGGGAGACTTCAGCAATCAAAGGTTTACTCCAGAGGTGAGATAGGGAGACAGAGAAAAATAACCAGAGGGAGGGTTTCTTCAATTCTTTCAGGAATTTCCCAGCTTCCATCCTCTCATTCCCATCCCTCTGGCTGTCAGGGTAACCGTTACCATGGTGCTGAGTGGGAAGGATCACTTTGTCATCTCTTGTTCACTCTCTCACTCTTGTTCACAAACATACTCTTTCTGGCTTTGTGGTATTCACTCTATATCCCCATAAAAATCACAGACACACACACACACACACACACACACACACAGGCTTAACAGTGGGATGCTCTGAGGCAACAAGATGTGACGCCAGTAGATTAGTGAGGAACACCAAGTGGAATTCAAGGTCACTATTCCCATCAGATACAAACACAGAGGGAGGGAGGGAGGAGTGGGGAAAGTGTTTTCTTTGGGTTCTAAATTCATCTGAGGATTATAACACCAGAGACAGAAGAATTACTTTATCGGCTTTGTGGCTTTTCTTTGCGTCCATCTTTGCAATGTGCTGTTATAACCCACACCCCATTCAATCTAGTGGGAAAGTGTGTCCAAACCTTTGGTCGGTAGTGTACATACTGGGTCAGGCAGTCATAAGTATAAAGGAATTATAATGTTAGATAACTCGGTGTCTTTGATTATGAACATAAAAGGTTATTTGTCAGAGGCACAAAATGAAAAATGCAAGCCATGGTTCTCCACTCCTCTTTCTCTCTGCTATAATCCTCTATTCTCTGTGTATCCATTTGGGTCATTGCTCAACACTCCACATACAGTATCTCTCTCATAAGAAGGTTTAAGGCAAAAGAAATGTTGGAGCTTTCTGGTTCATACCTGCTGTTATTTAAAATAAGAGGGATTTAAGCTTGTTGGAGGGAAAAGGGAGAAAGAAAACAAAGAAGTAGGACAATTAAAAATATAAAACTGAAAAGGGTGAAAAAGAGGAAAACAGACCACTGTCTGTCGTCAGGCCTTTGACCAGCATGCTGTAAAATCTTTCACCTTGAAGTCAAAGTATAAAGACACAAGCAGGGAGAGTTCACTGCCAGCTGGATAAATGGGTTCTCATTCAGCTAATGAATGGACAAGAAGATGGATGAGTGGGTGTACAGTACTGATGAATAGGATAAATGCATAAAAGATTAAAGTCATGCATGTAAAGGGATGAACTGGGAATGACTAGAAACCCCATACATTTGATGGTACAGCACGTGATGGGTGTAAAGGAACAGTAGGATAGACTGACAGTTTGCAGTAATGATCCAAATTAAACAAAACCTCTACACACACGCTGCAACCAAGCCACTACACAAAAGAATGAAAAAACAACCCCGCTTGTCTGACGAGAAACCCGTTTAATCCTCAAGCTTGTCCAAACCTCCTGCTGCATCTGTATGGCTATTATGCAATAATTTCATACACAGACACAAACAGAGCAGAGCGCAGCGGCAAGTGTCTCATATAGCAGATAAATGCTGTGCGCTGCAGCAGCCTGTGGAAAGACATACAGACAGGAAGCTGGAGGGAGGAAAAAGACTGGGCATGATAGAGACATGGTTTAAGAAGAAGCAAAGATGGAAAAGAGTGTGAGCCTTTGAGGTAGACACATACACAGCAGTTAGTTATTACTGAAACACTGTGGATGTTTGTGTATTTATCCCTGTCTTTCTTTTTCTTGCTCAAATTCACTTAATCACTGTTTTTCTTACTTTTATTATCTTATTAATGGCAGAGTTGAGTTTCCTTGTCCTCAGTCAAACAGAAAGAGGTCTATCTATCACCAATAATTTGCTTGAAGGGATAATCTCTGATATTTTCATATAAGTACATGGCTGCTTTGCTGCGCTCTGTTATCATCTGATGTAACACAACAGTGATTCAACCTCACTCATAAAAGCTTTTTCATTTGCTGTTCTAAACAAGTAGGGTCCTGTTTGTCTCAGGAATTTCACATTTTGGATTTATTTGGGAGTAAATCAAGTCCTTCTAATTAAGCAATAAAATACGTTGCTTGTCCCTGCCCTCGGGAATGACACACAGAAGTGTTTCGAAACCTTCACTTCTGTCAGCAGGACAATATGTTTTTCTTTGCCTTTGAAAGGTTTAGAGAAGGACCGTGGTGTGCACTGAAACGACTAGTTTGGTAAGGTTAGGGGACCTTGGTTGTCATGGTTACAGTAATAAACGGTGAGGATTGTGCTCACACTTAAATTCAAAATTCCGCTAATAGCTGTCCTTTCATTTTATAGTCACTTCACAGCATTGCTCTGGGGATGACAGTAACAGTTGGTCAGCCAGTCGCTTCGCTCCAGACGAAGTACAGTATCTCATCATCTAATGGACAGACTGCGTGTAATTTTGGATTGGCAGATATTCATGATTCCCAAATGATGCAGCTTAGTGAATTTGAAAGCTGGTACAAACAGTCATAGTCATATTCTCAGGAGGACAGTAATAACCTTTGTTTTAACCTTTCATCTGCCACCATTTTCAGGTCAAATTTCAATTTGTTGAACCCATGTGTCGTGTTAACACAATAAACTAAAATGCTCATCATGGCACACATGACTCCTGAACAGGACTGCCATGGGAGCTTGTTAGTATGCTAATTTTAGCATTTATGTCAAAGCATCATTTTGTTTCCTTCTTCCAATTCGGTGTCAATATCTTTCTCTCACTCCCCCTGTTTTCCACTCTTTTCCTGGAAAAATCTTCAAAGTGTGAAAATGATGACTAAATTAACAGGACTACAGCCTCTGTACTCGGACAATTAATGTAAGTCTGTTGACATATCTGCAAATTTGTATCTTTAACTATGTTGTTTGTGTAAAATTATCTCTACATGAGGGCATGTGTTTATTTGAAACGGTGTTAAATTACTGTATGTGGGGTGTGTGGTATGCAGTATTCATTTGTTTATTAATTAATTTGTGCCACCTACAACTGTTGCATTGTATTAAAACTGGAGAACCAGACACAGTCCCTGCCAGCTGGCCTGATGATGTCAGTTAAAGCACTTCGGGTCACGTTGAGCATGAGCGGTGTTTGTAAATAATGATTTGCTGCATATTTAGTGCTAAACCAACATCATGATATTCATATCAATATGAATGTGGTTGCCAGTGGAATGATGGAAATGGATGTATCAAATCAAACATTTCTCTACACATATTCTGAGATCCTCACTGCACTGTAGTCCAACTTTTAAAAAGGAGGGTATACATCTGTGTTATCTTACTGTATAAATCCTACCAGCATTTATGTATTATGACAAGAGTAAGTACAGTGCTCAGACTTGCCTCTTTAAAGCAACACTTTCATCACTGAAATCATCTGCCCGGGGCACAAAGTGAGCTGGTTTTGCACTATGGAAATGAGCTAATCACCTCTCCTGTGCCAAAACAGATCAGTCAGTCCCAGAAGCCGAAGCTGATGAGGGAGCACTGATGAACATTTGGACTCACATTGTCAATCATCAATCATAAAAGTGAAAGAAATTATTTTAGGATTGATTATTTAAAAGTTGTTTCAAAGTCAAATGGAATTAATTATGTATGTAAGAAAACAATATCCATGGAGACGACACATGGATGAAGTTGTCTGCAGGCATAATCAGTTTGCAGCCAAGTACTCAACTGTAACTAGGGGAGAAAAAAAGAAAAACATTTGCAAGCAGGATTTTTGTGACTCACTTTGTTTTCATAACTTCCAATTACAGGCTATGTTACAATATGCATAAAAAGTCCTGCCTCAATAAAAAAAAAATAAACCAAAAGTACAGGATTTGATCAGCCAGTGACCTTGAAAGGAGACATGCAGAAATAATATCTCCTCTGGATACTGCAGCTGAAGGGTCCCAGTTTGTCAGTGACAGCTGGCCTCAGGAACGCCTGTGGAGAAATGCCAAGATGGATCAACAGCCAAACAGCTGAAAGGACAGGAAGGGTTTCATCTGCACAAAAACATTTTTTAAAAATCTATTATTTAAAGATGCAGGTCAACTAGGAACACAAGGAATTCAGCAGAGAACTGAAATCTTACTTAACCTGGAAATTTGCTGTGGGGATTATTCCATTGATAAATGACCAGCCGATCGAGCTGATGGGAAATATTATCATATCATCTTCATTTACTTAGACAATAACTATTTTTATTTAAATTTACTCTAGTTACCTGACACACATTATATTTTAACCAGGCAATTTTCAACCCATACTTGACTTTCATTATTATGAGTTCATAATGTACTCCCTAACATCCAGTGATGATCCAGCTCATGTGGTTACAGTGACCACATGCCCTATAATCAACACAAGTTTCCATTATTGTAATATTGTATTGAGGGACGTGGAACCTTTGACGGACTGCTGTTTTCTGCGGTAAACCGTACTCATTTCCTGTTTTCTGTATTTGCACTGCGTTGTGCTTGCTTCCAGATTGTTTAGGAATTAAACTCACTATTTTCTAGGTTCATCTGAATTTTCGAGTGACAACATACGCTTGCACCACTTAAAGCACTTGTTTTGCAGAAGTTCTTGCTACCTACCAAATTTAACTTGCTACTTTAGAAGCTAGCTAAGCTAGTAGCTTAATCGAGAGCAATGGCTTCCCCCTCTTCCTCTCCTCCTTTCTCTTGCTCGGAGTGTCGCATGTTCAGTTATTCCTCTGCCTCCTTTAGCGGTAATGGTACTTGTAATAAATGTCAGATGCTAGCAGCATGGAGGCGAGGCTCACAGACTTAGAAGCGCGGCTCCACACCATGGA
>NW_018127932.1:2258187-2271273 GCF_001952655.1 Monopterus albus | reverse complement strand
TCTCCTCTCTCCCGTAGTGTGTCCTCTCTCTCTCTCCCTGTAACTTTCTGCAGGTTGCCCTGGAGCTCTATATCTCTGACGAGCAGTCACCGGCCACATCGACCTGATCAGTGTTTGATTGTTGTGTCTTGTTGCTTTTCTTCTTTTGTCTCTCCTCTATCCACTCACCCCAACCGGTCGAGGCAGAAGGCCGCCCACCAAGAGCCGGGGTCTGTCGGAGGTTTCTTCCGTTAAAGGGAGTTTTTCCTCCCCACTGTCGCCAAGTGCTTGCTCAAGGGGGATTTGTTGGGTTTTCCCTATGTAATAATATTGATAACAGTAAGGTCTAGACCTTACTTTGTAAAGTGTCCTGAGATGACCTTTGTTGTGATTTGGCGCTATACAAATAAAATTTGATTTGATTTGATTAATAATTTTATTAATCTCTGACAGCCATCTTTATGCTGGCAAATCAAACTAAAACATGCCACCCAACAGATCTTTCTGTGAATAAGTGCAGTATTTTTTCCTACTCCAACCTTAGCTTCATTTTGTTTTATGGTGCCCATATTTAATATAAACCGTGTGTCCAGCACCAAGCACCTTATCTCTGAATAATCAACAGATATGTTCCAGTGACAGTAGCATAAAAATATCTGACTGTGTGACACGAGTGCCCCAATGCACAGTTTGGATTAAAACCATACACTGATCAAAGTAAATGAAAGTAAACGTGCTTTTGTGAAAAGCATCATATGCAAAGCCGACCCTAAGGCTTGTACTCTGCCTCACCCTGATGACTGGGTGCTGATGTTATCTATGCTGTGACACACTCGCTGTCGACAGCCATGAAACAAACCCTGTCGCTGCGGTCAGGGTGCTCAGACAGAGCCTTATGTCAGCCAACTTGGTTTGTGACATGTGACACATGTTTTTAATGATTTCCTACTGATCTAATGTCTTTACAGATAGAGAGAGTCTGGACAAGAAGTACTGGAAGCGTTTTGTCTCTGGGACGTGTAGAGTTAGGATGAAGCTTTCTTCAGGGTCTCAGGGTGTTGTTTCTGATATGCAGATATTAGATTAATGAGAAAATGCAATGTCCTCACATGTCCAGGATGCAGTGTGTATGTCTGCCCTGTGATATTTGCTGTTTGTGTAGACATGACTGTAAACTTGGTGTCCAGGGGGACTGTCAGCCACATGCAACAAGGTTGGAGAGATGTTGTATCAAGGGAAAATGAAGATAAGAAGAGATAAAACATACAAAGATAGAGATAGAATTAAAGGCCAGAAACCAGGGGAGGTAAGGGAAAGAAAAATGACTTAAGAAAGGGGAGGATCTGAGAGACAAATCAAGGAAAAGTTGGAGGCGATGACAGGAGCGTGAAGGCTGTGAGGAATCGGATGAATAATGTATGGGTTTCTTCAGCCTCTCTCTCAGCAGTGTATTGTTCATCTGCTGTCTAATAAGTTCTGGCCAACATAAATCTCTGCTTAGTCCCACTGTAATGGGTTTCATTCATTCTCTGGCTCTTTTCCCCTGAGTTTCTATCAAAGTGTCCCTCTCTATATTTCTGTCCTAATTACTCTACCCTCACTGTTTCATTCTTGCTAATCACCCTGCTTTTGAGCAAAGGAGAGAAAAAGAAGTAGAGACCGAGGGAGGCATGTCAGTGAGGGTGTCTTCTTGTTACAGGTAATGTATGGTGCAGCTGTCTAGATTTTCCACTGGTGAACTTTTGGAATAGGTCTCTTAATTCCATTCTGACTTTTCACATTTTGCAGCTTTATGCTTTGTCAAGATGTGGCTCAATAACTCAATCCCAGATGGGGTTGTTCAGCTGCCAGGATTTCAGATCCACAGACCAGACTGCGTAAAGGAGTTATCTGAGAAGATAAGGGGAGGTGGAATTTGCTTCTACATTAATGAAGGTTTGTGTAGGGACGGCTTGCATCACAATGCATTGCAGTTCCAAGCATAGAACAGAAACATCCAGAGTCCCTTCTCATTATCTTGGGGGATTTTAACAGAGCTGTTTGTCTCCATCTCAGCCCTGTGATAGACTGGCTGCCTGTTCAGGGTGGATGGATGGATTGTAACAGAGCAAACCTTACTCACAAATTGCCCAAATACAGACAGCATGTCAGTCATCCCACCAGGGACAAAAACACAGTGGACCACCACTACACTGTAATTAAGGACACCTATTGCTTTGACCCTCGTGCAGCCCCTGGGCTCTCGGACCACTGCATGATCCATCTCATCCCCACCTATAGACAGAAACAAATATCCGCTAAGTCTGTGGTCAGAACAGAGAGGAGGCAAAGTCAGAGCTGCAGGCGTACTTTGACTATACAGACTGGAGTGTCTTTGAGGCTGCAGCTACAGATCTGGATGAGTATACTGATACATCAAACATGAATCATGGGTCAAAGGGAGGGCAGAGAAGATTTCTGCAGACCTCTCACATCCTAGACACAAACTGTTCGAACCCCTCCCCTCCGGGTGGCACTACAGGTCACAGTACGCCAAAACAACCAGACACAAGGACAGTTCCTTCCCCCAGGTTGCCACTCTCACAAACAGTTAATCCATGTTTAGATGTATAAGTTGTACATAAAATAGTAGAAATAGGTGGTTGTTTGTTTTCATGGTTTTTTTACTTGTTATTCTGTTTTTTCTGTTTTATTTGGTGCACATCAGGGGCCACTGAGCTGGAGTCAAATTCCTTATATTTGAACATACTTGTCAGTAAAGTTTACGACTGATTGAATCATTTCTAGTTTGAACATTGTTTTTAAGTGTTACTGTGGACAACCTTATGGCCAAACAAGAACATCCTGCAGATTATGGACAGTTCAATAAAAAAAACTCTGATTAGGTTCAAGCATTTACTTTATATCGAATGCCACTGATATGTACAATAACTGTGCATGGCAGATAAGGTACACCTGTAACTTGATTGATCAGGACATACAGTAGGCTGCAGTTTTAATTTTAAATTTTCATGTCTCCTGCTTTCTAGTGTTGTTTTATGTGCGGCGGCCCCTGCTGTCAGAGGCTCCCTGTTCTGACTGCAGATGCCACTTGGTGTCAGGTGGATCATTATTGTAACCTGGGTGCACTTGGGTTTGGTGCTTCCAACATAGTGAATACCAGCATGTGACTCATTGTCTCTGTCCTCTCTCTCCCTGCAGCACCTGCAGCGCTGCATGCTGCCTTAGCTGTTTTGCTTTTATTTATGCACCATTTGGCACTTTTACATTATGCTCATTTACATGCACATCCTACACCAGCGATTTTACTTACTACCTCACCTCATATTCCTTCTTGAATTAATCAGTGTATTTATTTATTTATGCATCTTTGTTTAATAAATTATATTGAGCATTTAAATGGCATATTCACGCTCTTTGTCATGGCCTTTGACCCAGGTTATGACATCAAGTGCACTTCCTGACAGCAGATTCAGTTCAGTATCCTCCCATTTTCAATGAGATGATTAATGAAACAAACTAACTATGACGTTAGCAAGAGCTTGAATTTCTTACTAAGTAGTAAGTTTTTTATTTTTCCTTTTTGATATTTGGTATTAGAGGCAGCGATAGCTTTAAGAAGTTTCTCTCTTTCTCTCCTGAGGCGGTGCGTGGTTCTGGAAAGTTTTTATGAAAGATGTATCATCTCCGAAACTAGAAATTTTCTGACTATGAAATAAGCTTCAGTACAGTGTCGTTTGCCAGATACATGGTCCTATCAGCTAGTTTTTCTATGATGAGCACACATACTTGCCAGAGTGAATAAAAAAATTTGAAAATACAGATTCAAAACACAAGGAGGAAGATTCATATAAAGTAATGGTGAAAAAATTGAACACTACAGACCAAAAGACCAACAACGGGGCAAGACTGGGAGATCAGGAGATGATATAGACAAAGAAGAAAAAACTAATTCCTGTGTGTGTGTGTGTGTGTGTGTCTGTGCTAGTCACCTTGGGTTGAGAGAACTTAAAAGAACAAGCGTTGGTTGAGGCGGCTTTGTGGCATTGAGAGACAGAGATCTGACAGACAGCATTGACTCTTTGTGTGCGTGTACTTGTTTTGCATGCGCGAATGTGTTTCCTCCCTCCCTGCAGGTTCTTGTAGCTTCCAGCAGCGGAAAGTCTAAGAATAAACCCAACTGTCAGGACAAGGAACTGGTGAGCCTGCACCACAGTGAAACACACACACACACACACACACACCCATTGTTGGCTCTATCCTGGGAAGAGCAGAAAAATGAAATATTGTTATATGATGATGATGCTGTCCCTTTCTTTCTTATAACAGACTGCCCATTGTTGTCTTGGTTTCTGTGCACCTTCAAACTGAGTTTAAAGCAAAGTCAAACATGCTGTTCTCATTTTACCTTCTGACTCATGGAGTCATGCAGCATTATTTTACTGGCCAAGTGAAGACATTTTCAAACCGGGACACTGTGATCCCCTTTTTACAACACAACAATTCACCTTTACATAAAAAGTATAAGAAGTAATACAGTTATGAACCACCAGCAACTCGTACTGTAGGCAGGTTGGGTGCACAAAGTACAGGAGACCAGGGTTTGCATCATGAAGCCTGAGATTGGTCAGGTGTAGGCAGCAAAAACATTTGGTTAGAGAAAGATTTTTGCTTAAAAGGTAGCAGCTCCTTCCTCCTGCTTTAAGTCATCATTGAATTTTACAATGTTTAACCAAGACCAACTACGTCATCAGCCATAGAGGACATTCAAATGCAAAGTGAAAAGCAGGTTGTCATAGAGACAGTGGAGATTTCGGTCCACGTTTTCAGACAATGTCATCTGGAAAACATTCATAGTGTTGCACTTAGTTGTGCACACAAGGACTGAGAGAAATAATTGCGTGGAGAGTTTGAAGGAAGTTCAATCCCTGCTTAGTGTCTTGTCTTTCACACAAAGCCCTAGGTCCACAGATCCATACAGACACATTTTCAGTCATTGTTCTGAGCTGGATGGCTGCAGTAGCTGTCATGTTTAAGCACAGAGTCTGTGAAATGACTCTATTTTAAAGTGAGGGAAGTGATTGCCCTGAGTTCAGAGCAGCCAGCGTGTCCTTGAGTGACATCCACTGTTAAAGTAAATAATGGGGTGATTTGGTTTTCCTGGTTCAGCCCCCCAACTCCTACAGAGGAAAAGGGGGGGACTGTCATCTGAATTTATAAACTGAGAGAAAGAAGGTGGGAGCATAACATTAATGAATGGCTAAAGTGAATGACTGATCACAATAACTGCATAAAAATGTGTTGCTGTAATTTAATAGCAATGCCAGTAATAACTGTAGGTAGCTTGTTGCTCCTGCTTCGAATACTGGGGCAGTGATGCTAATGGAGACTCTGCTCGAAGGGGAAAACTGAAGCACAAGTGAAAATGTGGACGTGTATGGGGTTAAAAACTGGAGGTTGTTTGTGTGTGAAAGACAGGAAGAATGAGAGAGCAAGGACTTACAGGTGCAATAAAGCTTTTGTTTATTATTTTCAGAGCAGAGTGTATTGAGATGTGGCTGCTGTCAGGGGCAACACATCAGTATTAAAGTTTCATATTGGAGAAGCATTTGTGAATGAAAGCACACGCACACTTTGCTGAGCGAAGCAAAATGTAACTGGCAGCATGTGCGTCATTAACGAAGAGTGATGGGATTCATACAGAGAGGTGGAGAGGGAAAGGAGGAAAAAAGAGAAAAGGAATAAAAAGCAATGAAAGCAAGAGAAAAAGAACAAAAGAAAAGAGAGAATAATACTCTAGAGGGAAGAAATGAGCATTTCACAAACCAGTGAAGCTGCAAAAATTCAATGGAGAAATTCTGACTGGTGAAATATCAGATGAATAGTTGGGTTTCCATTCAACAGTTTTTATCCGCATTTCAATTAGGGCATTAAGAAACCTGCAAAAAGAAAATCTTGAACATATCACAAATAAAATTGCATACTTGGCTGAGATCAAAACACTGTTGTATCAATAAACAAAACTGCCAGGAAGTGCAATGGAAACAAGCTTTACAAATTAATCCTAATCATGAAGAGATGAAAAACAGTGGAAGACCAAAATAGATCTATGTGGAGTGATGAGGTGACTGTAACTTTCCTCATATTAATAATACATTAAATAAACAAAAATGCATGTTTCCTTGTTTTGTACATTTCTCTAACCACTTGAGGTTTGACTTTGTGTTCTGCAGTGGCTTAATGACTGGAAACTTGACAGCACCAGCTGACACCACCACAAACTGTGATGGTGGTGGCTAGAAATGCACATAAATGAGCATTTTCTTTTGCTGACGTTTTTAAAATTCAGTTAAAATTTGTGCTACATTTGGATGAAAACCCACTTACTCCACCTAATGATTGCTGTCTCCCTGGTGTTTCTCGCTGTTGGGCATGCTGAACATACCGGAAGACAGTGTGGTGTGTTCATTAATCAGCTTCTCAGCATGCATTCAGTGGGGCAGAAAGCGCTCACGACAGATAAGGGAACGCGCTGAGAAGCTGGAATTGAAAGGCAAACATGGCCCAGATTGAAACTGATTTGCACTGCAGGCAGTATGTCTTCAGAAGTCCACACTGACAGATTAGACTCAGAGTCAGGTCATTCTTTTTTTATGCTGTATTTTATTACTCTTTACATTGTCCATTACAGAAGTGTAATGTTTCTGTAGAAAACAGATATTAACTGTGCATTTATATTTTGCGAGCACTGTGTAGCATGTTTCACACCTGATAATAATGTTAATTCTGGCACCTACTCTCTGTGTGTGCACATTTGTCATAGATTCTTTATTAGTTTGGGTAAAACAAAGCCAGATTTCAGCGAATCTTTAAGTGCATTTATCCTCTTTGAGTGTCTGATTTTAGACGGGATCTGTGTTCCTTATTAGTGTGTGTCCTACTCAACAGGACAGACTGTGTCATTAGGCAAAGTGTCCTCACTGTGACTCAGGACCAATTAAAGTTGTAGTTTAAGAAAAGGTCTTACTGTACATGTCTGTGTTTCAGTGGAAGGGGGTGACAGGAAACTAAAAGGACTATGGAAAACTATTCCAGGTATAATTGGGAAGAAGGATAGTTTATATCTTGCATCTTTTCTCTCAGATCAGATGAGTCCAAATGCCACAATCACTCCAGTTTAGCAGCTATTCATTATTATCACCCACTTGATATTGTTCATTTATTGCCCATTATAACTCCATGTTAAAGTGCATGTTTTAAAATTCAGCAAAAATGTGAGAGGGCATTATTACAGAAGAAAGTGCTTTCCCTCCGCATGCCCTCCTCACGCTATGGAAAATCTGCATTAGGTTTGTTTTTTAAACTCTGCATAGAGTTCAGAACTTCTTGCCCACTCAAAACCCCACTGCTCTGCTCTCAGACATGTTTACTGTTGAGTCAGCTTGTGTATCCTATACTCAAAAAAGGGTAGGTGTTGAGCACCAGGGCCATGAAACAATATTGCACAGGGAAGAAAATAATAGACAGCTAAGGTAAATTCTAAGAGACAATGCAATTTAAACACTGAACTACTGTTACAATAAACTCAAGGCTTGAGTTCCTCCTGCTGTTTTCTCTCAAATAGGGTATTTCAGGACTGAACAGTTTGTAGAGAGAGAATAGAGTTATATTAGATGCACACAGGAGAATGGTACCTGATAGCAGGAATACCAATACATATCATAAGATCAGCGCCACACGCGGTGCTTGAAAACTACCGTGAAAGCGCTGTTTGCTTATTTTGTGATGTGTTCCATTTCAGTACTTCCTGATATTGAGATGATCCTTCAACTCCATTGTCTCACAGTTCTTCCTCACAGCCACTTTTGCTCCTTATATAATGAGAGCAGTGCAGATTAAATCAGAGAAATCTGAAAGTATAAAGGTTTCCACTTCGGATTCTCATCTGTGTACGTCATGAGGGAATGTCTGAAATATGTTATGCAAAGCTATCAGCAGCTCAGTAGCCCCTTGTGACTGCCTATGGCCATATTTCATATTTAATTTGCATCAGCATATTAGGTAGCAAATTCAGGGATAACATCTAATTTCACAGGGGCACAGAGACCTGCTCTGCACTTTTTGCCTAAAGGGCTATAACAGTGTTTATTTTTGAACTAGTGGCAAATCATATATGTTTCCCCAAAACATCCCATATCTTTTTTTTCACCATGTTGTCTTATCTTCCAGGAGGCACTGGGTTATCTTTATGTCAGTGAGAATCAACTTGCAGTATTTGAACTATTGTTTATGAAATGCTGTTTTGTACCTTTAACCAACATTTTGTTATTAAGAACTATTTATGAAATCATTACGCAGTATACTTTAGAGGAAATTAGACCCTTTACAAAAGCACAAATTACAAATAATGAAAATGAGAAATTCTAAAAAGGGGTATTGAATGTTTTGCATTTAAAAAAAAAGCCTTGTAGCTTACTTTTGCAATTATACTATACTTCCATAATTGCCTTCAACAAGCACCTTTTGCAAGCGGCCGTGCTTTAGTATGTCGATTATTTTGGAATGAAACTCTTACATTCTTCTAGGTCTGGATGCCAGCCAGTCACAATGCACATTATCTATGCAAAGAAAGACAAAGGGGCACGAGTGGGAGGAAATTAATAAGAGCAAAGATTTAGATGAATCCAGCTCTGGGAAAGTAATTGGCATTTCCAGGCCAAGCGTGGACACCCAGAGACATCTCAAAGCATCAGACTGTAATTATCAGATTAGACACCAATGATGGGCAGACGGCAGGAGACTGCAGCTGACAAAAACATGAGAAACAAAATCATGAAGGTGGAACTATTCATGCATTTCATTAATGAATGTTTTCCGTCTGCTTATTTTTCTGTCTTCCTCTCTCCACAAACACACACACACACACACACACATATATATACACAGTTCAGTTTCTTTTATGTTGTTTTTCAAATCTTTCCCTTCGATTTAGTATCTGAATGCCTTTGTTTCTTTGCCTTCGCTCTACATTTTCCACCGACTCCTCTTCTCCCTAAGGCTCCAGCACGGCGTTCATTCCCTTACTTTCCTTTGTGGTCCTCTTTTTCTGTTACAGTTGTTCTTCTGTTTTCTCACCCTGTGCCCCCAACTGACCCTACAGAAATTAGCTTAAAGTGTTTGATGTCAGTCACTGGTGTCAGTGATAGATTAAAACAGAGCGGAGTGCAGCGCAGAAAGCTATTGATCTGTAAAGTGGAATCAGATCTACCCTGCTCAGCATTCGAGTGCACGCTCTCCACAGCACTGTAGCCTGTGTGCTGGTGTGTGGGTGCCTGAAAGTAGAAGTAGAACAACGTGCCAGCTTTTATCAGGCTGTGTTTTTAATCGTATTATTACTTTTTGCTTGTTTTGCTTAATAAACAGTAAGGGCACACTCAACACCACTCAGCACCAGGTCATTTACTTTAACTGATGTTACACATTTAAAACATTGGTATTAATAACTAAATGAGTACATCATAGTGTCAGTATGTCCTTTAAGGTTACAGTTAGCCTACAGGCTACTGTCAGAAATCAATTAAATCAGACATTAAAGTTTAAATAAACAAGCATACTGCATATTATTCCCTGATGTGTCTGTGTTTCTTCTGCTCTCGTTCTTGTTTTTCGTCTGTTTTATTCCCTTTCAGTCCTTGTATTTTTTTTATCCCCCACAAAATTCAATACAGATCTACACTATGTCTTTAAATCGTATTGATATTCCTTCACTGAAAAAGTATTCATTGAACAGTGTTAGGTTCCCATTTAGGAGATATTGATCTCCCTCTGAGCACAGTGCAGGTCTTTGTATCCACTGTATTGGCTGCCACAGGTGGGTATAGCAACAACAATGATAGAAAGGATAAAACTGTAGTAGTGTAACATAAAAAAGTACCTAAGTATACACTGGGAAAGCACAATAACATACACTTCGTCTACCCTCCTTATGCTTATATGCTGTAATTTACTTTCTTTGGTAGCACCAAGATGGATAAACACACATTGCACTGAATATACAATCAAAATAGTATATTCTGCTCAGCATGATCCAATGCACCCTTTGCAGTAAGTCAAGTCTATTAAAGCTGTCAATACTCTGCTCAGTCTTTAAGTGTGCTATACCGCTGGTAAACTGGTCATTTGCAAACTGCTGATGCTCGTATAGCATAAACCATATTCAGTTCTACCCTATAAAATTCTTGTTTTTGACAGTTTTATGACTTTACAAGTCATTAGTCTATTAGTACATATTAATACGATATATACTGTATCTACTGTATTCACTTAATAAAAACCTGGCTAAATAAAATAGGGGTCAGGCAAGTCCAAAATGTATAGGAACCATACTGACATTGGAAAAAAAATAGTAAAGAAACAAACTAAGCTTGTTCAAAAAAAAGTTAACCATGACTGTGAGTGGTTTTCTGATAGACTGGTGACCTGTTCAGGGTGTAGCCTGCCTTTCACCCAGTGTCTGGTAGGACTGGCTACAGGATGAGCGGTCTAGATAATTGATGGATGGATGGATGGATGGAAGCCAAAAGAAGAAATGTGGAGATATAATAAGGACAAAATAAGATGAAGTGTCTGGAAATGTTCAGTTCAGCTCCCCTTTCAGCTTTATCTTTATCTTAAAGGTCTAAGGGGAAGTGCTTTGATCGATGGCTGCTGAAAAATCTCATTCAGGGAGAAGGTAGCTGCAACAAGGATACTGGAAGGGGGTGTTTTTTTAGGGTTATTACAACATATGGGAGTATACATGTCCATTACAGCTATACTGTACCAAGTCATATGTATGGGGGTGAGGGTGGTATTGTGTTTTGTGGACAATGGAAAATACTACACTTAGGGAGTACTAGAAGACTGTTTCCTGGAGCAGTTCTGCTTTCATGAAAAATGGATCAGTCTACTTTCTTTTCCTCCTTTCTTTTTATTGCCTTATACTGTATTTATCTGTTTTATTTACAGTCTATCTCTCTTCCATTTCTCTCGCATCATGTTTACTCATGTGTGTAACGCTGTCACACTGTCCTGTAACGTGTATAAGGCTGGAAGAGAAATAATGTAAAGTTACTTCATTTTTATCAGTGATGGACCTGAATCAAATTTCATGATGCACAGCCACACTACTGAATGCCCATACTTTCCCTCCATTCTCTGCATTTTCATGAAATCATTATTTGAGTTCACCTTTGTACAAATCATTATTTGTACAAAGGTGAACTCAAGTTTCTTCTTGGTAACTTCACCAATTTCAGTTCTGCTTTAACCTTTGTGAATTTATCCCTGTGTGTGAGTACACGTCTCAGCTCCAGTGTGCCTAAAATAAATGCAGTTTCTCACATTCATTCTTGGAATCTGCC
The DNA here is from genome assembly GCF_001952655.1 of Monopterus albus. Taxonomy (NCBI): domain Eukaryota; kingdom Metazoa; phylum Chordata; class Actinopteri; order Synbranchiformes; family Synbranchidae; genus Monopterus; species Monopterus albus. Next base: position 2,259,892 of record NW_018127932.1, on the reverse strand, counting down.
CAGCAATACTGCTCTTCCACAAATCCATGACAAAATACATCATTTGCCTTCTAGACCAACACATTAAAGTTTTTTTTTTTTATCTGACACCATTTTAATTATCATAATCTCAAAACAATACACTATTTTTAATATTTGGTTTTGGCACAAAATAATAAAAGATCATGATTTGGGTTAAAATGGCTACTTCTTTAAGAGGTTACATTAATACAGACTTAAAAGTTAGGGAGCAATCGCCCTCCTTTGTTCCCTTCATTAGCAGTAAATACCACCATGGCTGAACAGAAACTCCTAATGTCTCGGTACCACCCACACCTAAACGTAAAACTCTTGAAACTTATTTATTTATTTTAGCCAATCTACAGCTGTCCTCTAGGGACGTCATCAACTATTGGACAGACTGTCCCCGGAGGATCAAGTCAAATTTGATATAAAATAACAAATTTGCCACAATAGGCTCAATGAATACTAATGACTTTGGTGATCGTTTGGTTGTAACTGATGTTGTTTTGGGCCACTCACTGAAATGACTGATGCTGTAACTCGTTATCCTTTTGTTAAATTGAACAAGATCACTGGTGCGCATCACTTTCACCATTTATTTTACACAACTGGCCCGTTTCACACCAGCTGCCTGGTCAGGTTACATCACAGTGCGGACATATTACCTGTGTTTACAGCTTACCAATGACCGAAGGCTGAGTAAGTAAATGCACTTTAAAGGAATTCAAAAGGACATTTGATAAATGAAATTGTATTGATCATTTAAACTGAGCTTTATCTTACTCTTCTTTCCCCTTAATGCATGAAAATAATCAATACACCGAGCAGCTAAATTAATCTTATCACATGGTGACGCTATTTTTAAGAACTGACAGAATGAGGCTAAGGACATCTGCTTTATGAAATCAAAAAAAGAGGGGATATTTTAGTTGTTACTTTATTCTATAATGATTTATTTCATGTCACAGGGTATGTGATATGCTTCCTATATAATAGCTGGGATAATACTGACAGGTTTTAGTTCCAAACTGTCCTATTAAAAGGACAAACAAGATACATTCAGAGCAGAACCATTAATGAGAACAGGTAGTAACAAAAGAAAGAAGGCACCTTGACTTGATAAAGAATGCCAGTAATTATTAAATCTCCAAAAAACAAAAAGAAGAAGTCAAGTACCCAAAATACTGTAAAGGTCACAAAATTTTTAATTAAATTAATTCAGTCTGGACTTTAATATACAGTGGGTACGGAAAGTATTCAGACCCCCTTAAATTTTTCACTCTTTGTTATATTGCAGCCATATGCTAAAATCATTTAAGTTCATTTTTTTCCTCATTAATGTACACACAGCACCCCATATTGACAGAAAAACACAGAATTTTTGACATTTTTGCAGATTTATTAAAAAAGAAAAACTGAAATATCACATGGTCATAAGTATTCAGACCCTTTGCTCAGTATTTAGTAGAAGCACCCTTTTGAGCTAATACAGCCATGAGTCTTTTTAGGAATGATGCAACAAGTTTTTCACACCTGCATTTGGGGATCCTCTGCCATTCCTCCTTGCAGATCCTCTCCAGTTCTGTCAGGTTGGATGGTAAACGTGGGTGGACAGCCATTTTCAGGTCTCTCCAGAGATGCTCAATGGGGTTTAAGTCAGGGCTCTGGCTGGGCCATTCAAGAACAGTCAAGGAGTTGTTGT
>NW_018127932.1:2255102-2257290 GCF_001952655.1 Monopterus albus | reverse complement strand
AAAAAATGAACTTAAATGATTTTAGCATATGGCTGCAATATAACAAAGAGTGAAACATTTAAGGGGTTCTGAATACTTTCCGTACCCACTGTAGCATTAACATGATGATCTTGACCTTTCAGTGGATTGCATCAGAACCGTCCGGTGGTGTTAAAAGCTAAAGTAAATGTTTTCTTATTACACATGGGACTTGTTTATCTCAAGAGACAGCAGACTGCAGCTGCAGGGCTACTGTGTCCTGCAGCAATAAACTAAGCTGAGAAACTGTCAAAAGCCTCCAGTATATTTAACAAGGTGCTGAAGTGTGTCTTCTGTCTTTTCACCATATTTGTAATTCAATTAATTAGTTTTAAAAAATTTGTGATCTCGTTAAGCAACTAATATGCTTTGGATAGTTCACATTTATAAAAATACAAACCTGGGATGAAGCCCAGTAACTGGACATAAACTACAGTGGGATAGCAAACCCGAGCACAGTTGCAAAAATATACTGCACAGCACGCTCACAATTACATCAAGGTCGGTCTGTTCTGTGTCCTTGACCAGTGAAAGGTTATTAGACAGGTAGTGTGTGTTTGTGTGTACTGGTATTATGCTGGGTGTATATATTTCCATTCTTCATCATTGTCTACATTTGTCCCTTTATCTATTTGATGAGTCAGTGTTAGACTCTAGGATAGATACTGTCTAGATCCCCCACCCTCCTCTCACACTCTCTTTCCATTCTCACTATTTCCATTCCTCTTTCTGTTAGTTACAGCAGTTTTTTGGTGACTTGTTTACCAGATCCCTGTGATAATGAGAGACTGTTTCACCTCAGGTGTCAAAAAATGCTTTTAAGTCTCTCTTTTCCTTTGCTTACATTCTCTTTCCATGTCTATCTGTCTAACTGAATCTGTCACATCACCACTAGCTACCATCAGCACCATCGAAATGTCATGTGGACACACAACCACACACACACACACACATAATGGAATATTGAGTAATGCTTAACAAGCAACAGCACTCGTGTTACTTCTGAGAAAGATTACAAATGTTCTCCAAATCTCAGGCTACTAAATAAATTGCTCATGGTCAACTCATTATATCTGTGACTTGGGGTCTGAGACATTTTAAATGAAAAAAAAATTTAAATTACAAGGAAATATTCCCAAGCATTTGGAACTTTTGTATTCAAGTGACTATGTAAATGGATTTAAGAGTAGAGCAAAGTCCAGTTCCTCCCACAGCTGTTACAAGCCACCAGAAGTAGAGAGTTAAAGGGTCAGAGCCACAGCACTCCAACAAAACTCCTGTGACCCAGCAAAGATCATGTACAAAAAGAAAAGAGAAATAAGATCTGAGGTTAAGGTGGAATGAATTGTTGAGAGCAGCAAATGACACCACGTTGATATAAGATCTAATGACATTTTTAGTGTCAGTGTCACTGTTGCCACCTAAGAACAGGACAGAGACAGTTCTAAAACAAAACAAGTACTAAGTTAGAAATGACCTGTTAAGGTTGAATTTGGACAATGAGCAATCAAGAGCTGCTCCTGCTGCTTTTACAAAATCATGAAAGTTTTTGTCAAACCAGAACTACAGGGAATGGTCCACTGTGTGTGTGTGTGTGTGTGTGTGTGTGTGTGTGTTAAAGATGGAGTAATTAATTAGTGTGTATGCCAAGAGGCTGATTTCATATTTTGGCAAAGCAGGAAGGTTGGCTCTTATTATGAAATCAGTCATTTATAATATGAAGTTTCAGTTTCAATTTTCTCATATTCTCAGAAATGTTGCACCTCATTTTGCTGAAAACAAAGACAACAGCTACACTTTAGGCAGACTTAAAGTTACAAAAGTGGGCTTGTGCTGTCATATTGGCCTTTTCTGTTGTAGGAACCTACTGACCCACAGCTGAGTTCACATTGGAGCTAAATTTCGGTACTAGCAGTATTTGTCACAGTGATTGATTAACTGTAAGGATCGCTTCTCAAGCATTACCAACACGGTGTGTACACATACACTCAATGGTTTAGCGTGTAGTAATCTGATTATTCACGGAATCAGTGTGTTGTTTTCTTTTGTTTGCCAGAGCTGTTTTGTCTTTGTGGTGATGCATTGGGGTGTTTGTTTTCGTCACATGGTGGATCATTAGGAAATTTCATGGTTTGTTGTGATGGGTTGAAATATGCAGTTGCACAGTGTT
>NW_018127932.1:2246153-2254187 GCF_001952655.1 Monopterus albus | reverse complement strand
TCACCTGCGTGGGGAGACGACAGGGCAGTAGGATTCCATGTGCAGACGTCCTGTGTCCCTTGGATGGTAGGAACGAGGATTTTTTTCTTTCAGACTGGTATGACTGTTAAAATGGTTTCGAGTGGACATAAGCTCCAACTCGCGCCAACGCAAGCTTGCATAAAACTTTAAGAGTGCACTCAGGTTGATTTTGTGGTTAAAACATCATTTCAAGGGTTTAAAATATTATTTCATATTTGAACTGGGTAAATTTGTGGTATATGTTTGTTTAATTAATACACAACCTTGAACTGTGTTTAGTGTGTGTGTTTATTGTTTCTACACTGTGAAACAGTCCCTGGAAAAATTGTCCATTAGTTACAAGTAACAAAGTACATACGTATTCTGAGTTATTTGAAGTAATATCATTTCTGGGAAATCTCCAATTGATGTTTTAAAGGTGAGAATCATACTGAACCCTAGACAAAGTTTCTTACATTGGAGTGTCTGTTTTGCCAATTTGTTTTTTTGAGTTTAGAGGGGTATGCACTAAGTAGCTATTCCCTTACTATAACGAGCCGGGTGACAAAAGGGTTACAAGCGGTAAAACAGGGACTTCTGCAAGTCGACCACAGGCAAAGAAGAGAAGACGTCCAATTTCTACATGTTTGTGTTCCTGTTGTACCACAGCTGTTTGATAAACTACTCATTCAGTCTCCTTTACTGGCAGATTCTGTTGCCCACAATTAATGAGCAATGTCACTGCTGACTCTGGTCTCTGCTCAGTTGTGTGTGTGTGTGTGTGTGTGTGTGTGTGCGTGTGTGTGGAGTGCAGCTGTGCCCTCATGTACACAGGGACCACAGATCAATCATTCATCCATCCAGTTTCTGACAGTTCACATACAGACACACCCATGAAGAGGTCAACAATGGACAGGATGTAAATCACAAGCTCACGCAGAGTAAAATGACACGAGTTCACTAACCTTCACAGATTTCAGTGCTTTAACACATGAGAGCACCCGCGAATACATTTCTTAGCAAGTTATCTACACCTCTTTCAAACTACACAGCCTTTCTGGGTGAGCATAACAAACAGGAAAACTGTGGCATGAACAAGTTTGCCTTGTGACAATCATGAGGCCAACCTACCAGAAAGGTGCTGCTTTTCTCAAGGTGACTGGATTTACCCTCTGACACACTAAATCCACTCACATTAGCTGGGATTTTGATCTCCATTAATAGGTACTGTGTGCAAATACTGTAAGTTTCAGTGACACTAACATACTCCTGCCAACCTTTCCATTGCAACAGAATTAAAACTGTATAATGTGCTGATCAGTAAGTAGCCATTCTACATAAGGGTGATGAAAGTGCATGAAAACGTGATTAAATGTGTGATGGGACAGGAGGCTCTTCCTTTCTTTCTTTACTTCACTATCTCTCCTTCTCTCATGGTGCACTGTACTGTACCAGTAAATGAGTGCGATTAAAGGATCTTGCTGTGCTTCAGGACTTGTACTGAACACGGGGAGCGACGCCGCCGTCAGGGGAACGTCAGCTGGAGCTCTTTGTGTGAGCTGCATGTTATCAAGCCCAGCACTGTCATTTTTCTCTCAACGAGAGTGTCTGTGCGTGGGCAGTGGATCTGGCTGCTCAGAAGGGCCCGCTGGCTGGCGGAGTGCAGCTATGATCGCTGCGCCTGGGGCAGCCCCTTGGAACATCGGACCACTCTGGAAGATGCTTCGCTGGAGCTATAACAGAACAGGCATGCAGGAGGAAAAGACACAAAGGTGCTTTGAGAACAGCCAGAGCCATCGAAATGACTCAGCAGAAGCAGTAATGATCAGAGTAAACCACAGATGTGGTTCACTGGCTGTTCTTGCAGGAATAACTGAAGGTAGTTGAGGACCTTTCCACATGCTTGTGACTGAAAGAAATCATTTAGTTGTACAGTAAGTCAACTTGCTAGCTACAAATTTCTTCAAGGGTGCTCTGTCACTGGTAATATCTGACTGCAGCTCACACCGGTTGCACCAGTCTCTTCTTTATCTATAATTACAGCAACAACCAGCCTCTCATGTTTTACTACTAAAATAAGCTGCCAGGCACTACTGTCCATCCATCCATCCATTTTCCTCCGCTTATCCAGAACCGGGTCGGGGGGCAGCAGTCTAAGCAAAGACGCCAAGACTTCCCTCTCTCCAGACACTTCCTCCAGCTCCTCCTGGGGAATGCTGAGGCGTTTCCAGGCCAGCCGAGAGACATAGTCCATCCAGCGTGTCCTGGGTCTTCCCCAGGGCCTCCTCCCGGTCGGACATAAGCTCATTTCGGCCGCCTGTATCCAGGATCTTGTCCTTTCGGTCATGACCCAAAGCTCATGACCATAGCACTACTGCCATTATAAACAAATCAATGGAGCAGCAGCATCAGTATATACTGTACATAAGAGTAACATGAACCAAACGTGAAGAAAATCTTAACTGAAGAGTAAAAATGTTTCATGTTTTTTCCTGAAATACCAACAACACACTTCTGTTGCATCTACTGACCGACTGCCTGATCTGTAGGTGTCAACTGGAAATATTAGTGTTATTCTTCAATGGAGATGTCTCAAGCACATATAAACAACTGTGACAAAAAGAATGTCATATCTTGCTCCAGTCAATATATCCAAGACTTCTGGGAAATAAGGAGCTTCATAAAAGCTGTTTGTGTATCCAGTCACCTGCAGATTAATGAGATGCAGTAAAATGGCTTATAATTATTGTCTCATTACAAACTCAGGAAGAGGCCGCGTGAAATTTTTGGTACCTGTAGTTGTCAGATTGGCTGCGAATTTTCTGAAACGTTGATCATTTGGTGGTGATGTTAGATTTTCCTTAAAAATGCAGAGTAAGGTAAGAACATTTTAAGATTTTTAAAGGTTTTGTATGAAGTAATACAGGCTGATTTACAGGGAGTAGCTCTATGTTAGTGTGATAATCTGGCTTTGCAAAATCAAAGTGATTGCCCCAAACTAGTCAGACTAAGAGTATTTGAATTACTGTCTCAAATCTCTGGAACCACCAATTTAATGGTGAGTTACTGGTACAAAATGAAAGTGTACATTGCTTGTGTTTTCATATTTGAAATTCAAAAGCAAAGACCAGAGACAGCCCGGTTTTCAGCCGATGTCTCACTAAAGGAAAGGAATTATAAACATTGTGTTGGCCAGGTTCATTAAGATGGTTGCCTAAGAAAAAGAAAATCAGTTTATTGTCATTGCTTTATGGTTTAGTAAACAGGGCTGATTTAAAGTTACTATTACATGCAGTGGCAGAGATGCTGACTGCATGCTATTTTTGGCTTGTTTCAGTGGTTCAAAGAATGAAGTTGTAACAGTCTGGGGCCATAATCTATGATCTTCCTTTTGAACACCACTCTGCAAAGAGCCACAGCACAGCTAAAGATGAAACGAGTTGTTAGAGATCTATGAAGACCGATTTAAACAGCTGAAGAAGGGTTGCTGTAAATGAATGCTTCATTTGAAAGCTTTTCTGCTGGTGGTTTTCTCAAAGCCTGACCTCTGACCTTTTCTGTGACTTACTTTCTTTCTAGCCTGACCTCACTGCTTCAGTTAGCATTAGTTTCTCAGTATATCCTTTTCATCTGTCAATCTTTTGCTCTGTGTGGTATTTCTGCTGTGTTGTCTTCGACATTCACCCCAGTTCTTCTCTACACCTACGCCTATTGTTCCTGAGTGTGTCACACCTCAGCAGTGTACATCTGACCTGGTGGCCTCGTGCAGTGGGAGTGATGATGGGGAAAAGAGGGAGGGCGGTATTCAACAAGGGATTTAAAGTAGAAATAGTAAGAAATGAAAAAGTGCAGTAGGCTAAGGTGAGAGCAGGGAAGAATCAAAGTAGATAGATCAAATCTGTCATCAAGGTGAGATAAAGGGAGAAAGGGGAAACAAGAAGCATTACAGTGGAGTAATGAGAAACCCTGTCAGTGTACTGGACTGGAAAAATAGTGCACCATAATAAAGGCTTGTGGTTGATTGATGCTATTGTTACTTAGTCACTGTCAATGATTTTTGTCATTTGCACACTAAAGTGCTTTTGTATTATTGTTTTTTTTTCCTTTGTGGTGATAAGAGAGAAACAGGTACAAAGAAGTGGAATAAAGGAGATTAAAATCTGCATCTGTCGGAAAGACAAGGCAAAGGATTTACTGTGGGAAATTATACACAGATTTCCTGAGTCACTGCATGGCCTACACACACACAGTTTACACAGTCTACAGTGACATCGTTTCAGCTAAGGTCACTGCCCATATTTAATAATCTGAATCTGAGTATGTGAACATGCATCTGTGTCCATTGTGATGGTACATGACATTTGATATGTGCTATTAATGGGAATAGGTTATATCATCTAGACTACACACACACACACAACGCCACAGGCTAGAGTTTTTGAGCTGATTAACTTTGGCTCTTCACATTTGCCTTTAACCTAAGCAAAGGAACAACACACACACACACCAGATTGCATGACAGTGTGTGCTAACATTACATAATATGGTTAGTGTGTGTGTGTAGTGTGAAACTTTCATGTGTCACCATATAGAGTCTGAACCATCCTGACAAGAGACAATGATAATCATAAGGTTTCATACACACTCACTGTTACTGTGACAAACATTCCTCTATATTCCCATGTGCACAGTACACCCCAGATTATTATACATGTGCTTAACATGACACTTTCATACACACGTTTGGGTGCACAGGCTGAGACAAAGGTTTTAAAACTGATGTAGGCAACCAGCATGTTGCAAAGTTTAAGGCACTGGACCAAATTAAAACCATTAAATGTCTTCTTCTTCTTCTTCTTCTTCTTCTTCTTATTATTATTTTAGATAGGTTGAAACTATTCAATTACAACCGGTTAACACACCTAAGAAACTGTGTTCCAATGTGAATGTACCATAAACATCCTTTGTAAGAGTGAAGCCTTTTCAGTATGTGTTACGTCTATGTCCACAGGCCACCTCTGAGGAACACACACACCACAGTGCCGCATTAACTATGAACAATAATATCTTATCTAATAATCACTGGCAAACACAAGACGACTTATTTGATTACAATGACGATAAAGTAAAATTACTTTAGAAGATTAACTGGTATAATTTCAGCAAGGTATGTAAGGTATACCCTGGAAGCTTTGCCAAACTAGATAATCTTCTAAGGTTGTGGGTAATTTAGGAAATGATTATCTCCACAGTACAAAGGAAACTACTACAATAAAACTTTAACACAAGCAGGCAGCAGAAGCAAAAAAATAAATCTGCTGACCACTTCTTTCAAACACTGAAAATGACAGTCACTTGATGAAACTCTTACCCGGGAGGAATTTAATATCAAGAAACAAATATTTGAAAGTGCAAAGACCACAGACCAAGATCTCACTGACATCATGGGCAGAGTGACCTCAGAAAATAAAAGTGTGACTAATTCAGTAGCAGAGGAGTTTTGAGGTCAGTGGTGTCTGAGTGTTCATATGCTGCACCACCACCCACACAGTCAGACAAGCAATCAGCCATCTGGTCACTTTAACCTAAGACTTTTAGCTGTAACATGAAATCTACTTACACAGAATTAAAATGCTGGACAGTCCACTTCCATGCAAGGGTTCTTTAATGACAGACACGTCACTGGTGACTGATTTCACTCATGTTCAGTCAGTGTTAGTCAGACAGAGTGTGAATTCAGTTTTCCAGAGGCCAAGGGCTTTTCAGAATAATGTTGAGGAAAATCTATTGGCCATCCATGGAGGAAGTGATGTGGTTTACATTCCTGGTTTCTTTAGAATAATCGAAACAACAACAATCAGACTGCAACAACTGTGACTGGTTGCATTGCATTTTCTCATTCATGTCTCTCAATGACCGGACAAGCATGGAAAAGCCACCCTTCACCATCTCCTCCAACATCTTCTTTCTTATCTGCTTTGCAGTAATTTCAGTAAAATTACCTGCTCAACATCTGTTAGTTTTAACTCCAACATGATCTGCTCAGTTTCAGTTGCAGTTGTTCGTAAGTTTGTAAGTGTAAACAGACTCGACATAGTGGAATAGAAACCCCACTGCCAGCTAGTGTTGTGGCTGTGCAATTGCAGAGTGATGCAGACACACACTGGCACACAAGTATAAATACCCACAATGGTGCAGGCCACTTACGTACAGCACAGACTCTGCACAGATTCAATGCAAAGTCATAACTCAAGCTCTAGCATTAACCATTACAAGCACATCTGCTTACTTTTACAGAATATTGAACATAATGGTGTTGTGAGCTACATGGTTTCTGGTGCGATCTGTGACACACACAAAGACATACAGCAGATGTTGTCTGTCTCCCATGGTGTATAGCTCAATGCTATATCAAGGCTAAAGCTAAAAACATGTTAATCTATAGGGACTAGCATATGCGCTAACAGAACAAACAACAGCTGGCAAAAGCAAAAATGTGCTGCAAATGTGTGTATACTGTGAGTCATGATGGGGGTGGAAGATATCTTCCATAAATGGCTTGTGTGTTTCTGGTGTGTGTGTTTATCAGGGACAGGCTGTTTGAGCATTTCTGTGTGATGTATGAAGGGGTGACTGGCTCTGTCAGCTGTGAAAACGAATGTTGGTGCTTTCAGGCTTCCCACCGTGCGTAAAGTGAGCACAAAAATAGACTGATACAATCAATGAGTGTGTTTTTCAATATGTACGTATGTGTGGTGTATACTTTCAATGTGGAAAATGTTATATAGCTACACAGCAAAACTGCCTGCTGTGATATACTATATTGGCTGAGTGTAATGCGAATGGAGCATTTGTTGACATCACATATCATAATATAATTTGATCTGATCCAAATGTGGTTGTCATTTTATTTTATTTGTGAGACATCTGCATAAAGAAAGGTTTATTATTTTTATGAGATTTTAAAATGCTTTCTCCATCAGCATTGTTTGCCTCACAAATTCAGCCCTGCTCCTGTGATATTAACTGTTTTTAATAGCAGTAACAGCAAGTAAGAGCTGTGGTGGTGGATATTTAGGCTTAGAGCCAGCTGGGGGGCATCAAACTATTTTATTCTTCCTTCACCATCAACCATTTACTAAACTCAAGGATAGGTAAGGTTAGGAAAATTGTCTCGGAGGCAGTCAGACAGACTTGGAAAAAGGTAACATAAGTCTTTTCCAGTGTTTCTGCCTATGAACTGATGAATGTGTATCTGAATAAAACACTGCACTGTAAAAGTAAAAAATGGCTGCATGTTTTTAAAAGACAGGATTTTTCAATGGGCAAAAAAACTGCAGTCCTGTAGAAATCCTGTTGCAGTTTTTTATTTACAACATCATCATGTGGAAAAATTGTGCATGAAAGGTGTGAAGGAGGAGGCATATGTTTAAGCTGTCAAAAGCAGAAGGTTGTTGAGGATGATGGTGAATGCAGCAGCATCAGGACATGACGGTCTGAACAATGAAGTTTTGACACATTCAGAGCTTACTGTCATTGGTTGTTTTCCTTCAGTAAAACCGGGGCTGATCACTGAGACTGTAGCACTCGTCATTGTGGGGAAATATTCACAAGCAGGTTTCATATGTGCATTTGCTGAAAACTAATTAGTTGGCAAAAATGTTGCTACATTTAAAAAAAAGGTTCTAGTCCTCATCCTGTCGCTCTTGATCCAACAACACATGTGAGGGAGGTGTTGGTGGAGGCAAACAGATTAACATGGCAGCTACTTCTATATTCACATCTGGGAGTTAGGGCTCACTTGCTGAGCGTAAAACTATTTTAAGTTCTCAAGATTCTGAAAAGAACTTTTCAACATTCATCCATCCATCCATTTTCCTCCGCTTATCCGGGGCCGGGTCGCGGGGGCAGCAGTCTAAGCAAAGATGCCCAGACTTCCCTCTCTCCAGACACTTCCTCCAGCTCCTCCGGGGGAATGCCAAGGCGTTCCCAGGCCAGCTGAGAGACATAGTCCCTCCAGCGTGTCCTGGGTCT
>NW_018127932.1:2240308-2244948 GCF_001952655.1 Monopterus albus | reverse complement strand
GGGATGGAGGAGATCCTCGAAGTATTCCTTCCACCGTCCGACAATGTCCCCAGTTGAGGTCAACAGCTGCCCACCTCCACTGTAAACAGTTTTGGCATGGCACTGCTTCCCCCTCCTGAGGCGCCGGACGGTTTGCCAGAATCTCTTCGAGGCCAACTGATAGTCCTTCTCCATGGCCTCACCAAACGCTTCCCAGACCCGAGTTTTTGCCTCCGCAACCGCCTGGGCTGCAGCCCGCTTGGCCTGCCGGTACCCGTCAGCTGTCTCAGGAGTCCAACGAGCCAACCAGGCTCGAAAGGACTCCTTTTTCAGCTTGACGGCATCCCTTACTTCCTGTGTCCACCACCGGGTTCGGGGATTGCCACCACGACAGGCACCGAAGACCTTATGGCCACAGCTCCGAACGGCCGCATCGACAATGGAGGTGGAGAATATGGTCCACTCGGACTCAATATCTCCGGCCTACCCCTCAACATCTGAACTAAATCAATCTTCATGAATTGCATCAAAACAGATCAGTATCGATATCAGACCCTCAGACAATAGCCATCTAAAGCACCAATGTATTCATCTTATGTTCATCTGCGTGGTGGCTGATCAGTAAGCCTATCTCATACCTGTGAACCACAGTCCAGCTGTTACAGACTCCTAGGGTGGGCTAAGAGCGCCTATTCCATTCTGTGTAAAACCTCACGAGGGCAAACATTAGAGTCATGATTAGGTTCAAAATTGTTCTGTAAGCTCCTTTTTAAACATTTCTCCCTTTTTCCCTGCTTCTTCTCTGTGCTCACATGTCAGGGTGGTGGAAATAAAATGCAGTAGGCACCACAAACAAAAACTTTCAAATCCTTGACCTGAGTGATACATTTGAAGCTGAACTGCACAAAGAATACAGCACTGGAGGACCTCCTTCAGGATTCTTCACTGCTGTTGAGGCAGCCCAGTCCAACACGACTGACACCCCTCCTTCTCTCCAATTGTTCACTGAAGCTGTGGAGGGAGAAATATTCATAATTATTTCATGAGTATCCCTCAGGCCAAACCATAACCTTGGAGTTGCTGCTACCTCAGTCTCTAGTGAGTTTGACTCACTATGGACTCAGGGACTGTCACACATCTCACCTACTGTCTGAAAATGCTAACATGCTGCTTTTTCTGTGGCAGCGTTTACATGGAGTTTTGCGACCCAGAGACTCATGTTCAGACTAGAGCTCTTCATTTTGTGCAGATAGTTTAATTCACCCTTTTTTAGCTTTATATGAAGTAACTTGAAAGAAATGAAAATATAAATAATTGGAGATTTTTCTTGCACTTTAAATCTAAAGGTTTTGACTCACTGCTTTGTATACGTAAGGTGATTGATCTCTAAGCCCCACACCCAAGGAACCGTTCCATAAACCAGGTGATGAACATACACAAAACACTGACTAAAACAAAACCTCTGCATCACTGGGGCAAACTGGACACAGAACTAAAACCAAACCAAATTCTACAAAACTGGTCAGCAGCAAAAGTGGATAGAGAAATGACCAAAAAATGTGCATGTGACAGACCTAATCCAGCACAAGTACTGCAGCTGTGACTTTTCTTCATATTTTCCACTTCTCCTTAGACCTCAGTACACCGGACATTAGTTCAACTCATAACAGGAGCTGCCAAGAGGAAGATTATGGCTGCACTCAGAATTGCTGCCCTGTAGCCACAATACGCAGAGTCATGCCAGTGAAATGAACCCACACTGCCTTTTTTATATTATCTGGCCTTTATTAGAATGAGGATGAGTGTGTAGACATTTTTTTCTACTGAGTCCAAGTACATTGCTTTAGTATAAATTAAGCTTTAAAGATGAGATTTGGGGTTAAATTTGTCAACATTTGTACATATGCTAACTCTAACCCTAACATAAAATTAAACCATTTACTGGTACCTAATTATGATGTATAGATATAATGTTTAGATAAAAGCTCTTATATGAAGGTACAGAGCTCATCAGTTTCTTGCTTGTTCCAATTCTGTTTCCAGTTCTGCTCTTCTGTGGGATTCCACGTGTTCATGGACTCATGTCTACATTTGCAGAGCATCTGACCGTGAGTGCTTTATGAACATGGCACCTGCTCCAAAATGGCACCTATTAACTCCAATCAAATGTTCTTAGTGCAGAAAAGGAGTTCTCTTTTCTCTTTTTGATTTTTGGCAACTCTGAACTCATCATAAATGTGTGGCATGCACGTTTTCTAGTATACATTCTAGCCCCTATATAGGGGCTATAGGTTTCTCTGTAAATTTCATTCTCACCACACTCCTTACATTTTTTTTTTGTTTTTTTTTTTATAATTGGTTATTCTGGAGGAAATGGCCATTGACAAAAACTTTGCAGCATTGATACCTTCCTGGCAGTCAATATTACAGGCTTTCACCCCTCTAGAAAGGCTGTGAAGCTGATGGAAAGGTTACCTGAAAAAATTATTGTGGCATGATTATCCCCTTTGTCCTGCTGTGTAAGGTGGAAGAGACAGCTCCGGGTCTTGACATGTGTGCCTGCTCACAGCAGAAGGTAACTTTTCCCTCACCAGCTTTCATTTTATGTGTGAAGTGTATATGCATCATTACATGCAAACAAAAGTGAGTGTGTTATTTAAATAAATAGGTCTTTAACTGTAAAGGACATATTTCATGGAATGCAGAGAATAAACTTCAGCCAAAAGGGCAGATGTGAAATCTGCAGATGCAGTAAGTAATATAAGAAAACTGCTTTTAGTGAACGTACACGGTGCTGCATGGGCATACTGTATGTGATACATGGATGGAGGGCGTCACACACAAACATGCACAGCACTCAAATGAACACAAAGCAATGAAGTGACAGCATATTGTGTAAGTAGAGGTAGATAATACTCTCTCAGACTCCAAACAAGAAACTGCTCTCTGCTTTAAAATGAATTGTCTGGTTTGTCCCACTATAGAAATAAGAGGCTTATTGTTTTCATTATATTTATATATTTTTTTTGTATTACGCCTTTGTTGTCATGGGGGAGTTGCTGCCAGTTATTGTTTGATGCACTCATGCATGCATATATTCTCTATTAAAGTTAATAGCATTTCATTATTACAGATTACACACAAATGTCTTAGTCATTTTACAAAAAGCTAAACTTTATTTTGTTAGTGAGCTATTGTAAGTTCTAAAGGACTATTCCCTATTGCTGTGGGGACAGGAATAAGCTATAGAAGATCCCTGGGACACAAGAATTCCCAGCTGGGATTGGCTCCAGACCCCCGTAACCCTATTCCAGAATAAGTGGTATAGATAACGGATGGAACTTCAGCTTCTCCATTAAACATGATTGCCTGACTTACTGTACAGAGTTTGGTGTTCAAGGTAAAGTGAAACTGCATCTCACGTAACCCATTATGACGGTAAACAAACTGCCACAAAAGCGACTAAACTGAACATAAAACCACAGATTCAGTAAACTCAGATTAAAAAAGGACATTTTCAAGAAAAAAAAAAGCTTTCTCAGTGAAATGGAGTAAAATGAAGAGGTGTACTGTAGCCTAACCATGCACAGCAAAATGAGCCTGGATCTTTGGGAAAACAAGGCTTTTAAGATGTCACCACTTCTCTAAATGAGGAACCCCACCCACCAGCCCACAGAGCCCTCTGAGCCAACGTCCTAAAGCGTAATTTAAAGGGACTAAAAGTACCACTTTTATTGCTTTAGAGATGGAATGACTGTGATTTGTCTGAGAGGTCTGTTGAGCAGTGGCACTGACTCCACCATTTTTCTCACCAGATGATGAGATTCTGCGTTTTATAAGTCATGGTGTGCTGTCAAAACACAACAATTTTCAAGGGCCAAAAGTGCCTTGCAACTATCAACTAAAATGTTCAAAATGCTCAGCTGCTGTTCAGCTGTTTGGGAAATTGCGTAGTATGATATGCCAATGTGTTTATCTGTGGGAAATTAAAACAACTTCAACTGTCATAAACTGCAGAGATAACAGAAGCACATGTTTCATTTTTGTTAATGGCACTCAATGAGTGTTAAATGATTCATTCATATAAATTTAATAACTGACTATGGCTGCATGTGTACAGATGTTTTTCTAACACTTAATGGTTTTCTGTCAATGAAGAAACATTATTAGATCATGGGAGATGGGAAATACTAGCAGGGAGGCTGTTTGAGAAGTAAAAGAGGAACAATAATGACATCCAATATGTCCCAAAGTCACAAAGTGCTCTAAATAATGTTTCTGGGAAAATCCCACACTGCTTGAACATACTGTAGTTTCCCTTGGCCTCTTGTGAATTCAAAGCCTTTGTTAGGATGGCTCGAACACGGAAGTGAGCGAGTCACAAAAATTGACGGACCCAGGTGGCTGACTTCGATGCAAGTGTAACAACTACCTACACACTTCTCCATCAGGCGTTGAAAGGTGCTTGGGGCATTAGTGACTCCCTGTGGCATCCTATTAAACTCATAGAAGCCAAGGGGACACACAAAGGCTGTCTTAAGTTTGTCTTCTTCAGCTACTTCCACCTGATAGTATCCTGACTTCAGGTCCATGACTGAAAACCATTTAGCTCCACTGAGAGCAGTAAATGTCTCTTCAATATTTGGGAGGGCATATGCATC
>NW_018127932.1:2217600-2233477 GCF_001952655.1 Monopterus albus | reverse complement strand
ATGCCTCGGCCGCTTCTCCCTCGGTCATGTCACTATCACAAGCTGTGGATTACATCATCGCTTTCCGCACTGCCGCTGCAGCCAGCGAGTACAACGAGCCGGTGTTTTGTCAGATTTTGCTACCTATCAAGACGTGCTACCCACCATTCACAAAGTGGTTAGGGTTAGGGGGATGGATCGGGGTGGGGTTAGTCAGTCCATAACTGCGCATGCGCAGAACCTAATGCGCATGCGCAGACAGTTTGGGTATGGAATAATGACGGGTATGAAGATTCGACAGAACAACGGGCTGCGGACACTGGGACTCACTCCTTGACTGGTCGAGATGGATGGGACTGAAGAGGAACAGAAATTGTACATACGGTAAGTAGTAGACTGTGCATCGACCTGCAGGGTGGTGATGATGCAGAGCGGAGGATGTCCGTGGTCCGAAGGAGCGACTGAGGCGAGGAGGGAATGAATAAAAAGCAGCTGGAGAGAAGGAGACAAAATAACTAACACAGATCAGAAGGAACAACGGGGAACAAACGAGCCTGAGAAATGCTAGAAAGAACTGGCAGGGGCGTGAACGAAGAGCAGGGGCTAAATAGGGAGAAACTAATCAGGTGCAGCTGGTGGTAATCCGGGGGTAAGAAGCAGGTGTAAGGGATAAGGTAATCAGGGTAAGGGAGTGAAAACAGAGAGAGGGGAGTGAGAAAGTAGGTGCAGCCGGGCAAACCTGACAGCCTTCTATTTATAGTGAGGAAAGCCATATCAATCAACAGTATGATCAAGTCTTGAAGTGATGCATATCCAAACAAAACAAGACATTTACGTAGTACGAGAGAATGAATCCTTCTCCTTCACTGAAGTTTTAATACTTGGCTACACATAAACAGTAATTGTACTTCCTTATATCCTGAAGTTCATGATCTATATGCTTAGATCTACATTAAGAAGCACACGCCTCAACATAACTGCACACATATATACTCTCTGAACAAAAGCTAAAGATTAAAATACAAAAATTCTTAAAGTTCTACAAAAGGTCAGCTCACCAGAAGACCTGTTGTCTGTCAAAGTATGATTTAATGTAAGCTTTTAATGGTACCAGGTACAGACACTTGATTCTTCCCTTTATAGTTGCACCAAGTTCAGAAAGTACCAAGCTTTCAGATTGGTGTTGATTCACAAACAGCCATTCAAGCATTAAACAGCAGTGCAAAGGGTCAGGCTCCATTGTTTGACAAAGAGACACATCAGGTGGTGGAGGAAACTTTGCTTTTTACTTATCAAGTGCTACAGTTTGTGACTGTGACACTTTATTAGATGGTGAGAAAAAGAAATGGAGAGGGATGTTATTATTTCATGTCCATCTTTCCCGCTTTCATTTTTATTTGACAAAAAGTTATAGAATTTGTCACCATTTTCTCTCCAAATGTTTCTTTATTTGTTGTAGTCTGTTGTCAACAGATAGTTCTCATCAAATTTTGATGGAATTAACACTGACTATATAAACTCTGAATGATGTAGCAGCCAAAAAATCTGATAATGTTCTCAGTAGTTAGTAGAGACCAAAAATAGACCATAGGCTTGAAGGAGATGGGTGAATGTGTTTCAGTTTCCCCTAGGTGGCCAAAGAAATCAGCTAATGCAGTAAGAACACTAATACAACAATATTTGATTGGGGATGGATGTTAAGGAGATTGGAGCAGGGATCCTCCTACTGTGAGGCAACAGCTACTGGCCTACCATGGCACCGAGGGAAATTATTCTGCGCTTGCACAGACCTTCCTGGGGAGATCTGTATTCAGCCAAACACCTGTGAGAGCCAGATAGTGTTGTAAAAAGAAGCAAGTTCCGAGGAGGAAATGAACCATCCCTCACTCTGACAATAATTGTACAAACAGTAAATCTTGCCGCTTTATTCACTCCGTCAGCAGCAGCGTGTGTTTACTTATTTGCACGTTTATTTGAAGTAAGATTCAGTCTACAGTTTTAGGGCTCATGTCTCATATCTTTATGTTTTTAAATAAAGGATGCTTGCATGCACTAAGTAAAGTTCCAACAATGCTCCACAACTTTCGCTGGAGCAATGCACAGGCATGTTGCATGGTAATTACCATCATCACACTACAGTGAAGACAGCCTAAGTGGCGGCAAATATAACCTCAGCAGGTTTTCTGAATAGTTACATACAATAAATCTTGTAGTCCAAAGAATTCTTCTTCTTGAATTCTGCAGATACAATAACTAAAAAGGTGATCTCGCTATTAGTAGCTTCTACAGGAGTCTGTGCTGATGATGCTTCACACTATCTTCTGACCTCTGGCCTTACAGAAGACAGTGTCAGCTTTCTGTAAAAGGGCATTTAACACCAGTTTTTGCCAGTTTCAGAGGCATATCTTAGCTTTCACTGGCATTCTGGTTTGATTTCTAAAATTATATCATCATAATTTTCTCTTTCCTCTTTTATCTTAATGTTAATAATAGACTTTCTTATCCAAACTATCTCAATGTCTGTCTCTGTCTTCTTTGTCTCTGACCATGTTGCTATGTTTTTGTTGTTGTTTTTATTTTTTTTATGCCTGGCTGCAGTCTAAATGATTTTCTCTTTATTTCTCTCATATACTGCCTTACACCTTCCCATCTCTTTCCTATCAGCACACTATAGCCTCAGGAGAGGTGGTCTGTCAGGCAAGTGGGGTTGCTTTAAGACAAATGGCAGGATGGAGGAAAGAGCAGGCTGACGAGATGACAGCTCTGAATAGCCCTCCTGAAATCATTGTTATCCTAGTGAAGAGGTTTGTTTGCCTGTGATGCTTACAGCTCTATTGTCTGGAGCATTAGTTCTCAGTAGGGTCTCCCATGACAAATTTGTCCTGGGCGAGAGCAAAGCAAAGAATGATTCTTTTTTTTTTTGGAAAAGCCTGACAACAAGGCCTCATTCTATAAGGAAACAAGCCCCCTCTTCTGGAGCCAGACCCTGGAGGTGGAGAGGGATGTCAAGCTGAGTAGACATACTGTTATTGAGTGACAAGGGTTTGGTCCAATCTCCTTGTTAGAGGGGAACCTCTTTTCCAAAGCTGTCGAGAGTAAGAGGCACTACATGGCAAACCTTCAGCTGGCCGCTGCTGGTAGAGTTTGACTCAATGAATGGGAGGATTGCCTCTGTCAGGCCATAGTGTGTCAGATATGGCATGCATGGACACAAGGGTCAGACAGGCGTATGAGCATCAGAATATCAGACAGAACACCTGCAAACCGCTGGTGTTATGGCATGGGCACTTTGCTCGCTGCCCAGGCAAGTCGGCCCTGAAGGTGGCACGAGTACATAATCCTGTGTAGTTAGCTGCAACAGCTACACCAGGCAGCTGTATTTTGTATTTGTTTTCCTTCTGAGTCAGAGATAAATGTGAAAAATGACGACTAAAAATCATGTTTATTCCGAGCTCTCTGAGGCTAACGTGATTTCCCTGTGGACAACCATTTTATCATGAGTTCTCCTTTCTCCAAATCTCAACAGCAGAGGTAGTGATGGCATGCACTTTTACTGGAAATACAGCAGATTAAAGACAACAAGGTTATCCTTTAAGGGGATGTTGAGAACCACTGGTGTAGAGAAATGTGATGAGAGAGCTCTGGAAACAGCATGCTGTAAACAAGTGAAAAGAAGTGTCCTGCTGTATAGATGGATGAAGGGATAAGGTGGGCAGTAACAGAAGCTTGTGTGTGTGTGTGTGAGAGAGGGAGAGAGAAAGAGAGAGAGAACTAAAACATCCAATTCCACTAAGTGCTGCTAGCTGGACACTGATTTCTCATCTGAAGCATAAAGATGGAGAAGGACAAGAATACAGTTTACTGGCTAATGAGTCCACACACACACACACACACACACTCCTCACTAGTAGAAGATATTTTATATATAGTGAGCAACATTGAGATTCAGTGCACACAACTACCTACTGTACCATTAATATATGAGTAGTAGCACATTTTGAGGGGCATGGCAGCAGAGTTACACCCTCTTGGAAAAACCGATCAGGTAGAAACACTGTCTCACAAAGGTACCACAGCATATGCCATGCAGCCTTTGCCTGGCCAAAGGTATGTTAGAAGCAACAATAACTGCACTTCATAAGCAAATTTCTTCCTCAGAGATCAGAAAAAATACAAAGATATACATAAAGACAAAATGCAATTTGGAAATAATTACATAGAAAACAAATAAAGGAATGAATGAAAAAGTTAACTTTAGTTCAATTATACAGCTAAGCACGAGTGCAAGAACTGTAAAAGGAAAATATAAAAAGTATAAACACAAGAAATGCAGATGGTATCTGCAAGGACGTCTGTGTGGGAGATCAGAGATAACTTTAATTCTTCAGACAGATGTGATGAGTTGGAAACTCGGTATTGTGCCTCATTATGAGGCTCCTTCCTTCATGTTGAGACTGTCACATTGATCAAATGAGCATGTCTGGATTCATTAATTCCACTCAGAGACAATGTGTGGGCAGTAATGTTAGTTCTGCTGAGGAATTCTGGTACATTTGTTATGTCACTCTGGATAAGGACAATAATCTATAAAATGTAATTTTAATATGCAATAGTCACAAATGCAATTCATCAGATTTGGCTTTCAAATCATTATATTGCAAATGCTATAGACATTCTTGCTGCATTAACAACAAAAGTAAAATATTTCAAGGTATCAAGAGTTTCCCAAGGGCCTATCAGTGTGTCAAGATGCAGTCAGGGAATGAAAATCATGAAGCATACATGCATGTTTGTTGAGATCAGCTGGGGAAAGGGGATGTAAGTGTGACAGGTTCAATATGGCTAACAATTGGTAGTTAGAAAAGAAATGACTGAGACTTAGAACTACAGCAGGCTATGTGAAGGGATATGAGGCCAATAAAAGTGTGACAGCATCCAGAGTTTAGTCACAGATAATATGTCACATTGTTAGCATGGTGGATTTGTGAAGCAACTGCAAAACCTCTTGAATAAAAATCGTAACTGTTGTACAAAATCAGTGACTCATTCAAGGTTGTCCAGTGATAATGCAGTCAAAGAAGTTCATGTTCAGTAATGAATTCCCTCTGCGCTCTACTTACAAGAAGCAGCATCTGTGCTCGCCGTGTTCAGTGAGATGCCATGTTAGGGTGACAGCAATCACTCTGACATCTACAATGACATTTTAAAATGCCACAATGTGCCACAGTTTGTTGCATCAGTTATTTAACTATTTTCATACTCGGTTTCCCCTCTGGTTCAACATATTTGAACACTAACCCAAATCCCAATCTGTCTGTACAGTATGTACATCCTCCCTCCGTGTTTCTGGGTCACTGTCTTCGTTTGAATCTCAGTCCCTCCTTCTACAAACTGCTCCATTTCTCCACCACTCATTCTTCCCTCTCTCTGTGCTCTTCATTTATTCAGATTGATGTATTAGCTATACATACTGCTGCAATGTATACATACAGTAGTGTACTAAGTGATGGCAGCGCTGGCAAAAATATCACTAAAACTACATCCTGGAGTGTTTGTAACATCATAGGTGTCGACTTAAGTTCAGTCTCTGTGTAAGGATTCCGGCCCAGAAACAGCCAATGCAGAGCAATAAATAAAATTAAACCATTTTCTTGACAACTGGGCAGTTTTTTAAAAAAGCATTCATTTTAATTTGGTCCAGAGAACCTTCATTGCAGTCTAAAAGCTTTTTAATTAAAATCCTTTACTGTTACTTTGCTTAAGTAAGAGATGGATTGGTATGGTTTGCATTCTTGAGGAAATCCAGTTGGTTTCCATTGTACAAGGCATGCCCAATTGATCCAGCGAATCCACCCTGGTTAGTAGAGAAGATCTTTGGTCAGAATTTGACCTGCTCAGAATAAACAATGAAGTGTTGGTCGGTATTTGTTGGAAGACAGTACAGTGTCACGTGAAGCAGTTTTCTTTGAATCACATGTGATTGTGCTAGCAACTGCCACACTAACTTCACAAATGAAGTGTGGCACATTTAATCAGCCAATGTCTGCATAGAAGATGGTGGCTATGAATGAGAGATCACAGTTTCAGTATGCTTTATCTTCTCCCTGCTTCCCCTTTTAATTCAAAAACAGAAAGCCCATATGTTACTGCTTCCTCTTTCTGTCCTCAGAGCGTGAGGTAGATAGAAACAGATGAGAAAGGAGCTGGAGAGAAAGACTTGGATGGGAAAGAGAAAGAAATCATATCTAAAGCATTTTAAGAGTAAGATAAAGTTGATCAGGGGTAAATGAAAGGAAGGAAGGAAAATGGACAAGTCAGAAAACCATGGTGCAAAACAAGAGTTTTAGTAGGAGGTAACAGGAGGAAAGAAGAGAATAATTGGAACAAAAGGAAATAGGGTACAGAGACAGAGAGAGAGTGAGAGAGAGGGGACAGCAGGGGATGAAAATGACAAAAAAGAGGGAAAGGGAGGTGAACGATAAGTAAAGATTTTGGCTTTTGCAAGTTTAAGCTAAAGCTCTGAATCAGCATGTTTCTGCTGATTACACACACACACACACACACACACACACACCTTCTCTCTCTCATCAAAAACCTTTTCTGTATGCACACACACCCATTTACCCAAACTGTTAAACCTACACACACACACACACACACCTTTTGGCTTAGTGTTGCAGTCCAGAAGCAATAGGCAGAACCAGAGACAGATTTCCAGTGAAGTCACTTTTAAAGCCTGAGAGCAGCTAAAACCTGCTATAATTAGCTTTCTTCCTCCACAAAGTGGCTTTATTGCTCTAAGAGCTGAGCAGTCTTTTGTGTGTGTCTGCGTTCACACTTATGAATCTTTCATTTGCATTCTATGCAGTTAATTGTCCTCAAGAGGAAATTATTTTTCACAGCTATAGCACATAAAAACAAACATTGCAACTCTCATTTACAATAAACAGCAACTATAAATCAACAGTATAGAAGAACAATAACAGCAAAAAAAAAGGAGTGGAGTGATGGTTTTGGAACAAAGCTTTTTTAAATGATAAATTGCCAGCAAATCACAGAACTAGAAACTGCTGCACACTGGTCTCACCCCGGTCTGTGACATCACCAGGTGCTTTCCATCTGTGGTGACATCGCATCTGTGCATTAACAATTATTTAACAAATCAGGAAGGGGTTCACAAAGCTCAGCCAGGAGCTACGCAATCCTGGCCACTTTCACAACCGAGAAATGTCCCTGATTATCATCAGTCTTAAGATCAGAGAAGAGCAATCCTGCTACACGGTGTTACAACTGTCTGTCTCGTTTGATCAAGTGAACAAAATGAATAACATGAGAAGGTCATTAACACACTCCTGATCAGCATCCTTGTGTCCGCTGCATACACTTTTATGATGAACTTCAACCTGTCATTTGCTGAATATTGCTGCAATAATGTGGATGTGTTTATATATGGATGGATGTAACTACTTACATCCTTAATTCCTGCAGTGATTAATATTCTTGTTCTCATGAATAATAAAGCTGACTTACAGCTAAGTGCACCCTCTTGTGGAGAATGTGCAGCTTGCTCAATGCACGTTTGTGAATGTGGGAGGTTCATTCATCCTGTAGCCATCCTGCCCTCATCTCTTCATGAGACCAGCAACCCCCTCTCATCTTTCCTCCCTCCCTCTCTTGCCTCTGTATCTCTCATTCATCACATTAAGCTCCAGTGACAGGGGGCTGCTCCTCGGTGGCAGTCTGCTTAGTAGAGCCTGACACGCACTGCCTTGGAGACGGCTTCACAAAACAAAAGTGAGAGAGGAGAGAGAGGACATGTAAATGAGGGAGGTGAGGTGAGAGAGACAGAGAGCAGAAAAGAAAGACAACAAAGACAGAGGTCACATGCTCTCTCTCCCAGTGGAGGTGTAATTGTCCAACATGTTCCACTTTGTGGGTGCTTGTGTGCGTGTGTGTTGGATGACCTTGTGAATGATGGCCTGGAATCTGTGTGCTTGTTTTGTTGTTTTAATGGTGATTTAACATTACAATAAATATGTGTGCAGACATCTTTTTTCTGTAATGGTGAACATATTGCCAACTGTAATTCAAAAGGAGCGACTCACAAATTGCTTACTTTGAAATATAAAAATATAATATATTTGGTTTTCCTTTTTACATTTTCAGATGTCTGTCAAACTCCCTTTTGCTCAGTAAGAGGGCACAAGGACTGAATGAAGCATTTGTCTGTTATGCAAATGCATTCAGACATGTATTCACCCTTACACACGTCCTCACAGCCACACAAAGTCACATTTGTTATATTTTACTGAAGAAATACTTCTATTTGAATGGACTTACTTTAATATATGTTTGCTTATAGGGTGGAGAGCCATGGGAAATATGATTCTGATCAGGGAAAACAATGAAACATGCTGCAAACAAAACTGCACTATGCAGTCAGGCATTTACTTGTTGAATGTTGAGGACTAGATAGCCCAGAAATCCTAATGTAACAAATATATATTCATGTATACTGGCCACTTTAGTCTGTTTACACTGGAGAGATGTGAGTAAAGTCTATCTGCATGCAACTTTAGGGTGGGAGAATTTGTCAAGAGTTTGCATTAAACTGCATGAACTAATAAGAATGAAAAGGTAGAGGCTTAACCAGCCAGAATATGTGTAAACACCTTTTAATTTGTAATCAAATAGTACATGACAAAAATCTGCCCTATTCAACTGAACTCAGATCAGAAGGAGTTCAGGGCAATTATTCATAAGGACCCATCGCTTCAGAATTTTCCAGTGTGAATGGAGTGCCAACTTCAGATTATTTGAAGTGACAATCTCCCCTTCATTCAGTGCAGCCAGGGCTGTTAACAGCTGTTATCTGTGATTTCATTTGTCAGGGACAGTCAGGTTTAGCTCCCACCGCTCAGTGACTCTAGGTGAAAGTCTGTATTACTTTTACAAAGTTTAAACTTGACTACTGCTAACATTTTATGTTCCGGCATATGTGTTTTTATTCAAGGACCTCTCTGCATATCTGCACAGAAGCACCAGATGTCCCTCTGCAGGCAGAGGAGGCCTTGGAGGTCTTACAAATCTATTTTAATTTGGTACCAGAGGATAAGAGCTAAGGCCCTGAACTTGCTGATGAAGCAGTGGAGCAGTGCACATAGTAGGCACACTTTTACAGTACAGATGTGCCACAAACAGGTAAAGTGAAACAGTCAGTTTGGAAGACTTTGATTTTACACATTAGCACCAGGTTTGTCGATGGAACTAGCTTTTTTTTATCTACAAGAAAACTGAACGGCAAAAAAGACAATAACAGGCTAATTCAGAGCAGCAAGAACCAAACAAATTCAGTGCTTGTGAAGGAAATTGCTAATAATTTTCCTATCTGAAAGTACAACAGCTTGAATATTAGAAGGCATTGTTTATCACCTTGTGTCTGGTTGGAATGAAAACCAGCAGATGTGACCTGACATACCGCTGACTTCTTGTTACACACCGCAGTTTAAATCAGACAAATTAATTTTTGTTGATTGGAATCGAGTTGTATTCCCTTTGCCAATGACAACAATAGCCTGACTTGATTTAACAAAGATGCAAAACAGTCCAGGAATATTGTTACAGTATGCACAACAGTACAAGCCCTTTGAAGATGTCTGCTACTTCACTATTAGCACATATTAGCATATAAATAATTTGTTTCTCCACACAGACATTATACAATGCTTCACATATCTGGATGTGGGAGTTAATGAACATCAAACAGGAGCATGTGCAACATCTCATTGTGGGAAGGAATAAACTGAGATGTTCTACATTCAGTACAAAAGCTTAGCGCAACAATACATAACACGCATAAGTTCTTGTTGTCAGTTCCAACTGAAATTTGGGCCCATTTGTCTCAGACAGTATCCAAATGAAATTAAATACAATCATATAAACTGGTCTTATGGTCAACGCCATAGTTAAGAGGACCTTGCCATGAATATCAGCTGTGTATGTATCCTATGTAATCAGAATGCATCATGCTTTAATTATAGTCCAAATAATGGTGTTTACGCATTTTCTTTTTACTTTGCAATACGAGTGATAGTGGGAAGATCCGTCTTGCTTCATTACTGAACTTGGGTCTTTTCCATGCAATCACAATGTGTTTCATTCATTGTAATAGAGAGTTAGGGTTGCAGAAAACTAGCTTGCAGTGGAAATGGCTTTGCTAAATATGTGCTATTAAAACAAAAAAAAGATAGGTGTTTATTTCAACATGCACCAACAATCTCTGACATCAGAAACCTTTAGGAACGACCAAGCCGACCAATCACACATCTCACAATCTCCATGGGTTCCCTCTGTAAAGTCTGTAAGCCTGACATATATTCACAGTACATTTTTGAGGAAGCACACCTCAGTTACAGAGCAGTTTGGTGTAGCTTTGGACCCTCACATGCAGACTGTGTGCAGCTGCTATGAGCACGGCCTAACTCCTTAAACACTAAAGGGGAAAAATTAAGCTCAAGATGCCTGATATAATTAAGCAGGGCTGTAAGTATACATTTAGGCAGGTAGGTTTGACAGACAGCACTTAATACAGAAAACAGAAGACTAATCTGAACCAGAAGAAACACCAGGTCTGGATGTGATCACAGTAGACAGAATATGGCATAAAGCTGCTGAATGAAGCCTCTGAACACAAGTAAAACACAGCCTGGCAAAATCGTGGATACACGGAGAAACATGAAGGCAAAGACAAGATTGCAGGGCTGGAGAGCTGAGAAGACACACTGGGCACTTTGTCACGGACAAACTGGCAAAGAGTCAACGCAAGCTGCACAGATAGAATGCAGGTGAGTGTGGGCAGAGGAAATGACAAGAGTCTGAACGGTGAACAAAGACATCAGCATCTAACATGACAGGAAAACAAGGGGCAGAGACTGTGACAGCTAACGTGCAGCACCAGTACTGCAAATAAATTAATAACAAAAATTAATGTAATGTGTCTTTCCCTTACCAGGCAGGTTTCTTTGCCAAACTTTGATTACACTCTGTGGAGGCAAATCTCCCTCAGGTTCACATTTTGGGGTTGATTGTGATTTGTCTTTTAATACACATAAGTTCTGACATTGATCGTTACACATGCTGTTACTGTCCCAGCTGCCTGACCCCTAATATTATCTGAGAAAAAGCCTTTTGGATCTCATGCTGTTTGTGCAGAAGGTGATTCTGAAAGGAACAGAGTGTTTCAAATATTTTTCAGTTCATAAAAACAACTCAGTGCACAGGAAGGCTACCCCCCCAGCATACCACCTATCTTTGTGCATTTGCACACATACACTAGCAAACAAACAATGCTCCCTTCAGTCCTGAGCAGCAGTAAAGTGCATTTGTCAGAAAGAAGAAGAAGAAAAGAAAACAACAACAAACACAAATATGGTGTGACCATAGAAGGTGGAGACTTAATGGACTCCAGCAATAGGTGAGAAATTGTCGTGTTGCAGCCCTTCTGTGTTATATCAACACACACAACACACACACCCACTGCTACACCACATACTGCAAGTTTGGAACACCTGCGCACACGAGCCAGTGGCATACAGGCTTTTATACCCATGTGAAGACAAACTCACACATACAGTATATATCCACACAGTACAACAGTACAGCAGCCATTTTGTCCATCACATTACCTGCCTTTAATTTGGTGGTGCACAGAATAACAGTGAATGAAACAAACCACAGAAGGACAGGAGGATTTTCAAAATGAAAAAGAAAATACTTCTAGCCACTGATGTTCAGCAATAATACAGGAAGAAATTTATTGCACAGTAGGAGCGAGAGAACGACCAATTTCTACACCCACAGTAGCAGAAATAGATGTGATATCTGGTTGTACTTTGACAAGTGCTCAGACTTTTTCTCAGTAGGAAGGAACACTGGTCACATACAATAGCAGCTACCTTCCAAATGCATGAAGTTTAAACATGTTTTCTGAACACTGTCAATTAAAGTCTTGGATGCATTGTACCGTTTTGTAGCATGTATTTCATTATATGGTGGATAATCTCAGTTAGCAGTTCCTGTTTGCACTGACATGCAGATGACAACCAACTGGATTACACTGATAGTGAAGAAAATGTCTATATCCCTTAAATTATGAGCATTATGATTTCTAAGTGGGTTTATGTTCATTAACCACTATGGACACTGTCACTGAAAAGACTGGGTTGTGCTGATTTTACTAAAATGTGTAGGATGTCTGTATTTATTACTGACTTACAAATCTGAACATAAGGTGTAATTTTCATAAGGTAAACTACATCAATTAAGTTCAGAAGGTTAAAAAAGCATGCCTTTTAGTTGTGAGAAGCTTAAGAAAAGCCGATATACTGCTCGATAATCTCACTGATGTAAATGAATGGTCACCGACACCATGAATAATTCAGCTGATTGAGCTGTCATTTCATCACATTTTCTCTAGATGCCAATCAAACTAACGTGCACACACACCTCATCATGTACTATTCATAAGCCTATTAACTTCTCATTTTTCACAGCGACAAGAAACTGTTTGGAAGTAAAGAAGATGTGCTGCTTCAAAATGAGACCGCTGCCATTTAAAAATAATGAGGTAATGACTCCACAAAAGGAGAATTTGAAAGAAAAGAATCATAGAAAGTATAGGAACAACTAAAAAAGGAATCAAAAGAGAGGTACGGTGCAAGGAAAGTGGGATAAAAACATTAAGGAGATGCAATAGTAAATAAACAAAGAAGATGGTTATTAGAGAAATGGAAGAGTGAAAATGAGGGTGGTGTAAGTGAAGCACTGTAAACAGTAAGGCCAACAAAATGAGAAAAAGGAGGAAAGGAAAGCTAGGGATGAAATGGGAATGAAAGGATGAAAATGAATAAACCACAGTAATATTTACTAACATTTATTTCCGTTAGCATTTTGAAGCCTTAAAGTGTCAACTTCTCAGACATCATGATGAAAGGATGAAAAACGCCTGGGAGACGAGGAAACCTTTACACACAGTTTGCAAAGGACAAAAATAGTGGTAACACAAAAAAAGCATCAAATTTTAAAGGGTATAACTATAAATCAAAGGTTTGATAAAAGTGAATCATTTTAAATCAGCTCGTGTGCTGACACCCTTTCCATATTTTTAATCCCAAAGTGTTTACTCTATCTAGTCTTACATGTCAGAGGAGTCAGACTGAATACTGAACACATCTTTATCACAGCAGGGAGAGAAACAGGGGAAAGGAAGGAAGAGAAACATATTCATACAGTTTGCTCATGATTAAAACAAATTATAATTTAATAATTAGGTCTTTTGTACTTTGTTTCTTTCCATATTCAGACAAATGTTTGAATCCAGATGCTCTCATTTTCTATGGTGGTCTGACTCAGCAAACACAGCTGCGGCCACACTGGGATTTGTTCCTCACTGAGCTGATATCACATAGTGGGATCTACTAAGAAACTGCAGCTCATTTTTTGTCACTAAACAGTGAAAGTGTGTTCATATTTACTAAGGAGCTGCAGTGGGCCTTTACCCCAGAAAAATAGCAGCAAAGCAGGAACTGGCATGTTTGGTCTCATGCAAGATGCATTTTAAGGCACTGTCAAGGATGGCAAAATCAGGGAGGAGGGAATGGAAATTTATTCAAATACCCTCAGCACCTGATTTACCACAGAGGGAACTGTGGCTGAAATGCAGCGTCAGGAGAAAGCAGATATAAAATTTGCAGCCCTGCTATCAGTATGGCAGCTGTTAGTCATCTGAGACCTTGTCAGAGTTAAAAACACGTTTGAGGAGGAAGAGGGTGTTTGTAAATCACATCACCTGCTAGAGAAGAATGTGAGGGGGCTTTCAGGTCAGACCAGGCTTCACTTAGGCTACAAACCTTAACAATGACAGAGGACTTGACTGGCAGAAGACTATGTGATGGCATTGTTGATTTCTTCAACCTTATTAAAGCTCAGTCGCCGTAAACATGCTTTTTCCTACTGTCCCCCCTCGGTGCATCTGTGCACAGTACAGGCACGTCTTTACCAGCTGAAGTGCATTCAAATGAGCACAGCTGTAGCTGTGCTCATTTACATCATAGGACTTGGTAAATATGCAGCTAAATTGAAAAATTACAATGCCGCAATATTTTCCGCTCCTGACGGTAATTTGTGACAGGTTTAGTAAATATCCTCAAGTGTGTATCTGTGTTGTGCATTAATTCAGCTCATTCTCTCTAAGCCTGTGTTTGTGTTTTGTAGTTATTTCTGTGTAACACAAGGGAACATGCTGCTCTGTTGTTTCCAATTTTCAAACAGAAAAATCAATATAGAGAGAGATGGAGAGA
The DNA here is from genome assembly GCF_001952655.1 of Monopterus albus. NCBI lineage: Eukaryota > Metazoa > Chordata > Actinopteri > Synbranchiformes > Synbranchidae > Monopterus > Monopterus albus. Next base: position 2,219,141 of record NW_018127932.1, on the reverse strand, counting down.
TTGAGGATGTTTGGATCATGCCAAACAAACTATATACAGTACTGTGCACAAGTTGTTTTAGCAATGCTATGATGACTTTATGTATTCATCAGAATACTATTATCAAATATAGGAAATACGTACACAGTATTAAAAAACACAAATCATCACAACAAAGCGGATGCTCAAGATGGGGTATTCAAGCTGTTCTAAAGAAATATGAAGGATCCAAAGAGGTCAAGGGCAAAATAAGAGTGGAAGACAAAGAAAACTGTCAAGATCTGATGAGAAGTTTCTCAGAGTTTCTTCTTTGAGAGACCAGAGGAAATCCAGCAAAGACCCAGCTCAGCATCTGGAGAACAAACAACATAACACCACGAGAAACAAACACCACACACATATCTTGATATAACAAATTTCAGTACCTCAAGCAGCAATAGAGAACAGACAGCATAACACCATGAGAACAAGCACCGTACACACATCCTGATAAATAAATCCCAAGTACTCAAAAATAGACAAAATCGAGTATTTGAATAATCAAGAACAGAATTTACATATTTACCATTCATCTTACCCCAGGATTTGAATATTGTACCTCAGTTGACTATTACATAGTCCCTCATACTTTCACCTAGCTTATCACTGCAGTGATGTGTTGTACAGTCTGATTGCTGTCGGGAGGAACGACCTACAGTAACGCTCCTTCTTACACTGGGGATGTAACAGTCTTGCGCTAAAGGAACTCTTCAGAGTCTCCACTGTGTGGTGCAGGGGATGGGAGGGGTTGTGCATGATGGATGTTAGTTTTACCAGCATCCTTCTGTCCGCCACCTCCTCGATGGAATCCAGGGGGCAGCCCAGGACAGACCCAGCTCTCTTGACCAACTTGTTTAGTCTCTTTCTGTCTCTGTCTGTGCTACCTTCCGCCCAACCCACAACAGCGTAAAAAACAGCAGATGTCACTACAGAATCATAAAAAGCCCGAAGAAGTGCCCCGCGCACACCAAAGGACCTCAGTCTCCTCAACAAGTGGAGGCGGCTCTGGCCCTTCTTGTATAGGGCATCAGTGTTTTCAGTCAAATCAAAAAAAAATCAAATCAAATTTTATTTGTATAGCGCCAAATCACAACAACAAAAGTCATCTCAGGACACTTTACAAAGTAAGGTCTAGACCTTACTGTTATCAATATTATTACATAGGGAAAACCCAACAAATCCCCCTTGAGCAAGCACTTGGCGACAGTGGGGAGGAAAAACTCCCTTTAACGGAAGAAACCTCCGACAGACCCCGGCTCTTGGTGGGCGGCCTTCTGCCTCGACCGGTTGGGGTGAGTGGATAGAGGAGAGACAAAAGAAGAAAAGCAACAAGACACAACAATCAAACACTGATCAGGTCGATGTGGCCGGTGACTGCTCGTCAGAGATATAGAGCTCCAGGGCAACCTGCAGAAAGTTACAGGGAGAGAGAGAGAGGACACACTACGGGAGAGAGGAGACACAAAGTTAGTGATGTGTAATGGTGGCATATAGAAGCATAGGAAGAGAGAGGAGAGGGGAGG
>NW_018127932.1:2196508-2211742 GCF_001952655.1 Monopterus albus | reverse complement strand
CAGTGCTTGGTGTTGAAGCGAGCCTGTATAGGATTCTGAACAGGCTCTCTGTAAGGGGTGATGAGGCAGATGGGTGCCCGCAAACAAGGATACCCACCATCTCCAAGGAGGCATTTTCCTGCAGGTGGATACAGTTTGCCGGTATAAACTGGGCTGTTCTTCAGCACTCTGGCGTCATGCACGGATCCAGGATACCCAACAAAGATGTCAAGAAACTTTCCCTGGTGGTCAGTGATGGCCTGCAGCTGGACAGAGTAAAACAGCTTTCTATTAAAATAACATGGGCCATCACTTGCTGGTGGTTTGATGCGGATGTGACACCCATCAATTGCTCCAGCTACTAAACAGAAAGCTGGAGACCCAGCCAGCTGGGCAAAACCTGCTCCCACTGCCTCCAGGTCATCCACGTTGGGGAAAGAAATCATTGTTCTTAAAATGCCAATGACTCCCTTGCTCACTCTGTGCACAATGTCATGCACAGAGGACTTGGGGATGTCTAAGGCCATTGACACTACCCTGTATGATGCTGCATGGGCCAGCCAGTAAAGAAAAACCAGCACCTCAATGTCCTTTTCCCAGCCATGATCACCATCTGACTTTAGAGCAGCAATCAGGGACTTGATGGACTGTCGAGACAGTTGGAGGGTGGGGCGGAGGTCAGCTCCATCTTCAAAATACAGCCGAATAATTGGCACAGCAATGTTCAGGCGGCAGTATGCTGTAGGGCTGACAGTCTGTAAATGTGTACATAGTTTTATTAACAACATTATTTGCTTATTTAATCGTGTGTATTATATACTGTTTGTTTTAAATGTAATGAATACTGTTTTATATGTAATAAAAAATTGCATTATTATATTTCTGTTGGTTTTGTTCTTTATTTTAATAATGATAATCTCACAAGTAAATAAGTTATTTTCTTGGGCTAAAGTCAGTTGTTGTGGTCATGTCTTTTGTTTCTGAGGTAAAATTTACTTGCTAAATACTAATAGATACTTACATTATGCAGTAAATTATTCATAAGCTGCCTATGAAGCCTTGCTCTGCGAGCAGCTGCCCTTTGCCTCCTTTGTACTGTTACTTGCTGAAACAACTTTAAAACGCCATTGCTAACTTTACGGGCTCTTTAAATTTTCGCGCTGCTATGAAAACGTATGTCACGTGATGTATCAACATGGCGGATGTAGTACGTCCAAATTTCATTCATACTACCAGGCTTCATACTATACAGTACCTAATGTTTTAATGGTCAGTAAGTAGGTACTTCATCTCTTTCAGTACGTACTGTCACAGTATGCGGTTTCGGACGCAGCCAAAGCAATCAAGAAAAACTGTAACTCAGTCCAATCCATTTGATGTTGAGGTGGACCCCCAGGTATTTAAAGGTGTCCACAATCTAAATGACTGAGCCCTGAAAGCTCACCGGAGTGAGTGTTGATGATTTCCGCCGGAGGGGTCAATCACCATCTCTTTAGTCTTACTGGTGTTCAGGACCAGGTGATTTTCCTCACATTAATTCACAAAGTGAGTAACAACTCCCCTGTTTTCCACTGGGCATGGAGGTGGCCGAGGACAATCCTCTCCATGGTCTTCATCAGGTGAGAGGTCAGGTGAAGATGGAGTGAAGATCAGTAGAAAAGAGGATTATGGAGTGATGATTCGAAGTTTGAAATTGTTTCGATGGTAGTATGTGAGTAGAAGAGATGGAGAGAAGTGGAAGAATGAGTGTCTGCAGCCTTCAGTGTAGTAACGTACATGTTCTGTTCGGTTTATGTAAAGTTTATCTCACATTTGCTGGTTCTTATCCAGCCCACGCAGGAACAGCGGTGAAGCAGAAATACCAAAGGTCAAAGGGTGTGCGTTTACTGTTAGACACGGTTACTGGTGTAAAGAAAATGGAAAGCTCCCATCTAGAACTCCACTAAATGTTGGCCGTTCTTTTGATAGTATACCAAAGCTTCTTAGCTGCTGCTATGTGAGCTGTGACAGAGTTCTGCCTGTTTCACCTCTCTGTGACTTGAGTTGTGTTCTTGTCACATTCAGTGAGACTTTACTTGGAGTAGAGGCTGAAGACAGACACATTTAGGCTCAGTCTCATTTTCTAACTATAAAGAGCAGAGCCACAGCAACACTAAAGGAAAAATCCACCATGCATACATACACATAATACTAGATGTGTAAACCCAAATGAATGCACTGTACTCAGCAGGATGCAATCCATCAACACACACACACACAGCAGACAGAGCTTTCCCCACTGAGTTAATATTAGAATAAATCAAGCATGAAGATGACACATGTTACCTTCTTGTCTCTAAATTGGACCTGCTGTGCTCAACCCCGTTTCATTTAATTTCATAAATTACCAATAATAATGAAATAAACACTGACAACAACCAATGCTTCCATAAGTTTGTTTGTTTACAAGTCATATCAACTTTAAATGTATGAAATAAGTTATCAAAATAAGTCAAAGATCATTTGTCTTAATAAAGATCATTTTCTAAATTGCACTTTGTTGCATTTAAAGTTCAGCATCCTTCTAAGAAACAGCACAGAAACCTGTTGCAGCACTTCTGACACTGTTGGGACTGACAGTAAATATAGGTTTACAGCCAAATCAACTATTTTGATCATAAATTTGTTTCTTGTAGAAATGTCTCACAGTTTGATTGCATGATGGATGTTCTGTAATGAGTTAGGTTTAAACGAGCATTGAGGGGCTGGTGTTGGAGATGTTTAGTCAGTCAAATCCACCCAGACAATTTATTTGAATGTATTTATTTCTGCAGCTTCAAACACTATATTTAATCATTTGCTTGCTTTAAAATGTGTGTTTGTTTTTGTAACTACAGTTAATAGGTTGATGTGAAATAACTAAACTGGCAGCGTAGCCTACTGTCCTTAGTAAACCTGCACAAATCTCTCTGCATACAGTAAAGTTGACAAGCTGCTTCTGGGTTGAAGTGCAGGGCAAGACCGGGACCTAATTTGAGCATCACATGAGGAAAGTAAACCATTAATTTAACCACCTGCTATAGCACTCCTTGTTAAAGCAGAATAAATCTCAGACTCAAGACTCTTTAAACACTGCCAGCCTGTGTTTAAATTGGAGTACCAAGCCCAGCGGTGTGTGAACGGCCAATAAAGGGAAAACGTGATGATGATGTGATATTCTAAGATAAGATAAAAGTTAAATAAAAGTTACTGGTACTTCTTTCTTACCGTTCTGTTGATGCAGAAATCTTAAAATGATCATTTTAACCACTGGAGAACCACTCCTTCTTGTCTTTCAATTAAAAACTGGCATGTTAACATCATTCAATTTGCTAAGTACAAAGGATGCATTTACCAAGATTAGTTTGAAGACTGGAAGGAGGAACAATTAGTCTGGTTTTCTCCAAACTTCAAAAACTTGCCTAACAGCACCTATAACGCTCACAAATACAGTAGCACTGTTATTAGTTGGTGCACACACAAACTGGCAGTCTGTGGTTGTAGGAGTTACTGTTATCAACTATTGACAAGTACTGTTCTGCAGTGACTCCAGCTGTAGCGTGGGTTGCCATGATTGGTCGGTAGTACAGGTTTTAGTACTGTCTATATACAGCCTTGTTGTTACGAGCTGACGTCTTGCCATATACCGCAAAACTCCTCCTAAAACCACAAACTGTCATTATTACATTTCTGGTGTGAAAAGACCGAACAACTGAACTGCAGCATGGAGAGAGGCAGACAGTTTCCTTCTGCTTTGAGTCTTTACACTGAGCTATTTCTTGATTCTTGCACCATATGTACGTAACATGAGAGCAATGTTAGTTTTCTCAGACTCTCAGTAAGAAAACGCAAAAGTGTAACTCCCAAATTATTTTATAAGTTTCTTCATAGAACAGATTTTATCTTTATTTCAAAATGATAATTTTGCTTAGTTTCACATTCACTGGAAAAACTGCATTCAAACACATTAATACAAACTCATCACCTCATTGTCCTTGTCTAACTTGCCAGGAATTCATTTCTTCTTATAATGTTAAGATTCATTAAAGAGAAGAAATAAGTGGTTGATGAGTTCTAGGGTTCATATGATAATGAGCAAACAATATACATAATGAAACTCTCCTGATGGATACATAAAGGAAGAAGTGAAAAGATGAAGGACTGGTAAGCAGACAAATGTACTGTGTGTTGTAATGTACTGGTAAACATATTTATAACCTCTAGGAAGGAAAACAACTGATCCATACTTATTTATGTGAAGGGGAATTGAAACGTCAGTGTGTTAAAAGAACACTTGTAATCAACTAGCAGCCTCATATACACACACAATCTCACAGAGGCACCGACTCAACACTTAAGTGCCCACACACAGGAGGCTTACATTACACACACACACACACACGCACACACACTGATAAGCCACTGACCTTGGTCGAAGCCACTCTGTTTACAATGTAACTCTGCTGGTTCTCCGATGGAGCACAAATGAGAAGAAAGCAACACAAGGCTGATTCTCCATATGTCATAAAGTGCGGCTATTCACTCACTAATGTTGTCTTATGTTTACTTTTTCTTGAACCAAGTCATCACTGGTGGGGACCACCATCCAGTCCCCACAATCCATATCATCTCGCACATCCATCTGGTCCCCACGGGGAAGGCTGAGTCCTCATAATGTGAGTATGTAAACAACCTTTGGTCCCCACTCTGTATGTATTGCCAGGCACATACATACTGTACACATACTGCTGTGTCAGCTATGAAAGACATCATCATCTCACACACACACACACACACACACAAACAGTTGCAGCTCCTTCTGAAGCCAAAGACCAATCATGCAAATGAGGTTTGCAAATATTTCAATTAGAAAAGGCCCAAAGGGCAGCGTAGGCATCAGTGTTGGTGTTCAGCTGCAACCCGGCATCTGGTGGGAGGAAGGAGGAGGCAATGCTGATCAAATGACCGCAGAGATTGAAAAAGGGGGGTGTAATTCTTTGTCTAGGTATTTCTTCCTTTGGAGTTTGCCAAAATGTTTCAGTTTCAAGAGGAACTATTGTGACATAAAGATAAATGCTGAACTGCCACCAGTGTTTCCAGTGTTTCCCTGTTTCTATAGCCATCCCTTCATGTTTTCTGTAAGTATCTAATTGTAACTACACAGTGAGTTATGGCTTAATTTATGCATGTGATTATTTTAGATTCACATTTGTCTTATTTACCCGCCAATACATTTAAAATATGTTTAATGCATATCAGCCTGCCTTATTTTACTCAGTGTTTCTGTATGTACACTGTCCATCCAGTAATTAACAGTAATAATAAAGGCCTGGCTGTAAAGCAAAGCTCAATTTATATTTATGGTTTGGGTATGTCTGCATGAATGCAAGTCAATTTAAACAATCAGAATACAAGCACCAGAATGTTCTGCTGCTCTACCGGTGACAAAGCCCTGAGGACAGATGATGCATATGCATAAAAGTAATTTTCCGATACATCAGATAAAGTCTGAGCAGTATAAAGTCAAGATCAATTAGCTGCAGCTCCTTTAATGGGCTAGAGTCTATAACAATGTGGTGACCTCTATTTGACATTTGGTATTGTCCACACTAGCATTATTGTAAAGTACCTCTGGAGGAATATTGTGGGAGGTGACGCACATAAGATAACAGATGGAAAGAGCTGACAGGGCACATGTGCACACTTTGAAAATGAAAAAAGACATGAAGTATGAGTCATGTTTGTGTTAGTTTCATGGAAAAGTAGATGAAATGAATGGGCCAGGAATGACTCACACACACCTGAACCTGCAACATGCACTATAAGCAAATGACATATTGTTTGGTGTAATTTGATACTTATGAAGTTTCATGCTAACAGTCATTTTCTCTCAAACACACAGATACGTCTGATTTCTATCAAAGTAACACAAGCACACACAAAGAAACATACAAAAACATGGATACATTAGTTTGTTTATTTTATTCCTCTTAATCTAAACCTCTATCCACTGTGGACTCAGAAAACCTGTCATACCATGTCCACATGCAAACCACACCACCACTTAAGTCCAGAACAGATATAGGGCTGATTCCTTCACTACCATTGGTCACTTAGCAGCTTCACCTCCTCCTGATGTGGACTTTTTGGCTCTAGATACTGCATCACCTAACTTACTCTTGCTTGTGTCGTAGTTGATACAGTCATTAGAGGTCAGGAACCTATAACATGCAGCTGTTGGTTGTAATAACCTCCTGGCACAAACAGCACACAGAGTTGTTTTTCCAGGATAGTCTCACCCAGGCACACCTTAAATAGCCCTAGTTTAACTGACGCCTAAATCCCCAGGAATTAAAATACTGAAATGTGCCAGCTCTTATGTTTGCAGGTCTTACCAGAATAATGTTGAATAAAAGTAGATTCGCTTGACTTTATTTTCACATTTCAGTTTCATGAGCATTTTTGGTCATTGTGTCTAAACTACATTTCATTTTTCTTGTAAAGCAGCATTACTGTAGGTATTTCATGACAGATTGCTGTTTTAGAAATCAGTTGCTTAAAGTCAGACTAATGCACATTCATCGTACTTTAGCAGTTGAAGCTGTTTTCACTGAAATACTCTGGTAAAAATTGCTCTTTATGATGTTTTGTACATTAGGGAGCTGAATTGTATCGGGCACTATTGATAGATAAAGCAGAGACAGAACTGAGGGGAGGTTGAAGGGGAATTCAGTTTCTGAAGACATGGGACATTGCTGGTCACTGTCTGTCTGTGCTTTATATATTTGGACTTGGAGACAGCAGCAGTTGGAACGTGCATCCTCTGAAGCAGCACTTTTATTTCAACTTCATAGTGTCCTGACTGAGACAGGAGGAGGCAAAGACAAAGGGAGAAAGAAGAGAGGAACCCAGTTGTAAAAGTGAATAATAAGACGAAGAGATGTGCATCGGGATGTGACAGGAGGTTATGACGGTGTTTTTGGAGGTGTGGAATAGCAGAAAGGCTGAGTGAGGCAATCCAAATGCCTGCCAGTCTATTTATCTAGTAGCTTTATTTTGACTGATTGATTTAAGGGAACATTACAAAGGCAGAAACTGTATTTGAATATAACTAGCATGCAAAGTTGAAAAGTAAATGGTTAAACTGGTTTGATTATGAAGCTGTTATTTATAATTAAGTTTGTTTGCACCTCTGGCCTCATCACAGCACAAGCTCATGTAATGGTTATAATGTTATACTAATACGAATATGAACGAAGAGGAAAAAAGGCCCAAAATGCAACTTAACAGTGTGAAATTTCTTGTAACATCTGCATTTTTGGTACTGCCTTCTGTACTTTCAAGGGATAATTCTCTGCATTATTAAAATGGATCTCCACCAAATTTACAGCTACATATAATACTCTTCCAGGGGAGTACAACTCAAGCGTAGTGTGAAAACAGTTGATTGACATGCAGGCATTTATAACGGGCACAATAAGCACTGAAATGTCAGAATATCTTAGCCTTGGCTGCTTCTCTTTTGGTAATTCATTTTTAGATCTGTCTCTTGTGAGTCCAATAAATCATTGCAGTGCCCATTTAAATCTAGACACAGCGAAGAATACAGAAGATCAAGCTGAAAAGAGCCCTGTTAAAAAAAATGAAAGGAGCTGTGCAGTTGTGGGAGTGTTGCCTCAGGTTCCAGCAAGGGCTCAAACATGATCCAGGAAGGCCAGTTCAGATAATAGATCCTTTAATGTGATGCCAAAACTCTGCACAATAGTGTATAGAGTAGTTTACTACTGGAAGGTTAACACAACAGCATTAACTTTATTTTTTGTCATAATGATTACAAGGTAAATTGTAGAAAATGGTTCCACTTTTTTTGCTGGAGGACAGTTTTTTCCCAGTGCTCACTGTGTTAGCATTCCCACAATAGATGAGACTGTATAGGTTTGCTAATACAGCTTTAATTTATGAAGATGCACTTTACCTGTTACCTTAAAGCACAAAACAATTATTCTTGAGCAAGGCACTTGAACCCCTAATTTTCCATTTGGAGCAGTTTGCTGTGTCAGTTTTCAGTTGTGAACATTTGTAACTGTGCAGGAGCAGGGCATCCTTGCAAAATAACTTCATGGTCCAAGAACTACTGATGAATATGTTTAAAAAAAAACATATTAAGGACAGTGCTGAAGTTACAGAAGATAAGTGTATGGTGTAGTGTTCAGATATGAAGCTCTGCTTGGCTTTACCATAGTGAAGTGGTTAGTAATGCAAGCTGGAGACCAATGTGGACATGATAAATTGAGCCTGCTTTGAATTCCCCTGAAACATTAGCATCGCCATCTAAAAGGAAATAGGCCTGTCACGCTGATAGATTTAAAAAGTCTGCATACGTATATGTATTTACTGAGCTACACTAACAGTGAAGCAGTGATGTGTATACAATTTGTTTGTGTGTCTGTGAAAGATGGTGCATGTGTGTCAACATGCATGTATGTGCATCTCGGGATCTATGAATGTAATTGTGTGCGAGTGTATAGAAGATACATTCTTGACATGCAGAAGCTTAATACACAACACTGATCTCTCTTTGCACACACACAGGTGACAGTCTGCAAATTAAGTTCGGAGTTGTTCAGACAGGACTTCCAGTTGTGTCCTGCACCTTTGGCACTAGTCAGACCATGTCGGCAGCTTTTCTGCCAATTCGACATCATGAATTGGCATCGGCGGTTAGGCCTCGTCAGTGAGACTGTTGAGCTTAGAGAAATGTGGACCAGTTCAGTTCAATTTTATTTGTATAGTGCCAAATTAACCAAAAGTTGTCTCAGGGAACTATAAACAGCAGCTGCTTTGAACAAGAGGTTTTGTTTATAGCTCGTACTTCTGCATTCTAGCTCTTCTTCTTTCCCTTTCTGAATGGCGAATACAGATATCGTCAACTGCTGGTGGAGGGACTTATTTCTGTCATGCAGGCGTAGAATGTATGTGCTAGTCGGTTGTTGGCCGTAGCCTGTGCGGTGTGTTCAAGTGCCACGTTTTCAACCCGAGTGGCCCAGATAAAGCGACATGAGGTGAGTCAGAGGTCGACCTTTGTCACTGCTAGTTCTTTCATGCCAGCTTGGTGTGTCTCTGCCCTTATTCAATGACCTGCTGCATCTGTGGAATCACAAACTGTAGCACCTGTTCAATAAAACATCCCCTCTGCCACCCAAAATATTTCTTAAGAGCCAATACAGCCACTTGAGCTGTAATGATTTCTCTCTGTCACCAGATGTTACTCTGGGAGAAAACTGGTTTATGAAATAAATTTGTTCATAGCCCACTGAACACACAAGATAAAGCTGAGACCACAACTATAATGCAGACAGCAGTATTAACACTGAACAGTATAAAAATGTGTCACTGTCCCTTTTTAAAAGGTTCTGCACTGCACCAATAAGTGTTCGACTATTGCAGCCACATGTCTAAAGATCATTTCATGGTTCTTTAAGTTTTGGAAGTGACGTTCTGCTGCTGCCTCTTAAATCCCTGTTGAATAATGTGTCTGTGAAATACCTTAAAATGCAAATGTTAATCACTTCTGGGAACTTTTGAGGCAAATGACAAAAGAGAGTAAAATAACAATGAGGTTCTCATGAAATATTAATCAGTGTCAGATACATCAGAGGTCACAGAGTTTGACCCAATGGCCAGAGGGAAGTGTGTGTACCGGTGTTTCAAGCCAGGTTAGGGTAACACACACACATGCACACCATAATGACAAGCATTAAAATCAGCATTAGCATATGTATGAATGTACTGTGGCTACATGCACAAATATACAGAGGTCAACAGTTTAATATATGATCACAAATAGAGAAAACAGTTACATGGAGGGTTTTTCAATGCTACAGCCTCCAGTGAGCTGCTACTACCATTCTAACTTAATGAACTACAGTACATGTTGACAACTGATGTTTAGTGACAGGATGTAGACTGAACTCTCTCACTGTGTGTTACGCCATCACTACACTTTCTTAACCCACCACATTAGTGCAACACTTTCTTGCACTGGCCTTGAAAGTGAGGATGCATACAGTGAGGTGTGGGATGCTGTGCTGGATCAACAACATTACATTTTGTTGACAAGCCACCTTACAGTAAATTGACCCCCCTTCAAATGTTGCCTCAGCTTGGACCACACAGTGACAGAGGAGCTTGGGTTTGTTAGCTGTGATGGAATGAGATCACAGGGTTTGAAGTATTTGGAGTGAAATTTTGAGAGAAAAAAAAACTATAACAAAACAATCAAGTGTTACAGCCATTAGTTACTGTAGATACCCACCAGTATGTTGTCCCTGGATTACAACATAAAATACATTCCATGTTTTCCCCGATTCAGACTGTCAGTATTTGCTAAGGCTGTTCTTTTGTATACAGATCTCATTTCTGCTTCACGCATTTTTGTTTGTTCATCTTGCCAGTCTTGCATAAAATGAACAAGCAGGCACTTAAAGCGATCATCCTCTGCCTTGTAGATTAGACATATTAGACTTGGTGTCATTAGGTAAACATCACGGCTGTTTTCCAGCTGTCTGTTGGAGCTTTGTGGCTGAGCTGTCAAGATTTAAGACAAATTGCTGTAACAATGATGAGAGAAAAACTTTTTTGAAAATATTCTATACCCTGCATCTAAAAGCACCCAGGTAGGTGATCGATGGAACTGTTTACTCCCTCAGAGAAGGAGTGAGAGAGAGGTGGGGGGAGGGCAAAAGACAGGAAACCAAACAAACAATGAGACTGAAAGAGCGTGGAGAAAAAATGATGGAGACACGGACAGAGGCAGCTCTTCACAGTGAGGTGGAAAAAGGGGTGAATTCAATGAAGGAAAGAAATGTGAGTGAAAAGGTGATGGAGCATTTAAAAAAAACAAAGGAAGGCTGGAGGAAGGAGGCCTTTAAATGACAGAGGTGGAGTGATGACAAGTAAGTCTGAGATAAAAAATGGTCCTGCAGGGAAGAAAAGATGAAGATGGAGTGAGGTGAGAAAGACGTGATGGACAGAAAGAGGGAGAGGAGAGAAAAAGGGGTGCAGACAAAGAGGAATGAACTCAGGCACGATGACAGATTCCTCAATTTATGTCAAGGGAAACCTTAAAAAAAAAGATTTTCAAAGACAAAGTCATCAATCAGCTGTGGGCAGCTTTGCAATTCACCTGAGTGTGTGTATGGTACCTGCAAACCATATGCTGCCTTTTAACTAAGTCTAATACAATCTGCACAGGTAAAGGAGCACAGCAGCTCCATCAGTATCCAAGCTGCTCACAGACCAGTACACACAACTGTACTTTCACGTAAAACCGAGCTAAATAGACTTGCAGCCTAAAAACAAGCTTTAGTTCTCAGGTCTGTTCAACCACTGACATCATACAAATGTAACTACGATATAAAAATATTGCTTCACAGAGCTTCACAATGAGGCTATGACTCATTAACCAGTCTGTGCTGAGCACTATAGTTCCACATGCTTCATATAAATAATAAATGTCACTGTTTTATCCTGTCAACAATATAGCCTCAGACAAATCTCTGGCGATGGTTCTGCGTTTTCCTGCCAGAGAATTTTAGCCGTGCTCAAAGAAAGCCAACAGCAGGTTATGTAATGGATGGGTCACAAGAGTTTTAATTAGTCACTGTAGAAAAATCTAATTATGCTAATCATCCGTATGCTAATTAACTTAACGCTAACCCTCAGAAAGTACACTAGCTTAACCTAGACCTGACATCAGACGAGAATGCAGAACTGTCTTTGTGTGTTGGACGTTTTGGTTTCTCAGCTGTGTATAAGCATGTCTGTGTCTGTAATGCTACAGTAAGCACTGATCTAATACACAGACATTTTTCACTGAAAATGGAGCAGATTCTTGTAGTTACATCATGCCTCAGTGGTTTGCAAGTCTAGAAGTGGTGAACTGTTAATGTTGCCTTCAACAACACCTCCACACACAAATGTGAGCAACCTGTAGCACCTTTCACATGCTGACGCAGTGATCTCCTTTATATTTATGGTTGTTTTTAACAGATTAAAGCAATGGTTTATCATAAACCACAGCTTGATGTCCATTAAATTTATTGGCTTTAACAAGCAGACAAGGCCAGTAAAGGAGAAATGCTGTTATGAAAAGATGGCTTCATCTGGCACACGCGTTATTTTGTGAGTACATTCCTGGAATAATCTTTAGAAAAGTTGCAGAGTTCAGTCCTCATCTCTTGTTTCACATTCCCCCTCTGCATGACAGCTATGAGGCAAAAATGTGGAAGGGAAATATATTTCACAGCTTCTCTCTGTGCTATATATTGAGATTAAATTTTGTTCCCTGCCCCCCTACAGGTATAACATCTGGTTCTGAAACAGCAGCAACAAAGAATGTAAATGAAATCAGAAATAAAAACTTTATTTTGAAGAATCAAACCAAAAGTATTGATTGCTCACTTTTGTGGTGTAACATGTTAGTACAGTTTTTGCGCATCGTGGGCCGAAAACCGATGTGTGTGCACGTTTACTGTATGTAAAAGTGCTAATGAAAAAAGCTGCTTTATCAGCTTGGTTAATGCATTTTTAAGATACAAATATTGATATACTCAGTTCAACAAGACAGAGCTAAAACAGCTCTCCGTGGCTTTTCAAATGTGATTCTTGTGGTGCTACTAGGAAAAGTCAGAGCATCACCAAAGTCATGTGGGATTATCCTCTGGGCACCTGTGCAAAATTTCATAGCAATCCATTCAACAGTTGTCAAGAAATTTCAGCCAAATGCTGCATGTCAATCTGTTGGTGAGGCTAAATCAGGGATCAGTAAAGGCAGGAGAATTCATGAACAGTTTCCCACAAATTTCAGGGACATCTAAAGTTTGGACTAAAGTGGAGGTGCCCAATGTTGCTATTATGTCTTAAACTAATGATTGTCTTAAATCACATTCAGTGTTTTTGCTCTCACTGCCCCTTAGTCTACAGCCTCATATGTCCCTGCCATTTTAACTGCCTATCAAGTCTTTCTGCCTGCACCGCTCATTTAATTACCATCCTTGCTGAACTTCCCTGAAGTATGACGGCTGATTTGGATTTCATGTATAATTATGCTGAACGTCTTTACCCCTGGTCTGACCAGAATATACTCATTAGCAATAGTGGGTTCACACACATATCCCCATGTAATTACACAAGCTGATATACTGCACACAGTAACAGTGCAGAGAACTTCATCTACAGTAGCAGAATTACAGCACCTTTTATGAGCTGCCACCCTTAATAACTGCTCAAAAAGTCCCAGTTGCACCGAGTGAGACAATGACATTGAAGCTGTTCGTAGTGTGTATTAGTCACACTGAGTATAAATTTTGACAGACATTTTTCCTGTTTTGCCACCATTCAGAAGCAGAATCTTCAGTAACAAAGGGCAATAAATGTTCAAAAGTTGACACATTATTATTTTACTTGCCTGATAGAAAGTGCATTTTTATGCAAATTAAAGCATATTTATTTCATGGCAAGTTCTCCCTGCAGTTTTTAAGCTCCCTTGAAGCAGAAAGGTCTTTCCAACAAACTAAATTATACAATTAATAAGATAAATGTCCACTAATGCCACTCAGAAACTGAATGTGTTGTACACATAAAGCTCTTTACTTACTGTCATCTGATCCCTATTTGGAGACCTATTTTATCTAATAAGCAGGGTGAGGCATCACTGTCCCTGCATACAGAAGCGTGTAATGTATGGAGACCTGCTATATTTTTTACTAACTGTTTTGAAATACATGAATAAATCATTCAAATCTGCAGTGAAAGGACCAGGCTTTCATAATGCGATGCTCAAAAGTCTGATGTTCTGCCTCTGCTCTAATAAGTCTGTATAAATGCCACATGTACTGTGCACTGCTGCCCACAATAGCTTCACTTATCACTGAGATGACAGGCACATAATAACTTGGCTATATGGCTAATGACTCCTACACACTCAGGGCTTAAAATGTGTTTCTCGCTGACTGTATAACTCCTGCCTTCCACCTTCTCACACATGATGGGATAATACATCCAACAAAGGCAATGATTCCTGGGTAATGACTAGCAACCGTGTCAGTGGACCTGTTCTCATCCAACAGCTAAAACCTCTACAAAATTAGTTGTATTCTCATTTTTCTTTCAAGAAAATCTTACTGGCCATCTTGGTGCCACCCCTGCCAGAGTGTAAAGGTGATGCTTGTCAGTATCAATAAATGAAAATCAAAGACACATTTTTGACTTAAATATAACCATAGTTTTTCTGGTGCTTTATAATTGTTATTGGTCAGATTAGTTTTATCTTTTATCATGCATGTAGCATGATATTTGCATTAATTTCTCTGATTGTGGTGTAGTGGAGTAGTGGAGCCACTATGCAGCAGTGATGTCCCCGGCCAGGAATAAATAAGGAGCAGAGCCAAAGTTAGCTAACTAACTAAAGTTAGCTAACTATGCATTTCTTCTTCTTACACAGAGTAAACAATTAGATTCTTAATACTGTATGGTTCATAATTTCATAGAACTAGGGGGTTTCATTTACTTTTACATGCATTTCAAATGTGCGCCCCTCTATGAGCGTGTGCCCCAGCCTGGCCACCCTATCTAAAATTTTCTAGATCCACCCCTGCATGCCACTCGAAAGTTTCGGTCAGTTCTGAGTTCAGTCATAGGCCAAGCTGAAACCAATACACAGGCGAACTCGCAAAGGCACAGCCGATGCATCTGTTACATCTCTTGTAGAAGAGAAGAGTAGTTACTGTCAGCCAGAGTGGACAATTGTCTTTATCTCACTTAACCATAAAAGCACCAAATGGGAATGGCTAAAAACCTAATCATTCCATAAACCACATAAAGAGGGCAAAGGTGTCAGGTTTGCCCGGCTGCCCCTTCCTCTCTTCTCTCTTTCTCGCTCTAGTCTGCTTTTCTCTTTGACTCTCTTGATTAACACACCTGTCTTGATTTTCTGACACTCTTCAGCTGCGCCTCCTTTGTCACTCCCTATTTATACTCGGCTTTACCTTCACTCCCTTGCTGGTTCTTTCTAGTTGTTAGCCTTCATTCCATGTCGGATTATATTTTTGTCTCCCTTTTCCACATTTGTTTCTTAAGTCCTAGCGTCTCCTGTCATATCATCCTGGACCTCTCCTTTGGACCTTGGCTCCCTCAGCTCCACCAACCTCTCCCACAGGTCGATGCACAGTCTCCTCA
>NW_018127932.1:2191041-2191608 GCF_001952655.1 Monopterus albus | reverse complement strand
GCAGCCCAACCTCATCACTTCATGGACAAAACTCCTTCACAAATGCTGGTCGTCACCCGATGATATTCATTTCAGTCATTCACTCTTGTTTGTTGTATATTGTGTTGCACCCCTGTTTCACCATTGTAAATAAATCCACCTATTGCACCGAAGCCAGCCGCCTGGGTCTGTTCTTACTGCTCGCTCATTATTGTGTCGAGCGATCCTTACAAAAGGCTGCTGCAGCAAAACAGACTGAGTTCAGGTGAGTTTTGCACCTTTCAATATAACATATGCAATGAGATGTGAAAGAAATCATTTTACTTATAAATCATCATTTATAATAATAAAATATCGGGTATTACCACTGTTGCTCAGTGTTCCTCTGGTCTGCTGCCCTGCCTGGTAGTTAATTGTGTTCACCTGTCAGGTTTGCCCAGCTACACCTTCCTCTCTCCTCTTTCCTCCCACTAGCCTAGCCCTTGCACTGATTACACTATTCAACACACCTACCCCGCTTCCCTGATTACTCACCAGCTGCACCTCATTAGTCTCCTCCATACTTATACACTGTTCAGCAGTCACTCC
>NW_018127932.1:2179216-2190898 GCF_001952655.1 Monopterus albus | reverse complement strand
CCCCCTGGATTTAATCTACACCACCAGCCACCGCCTCCCAGGTCGATGCACAGTCTCCCTTACCCAGTTTATCCCTGCACCTTCTGTCTACAGCCATCATCACCTCCACCTCGACCAGCCCAGGAGTGACCTCTGCGTCCGCAGCCCGGTACATCATCATCCACCATACCACTGACTGTTTTTCTGCTGCTGCTGATCGACACCTGGTCATCTACCTCATTACTCCTCTTGTATATATGTCACTACCTTCACTGTAAATAAACCTCACTGCTTGCACCGAAGCCAGCCACCTGGGTCTGCTTTTTAACAGCTTGCTCACTCTGTGTTCAAGCGCACCCTAACATAACTTGCTATCTCAGATGTAAATTCTCCACACTGCATTTTAGGCCAAAAACCATTTATGAGCACAGGCAGTGCCAAAAGAACAGGTGGGGTTTGATCATCAAACACTTGGAACAGCATTATTATAGATGCCACTGAGACTATGACTGAACGACACATTAGCAAGTTCATGTGTGTTTAAAAATGTATATTTGTATGGTCATTTACAAATTCACTACCCTAGTGCTGGGCTGTTCATGCCAAATACCTGAATTTAAAAGATAAAATGTCTTTTTTTAACCTCCTATTCACACTTGTGAATAGTACAGTAGTATATACTAATATAACACCGGTTCAGATCATCTTAGCCGATCAGGTGGGGAATTTATGAACATTTCTGCAGTTTTCATCATTTCAGTGTTGATGGAAATCATTCGAGACATACTGTAAATGGCATTTTCACATGTATCAGCATTAGTATGGATGAAACCGTACAGGCACCTCTTACTGACAGCAGCACAGGGCAGAATGGCAAATGGATCGATCGATAAACAATATCAGCTAAGAAAGGCATGTCCCTGATTACACAGCCAGACAACTACAAATGGACCCTGAACTGTCGGATTAGCAAGGAAGCTGGCACTCAGGGTGGTAATCAGACCAAATAATTGGTACCATTTGTACTGGAGTAGGAAGTTTTGATTTTCAAGCATCATCTCTCTTTTCTCTTCTTCATTCCCCTTAGCAGCTTTTCAGAGCCCACGTCTTTTTTTTTTTTTACTTCTCATTACTCTCCTTTCACCTGCTATCTGTCCCTGAGGGCAACAGGCTGTGTGTGTGTATAAGGTAGGAAGTGCAAGGTCTAAAAATGTGAACATCCCCCTCTTCTCTAAACAATTTCAGTCTAGTCTTTGATAACCTGATCTCTCCTGCACTGATGTGTGTACTTTAGAAGGTGTGTATGTGTGTGTGTGTGAGATTGCATAGCACTTAGCGATAGACCTTCTAAATCACTGTCCCAGTTGATTGTCTGGATGTGCGTGTGATCACCCAGTCATGCTGCTGATAGCCCTGTACCCCATAAAATCAGGAAAAGAGACTGCAGTAAAAATGCCATCAAATGAACAAGGTATCACAAATGGAAGTAAATCATGTGAATGTGCGTGTATGAGTGTATGTGCATGTACAGTAGGTTTGTGTGGGCAGTGATCTGTGGTTTCTGACTTTATCAAGGAATTGGGCAATTTTAAGAGAAGAATGCTTCATTGTAACCTAGAAAACATCTTGAATTTTAAAGTGTACATACAGTAAATAGGGTTAGGGTTAGAGTGAGGCTGGGATGGCTAAGGTTGGGGTTTGAAGCTCGGGAATGACTATAGAAAGACAAGTATGTGTGCACGTGTGTGTCACGATAATAATGGACATCTCAGCATCATCATGCACTGAACGGTGACAGAGCTGCCAAAAGGTCAAATTGCTTCCGTTTGAAAATAGGAAGAAATGAGAAAGTCTTTTCATGCGTTAAAGGAGACCAAGAAGGTTTATTACCTTAATGTTAGTTTGAGATGTTTTATAGCATCCACAGAGCTATAGCAGATGGCACAGTGGCGCCTTCCCTGGAATATGTTGTTTGCTGTCCTGTCAGTTATGGCTCAGACTATAAAAGACTAATGATGATGACTGCATGTGTAGGTGCCTGTGTATGTGTGAGAAAGAGAAATCAAACAACAGTGTGCAACAATTAAGGAAAGAGAGTACTATTTAGATGAAAATGATAGTCTGTGTGTGTGTGTGTGTGAAAGAGAGAGAGAGAAGATATTTGTTTAGTTTGGTGAATGAGCTGCTGGGCACAGTTTCAGCATTATGACATCATATGCTCCTGTCCTGTTTTCTCGCAGCAATTTAAAGTATGACTGCCTGGTTGCAGCAAAATGTACAAAATGCAGCCTCCGGTCCAAAGCTATAGTGTTAGATAACCTCTGCTAAAATAAATGTGTCAGTGCAGTAAAATGATTTGATTACTGATAATGTGACACAAAGCACTAATGTTACACAAAGCTTAAACTACTTCAAAACTAAAACCACATAAATTCAATACAAAGGTAAAATCATGACCATGAGAGTTTGCTGAAGCTACCAATGCAAGCGCATTAGTTTTAGCTACTAACACATCCAGAAGGAAGAAGGACACACCTGAATCCAAGCTGAGTCCTTTGGCTATTTTAACACTCTCCATCTCAAAAAGCCAAACTGATGTAAACCCTGGTTTCTGCTCTTTCCTTGTCCCACTGTCCTACTATAACAGGTTTATGAAGCTCAAAATGTTTCAGTTTTTTGGTGAAATTGTCATAAATGTATAAATCCAATTATGTTTATGGTTGAGGTCATAGTTAAAGTTGTACTGTTGTATTGGACTACATTATATTTAGAGGTGTTTCTATAGTTTTGTCCTCCTGAGCTACATACATGAGAGGGTCACAATATTATATAAATCAAATAAAATATGATCCAATTTATCTGAAGCATGTAAGACTGTGGTGGTACTGGAGAACTCTCAGATGAGTATCTCTAGGAATATATAACAGGCCACTGGCCATTCCTGAAAAGTAATAATTGTTCTCAAACCTTTCCTTGAAAATAAGTCTCTCAGAGAGGGGGGGCACTTCCAGCAAAAAGTGCCAGTTGAAGAAACAATGATATAAGCTCAGCACTTTTCAAATTTGGCAGCACGCATGGATAATTCTGCCAAGATATGCAGTTTTTCTAAATCATGCGTTTATACTCATAAACAAATGTGTTATTCACACCCATCTTGTCCAGTCCAGCTTCTTGGTGTAAGCACATCACTAGTCTTCGCTGTGTGAAAATGTTGCTTTGTGGTCCAATGACCCTTCACTGTCATTGACCTTGAGTGGGGCAAACCAGTGCTCCCAGCCAGGCTAACAGACAGACAGATGGACAGAGAGAGGGCAGCAGGATTATTTGATGGTGGTTGCATTTTACTGATCTTAACTGTATTGTACGTGGTGTGGCTCACAGCTACATCTCTCCATGTCAAAGAGAATCATAGTTACAGGAGTTCAAAGTAACTTTAATGTTCGGCTGCGATGCCGTCAGCTCTGCACGGTTCCACTTTTATCAACCAGCTAACTGTCTTTACTGCAGGCCAGGACTTACTCACTGTACTGTTTACTATGAGATGGCGAAACATATTTAGAAAATATTGGCTAATACACATTAGCCTCTAAGCAAGACTCTGAGCTGCTACCTGTTTTATTAGGGTTTCGCAGCTTTGGTGCTGGTTATGGCCTGTATAGTGTTCTGCCATTAATAAAGGACAGACAGCCTTCTATTTCTCTAGAACTCTCCACTGCTTTTTAATCTCCCTAAAGCTCTTTCCCAACAGAATGACTATTATCTAGGCAGTTACGCTACAACCTCCATATATCATTGAAAAGCTTTTCACAGAACTCGCCAATGATCCTGACACACGCATGTAGCCTACAGTAAGGTCAAGGCGTTGCACTTCCTCAAGCAAGCCTTGATGCTGCTGCCAAGAAAAAAGCTTTCAGTCTTTTTCTTTAAATTCCAAAATATGCCTGTTTTTCAAGAAGGTGCATTTAGAAGAAGAAATTACTGTATGTAATCATCTTGATTTGCAGAGGATTAGCATTGTGAGAGAAAATCTCTGCCTGCACACACTGCCATCCATAATTTAGTGATGACAGAAGGGTCTGTTTTACATGGCAGATTTGCAATCCCTTGGAAGATTTCTACAGCAGGCTGGGATAACTATCACAGAGCTGTATATTGTGGAAGCTCTTAAGGGTTCAAAGCAGTCAAGCTGCAGAGGAGCGAAAAGGGAGGGAGGGTGAGGGAGTTTATGTAACGTGACATCACAAGTAGAGCTTTCCTGTAAAGTTAGCACAAGTACCTATGCTAGAGGTGAGTGTGTGTGTGTGTGTGTGTGTGAGTGTGTGTGTGTATCATATCCTATCAGATCACCTATCCTCATTCTTGTACATGACCACTTTCATCCAACTCAAGAGGATATATTATCTGAGGAGGTTACACTAAGGACACTGTACATCCTTTGAGGACAGAACACTTCTGCTGAACATGCCAAGTGTTTCTGCTACAGCTGTAAAATGTTTTGTCCTGTAGCCCAGCAGCCACTTACTGTTGGATTTAAGTTATGCATCACAAACAAGATGTTTAAAAAGACAACTGGTTTGTTCCGCATGAGTTGAATAGATACACAAATATGACTTGTTCTCTCTGTGCTCAGTATTGATCTGATATGGCCATGACCAGATTAAAAATATTGCTGTTGTTGTGTGTTTTTATGAGCGGCTGAGTACGCTGAATGTATCTGCTTGTATGCACTGTGGTCATGTTTTGCTGTAGACTGTCTAGTTTGTGTTTCTCTGAGAAAGGTTACTATCTTTGCCTCCATGTGATAATGTTACTGTAAGAGGCTACATCTGACAGAGTTGGCAAACAGCTTCAACTTGTACTGCATTTATAATACAGACCTCTACACATGACCACTTTCTCCTTATACTTAGTACCATATTAATAGCACAGGCCTTTCTTGGGGGGAAGTAAAGTATTTTTACAGCTAAATTTTAGAAAATTATGGGGAAGGTTTCCAGGAAATTAGCTGGAAAATATGAGACATAAAATAAGGCCAAAATATCTTTGAAAGCTCTTCAGTCGAAGCTCTCAGCCTCTCTTTTACTTAAAAACCATCCTCAATCACAACCTTATTTTGTGTACAGTTATACCCTTATTTTACCAGCTCATTTTATCTCTCTTTCATGCTCTCTTGCATTGTCTTTCACCCACTCTGTGCTAATTGTGAGACCACAATTAAAGCTGGAACCATTTTTATCTCATAATAAATTATTTATTAGCTTACATTATTCAACAAATGTAATAAGTGCTGAACCCTGGTTAAATGAATAATGGAATGGCAGTCATTTAACAAACATTTCACACTTGGTCTAACTGGCAACAGCTTTCACATAACTACAGGGTATTCAGGCTGCCCTCCAGAGCCGTGCTGTGCTGAGCTGCACTATGTTGGCTTATGGTCTACCTTACTGTGTCATTCTGCACAGATGCCTATCACACATTTTTATGCTGTAACAAGGGACTCCTGTGTCTGCCACATATTCATTTGATATAAAATGTGCTACTAAACAAAAAAACTCTTGCCAAGAATTAGACGAGAAGACTGACACCACTTACATGTCTCTGTACACTGAATATAAAGCTATTGCCAGCTGCCAAGAAACAGTCTGGTACCTAATCCTCCATGAAAAAGTGAAATTTTTTTGTTATGCTTTAGAAATGTAACATATGAACAAGGTATAATTTGTTCACTTGTGAGCTTTAGGGGTGTTTGTTGGAGCATTTTGTTGCCTTTGAACAAAGTCAGGCTAGTTTGCCCATTTCTAGTACTTGTGCTATTTGAGAGTGGTATCAATCTTGTCATCCAACCCTCAGCATAAATAACTGTATTTCCCCCTTATCAAACTTTTCCTCAAACCCTTTCCAAAAGTTAAGGCAGTTTAATGAGATTTATTTCACATTAATGTATCAATGTTCAAGATTAGCAACAGCAATGTTTTCCATGTTCCATGGAAGTAAACTGATGTTAAATCGGAAAGTGATATAATAAGTAAGACCTTTAAGAGCCCAACACAGAGTGCATGATGCTAAATAATCCTGGTTATGACTGGCTCATCATCACTGAAGGTGAAAATGTGACATCTCTTTGGTTTTTGCTACTTGGCCTTAATCCCTGTACCACTGTGAAAGATGGCGGTGTATCTGGCATTAAGAGAAGTTGACAGAAGATGACAAATAGTAGATAATAAAGAGTGGTCCAGAGGAAAGAAACAGGGTGAGGTTTAGGTGAGCTGTCAGCTAATCAATGTTACTTGAATGTCAAGCTTTACTGTTAAACTGCAGACATATCAAAAAAAGAAAAACCAACAAAATGAGTTTTTAAGAGCTATTTGCAAGATGAACTGTCTGGTCTTGTGTACAGTTCATTTTAGTATATACACACTACACACATACAGATTTCCTTCTCTACACTTTCATATTGCTTACTTGGCCTAAATACAATTTTGTCAAGTCTGTTGTCACCAAAGATAAAATTGATCTTTGAGTTCAACTTCAGTGACTGATACACAAATTCATCTCAAGCTGTCTTGACAGTGCTGCATTAGTCTTGCTTACGTACACATCTTTGTTTTTGCCTTCAATCGAGGAACGAAATATTGTGTAAATCAGTTGCTCATCTTCTGTGCATGTGATTCACATCCATCCAAACTTTTGATGTGCTCCAAATACCTGTCACCCAATACTGTCTACTGACATTTATACCCAGTATCCTGGATGCCCAAAATAAGTCCTTCAACTTTAAATCTCTATATAATACCTTCTAATATTCCATGTACCAGACAAACAGCTGACCCTTATGACTTGAAACAACCCATTCAGACAGTGCAGACACCAAACCACATCACTAACACTTTCTTGGTGAGCTGCACTTCTGTACTTCAAAGGCAAACTTCTCTTACTTTGACTTGAGTTGCACTGAACTCCAGCAGCACTGTTTACCTCAAAAAATATATTTTCCCACTCTTCACTCCTCCGCTCACTACTGTACAAAGCAAAGAAAAGTGACTCACTCTTTTACATAAAACAGATGAAGCTGTCATTATGGGGCAATTATTTTGGAGAAAAGTTATGCAAGAAAGGCATTGATTCTGTCAACAGCACCTCCCACCACCTGCTGTCACACAGCTGGGCACTGTTCTTTCTGCAGCAGCTCTTTGATTGCAGCGCTCCGCTGTATTGGGTAAAAAGGCTGTAATGTTAAGAAAATTGTCTTGAATAAGGTGAAATTGAGATGCAAACAGTGGATAATTACCAGCCACTCTGTTGTGTAGCAATCATGTCCAAAGGCATGATGTGCTGATTGTTGGCCTGCAGGCACAGACAATGCTGTGTGTATATGTGGGCATTCACCACATACACTCAGTTGGCAGGTGTTTGTATTATATGGTCGACTCCATTTACATCATTGAGGCTAGGATAAATAATAGAAACACGTCTGTGTATCATGCAGTACAGTTAACAGCAGCACAAACTACCTATGAAAATACTAGGAAAGTATTAGGAAAATATATTCAAACAGAATAAAGGAATGGTTTGTTTGGGGTTTTATTCTGTCATAAACAATACATACATTTCAGGTTCAATTTGCAACAGGTTGGAAATTTGCCTGTAAATTGCTTCACTAAATTATAATACAGAAATGTTAGAGACCTTAGGGCAACATCTGCACTATTATGTAATCCAATCCTGAGGCCAAATCTTGTACAGGGCCCCAGCGAAAATGTAGGTGTAATGCCTTTATTATTTCAGTTTATATTACATGATAAATCAATTTGTGCTTTTTTTAAAAATTGCATCAAACTAATTACTGACCTCTAACTGATACAGAAAGTCAGGGACAGCAGTGGCCCAGAGCTTTCTGTTGCCCTGACCCCCCTCAGGTGTTAAACCAAACTAGAATACTCAAATACGTGCATAAACATTCACAAGACCACACACACACACACACACACACACACACACACAAAGATACTAAGATACTCTAGTGTCTTAGCAAACTGCATATGATTACAATTCTTCCAAGCAGTTTCCTTCCCATTCCAAATGCAATTCATGCTGCCATGCTATGTGGATGATTATCATGCACTTCCCTTATTTTATTGCCAACTGTAAACTGGATTTCATTTCACCACCCTCTCCCTTTACTGTTTCCTTCTCATCCCTTCCTCAGTCTATTCCCTCATTATTTCACCTTTCTCCATCTTCTCCTCAGCTTCTCCTCATTATAATCGCCTCATTTTCTCTTCTCTTGATGTGATCATTAATATCAGGTGAAAAAAGAGGGAAAAGCAAGGCTCAGTGGGTTATATGCATCCAATCAACAGAGGGCACCCTGAAAAAAAGTCACCTTAATTTGTTTTTTCTCTGATTTTATGCCAGAACTGAGAGCTCATCAGAAAGACACAAACATATCACTCAAGTTGAAATTATTCACAGAGTGTGATTCACACAATGATGTAACTCATCACAGTTAGAAAAGAAGCAAAGATGGTGACATCCCGGTAAATTTACATAATCATATCTAACCATCAGAATCAAAATAACATGAAGAAACACAAATATAGTGTTATGTAGGTGAAATGTTTTTACAAATGTATTTTTTATTCTTATATGTTTTTCTAAACATATTAAGGCTGTGTTATAATTTTGTATTTTATAAAACTGTTGCTGTCTCTTTTTTATTTTGTAAACTCTGTTCAGTAAGTTGGTGCTTGTACAGCATGTTGTAGCACTTACAAACTTCAATAATAATAATAACCACCCCTGATAAAAAGTAAAAAGACTGTGCTTTTATTTCCAATTTTTAACAGGCATAGTTCAGACGTCTTATTTTCCCCTGAAGGACCCTTCATTTATTCCAACATGGCGTCGTCCATACGGGTGTGCTGTGCCCTCCGCATTACAATTGGAGGTGAATTATTTGTCTTTATCTTTCACAATTTAGTTAAAACAGCTCAGCGTTTACGTCGCACCACGTTTCTGCGTTAGAGTTTTCGAAATGTGACTGTTGTTTCTGTCATGTTCTGTTTACTGACCCGATACCAGTCTGTCATTGCTGCAGGCCTGTCACGAATAACTTCATCACTGCAGTCGGAAATAGTGTTTTGCATGCAGTTAAGAATACTGATTAGGTGATGATTACATGTTATATTTTTACCACAAAAAACAACAACAACAACAACAAAACACTGGCATTGTACCTATTTAGAGTTTGAGCGTTTCCCGCTTATGTTACTTGTGTATTTCTCACCATTGTACGTGTTTAACTTGGTGTAATTTAGTAATAGTCTCAGGCATTGTTGGTACTGGTGATTAACACTTCAGTCTTGTTTATGGTAAATAGTAGTGATTCCAAAGTAGGCCTGAAACAATGATTTATCTGCTCAACAAAACGTCATTTAAAATCGTTTCAGTGTAAACACGCCTTGCTTGTTGGTAAATGTAAACGCCTCTGATAAAGTTTTGCATGTTTTGTCATGAAGCTGATGGCAGGACATAAGGAACTCCAAGAGCCTCATGGCTGTGTCTTTGTATGTTAAACTTGCTTGGTGTCATTCACATAATGCTAATGCAGTTCTGTTGCATCTCTCTGTTTCAGGTGCAGCACAGCTGCGTACAGCTGTGGGAGCAGTTCAGATGTCCCAGGTGATGAGTCGAGCCTCAGCTGCCTTGCTCCAAAGAAACCCACCACTTCCACTGTTCCCTACAACAGTGTGGCAGCAAACCAGACATGGTAGCTTCTTTAACAAGTGTAAGTACATGAAAAGATTATTTCCAAAATATCTTGTCCCTTCTGCAGTAATAACAGATTTGCAAATGCATATATAAGTTTTGTTCAATGATGCATGTGTCCTTCTGGTTGTGTGATAGGTTACATTGCACAGTTGTTGTGCATCTCTTCCTCTTTGTTCTTTTCATTGTTTCTCTTTTACTTTGTCTAAAGATAAAGCAATATATATAATAATGGACAAAAATATGTGAACAGCCCTATCCTAATAATGTGTGTGCTTTTGGTCTGGGGCTGTTTTTCATGGATTAAATAGAATCCTTAGTTTCAGTTAAAGGAAATGACATTGCTTCAGTATTCACCAATATATTTAGACAGTAATTATTATCCAACAATGTGGCATCAGTTTCTTGTTTGTGTGACAATGCCAGGTCCAAAAGACATGCAGAACATGTAGATGCATGTTTTGAATACATTCCAGATGGATCAATGGGCATATCCAGTTTACAGCATTTTAAGAATCTTATTCTGTGAGTGTACTACAGGTCTGGTTTGGGACAGTGTATCCTCTTTAGTTGCCAGGTCTTTGCCAACACTAACAGTTTATGGTACTTTAATTACAGCCTCTAGGCGGTCCTATGTCTCATTTGTTGGACATCTTTATTCCTGGCTGTTAGAGCCCTAAGTGTTCATACACTCTGAGTACAGCTTGCTTTAGTGGGACACCTATATTTAGTTTCTAAGTGAAATTGCTGATACAACATTTTGCTATAAAACAATGTGACATGTATTGAGGGCTTGGAGAGACAGGACACAAATTCATGTGCAGCCTTGGAGCTAAACTCGCTGCTGTGAAGGTGTAAGGTGAGAAACTGAGGACGCTCATCAAATTCTAAATCTGCTCTGTATTTTTGGCTTTTCAGTCAGGACAGACAGAAAGTGGTCCTAAAAGAACTGCTCTAGTTAAGACAAATTTTTGTAGAATTTGAATGGGAATGTACAGTGGAGAGGCTGCTCATGGTCTTGTGGTATTATGCTTTAGATTTTAATTATTTAATCATTGTTTTTACTGTGAAGCTCTGAGGTGCATGTGCTTTATAAATAAAGTTGTTTTCATTATTAATCTCATGATTATTTTCTTGAGTAGCCATTTAAACATTTAGTCTATAAAGCATCAGAAAGCAATGAAAAACATATTGTGACCTGCATAAGTTTTGTTTTGCAGATTGAAAGTATAAAATTTACCATAGCCCAAGAAAAAAAAAACACCTAATTTTCACATTTGAGAACCTGGAACACAATGTTAAAACTGAATAAACTGCACCTTTAATGGTAAAAACTAGATTCACAGTACCATTTTGAAGAAGTCTGGTTTCCATCAGTACACTGACTTCATAAATCATTCTTTGTTGTAGTTTTTGGGTACTTTTGATGCTTTTGTTTGTAATGTCAGCACCAACACTAAGCTGATGACCTCCGTGTATTTTATTTTATTCGACTGCCACTGTGTGTTCAGCAAAGTGTGAGTAGTGGTAGATGTCTCACAGTTTTTACTTACTTTGTATGTTTAATGCCCCTCCTTGAACCGCCACGTTATTGAGGTGGAGGGGTTTGAGTACCCGAGTGATCCTAGGAGCTATGTTGTCGGGGGCTATATGTCCCTGGTAGGGTCTCCCAAGGCAAACAGGTCCTGGGTGACGGGTCAGACTAAGAGCAGTTCAAAAGCCCTTTATGAATAGATTAAGATCAAGGACCGTGACGTCGCCCGGCATGGCGCAGCCGGGGCCCCACCCTGGAGCCAGGCCTGGGGTTGGGGCTCGAATGCGAGCGCCAGGTGGCCGGGCTTAGCCCGAACGAGCAACGTGGGGACATCCTCCCGTGGGCCCACCACCTGCAGAAGGATCCGTAAGGGGCTGGTGCACAGTGGATTGGGCAGC